>NW_019640845.1:0-381603 GCF_000599845.2 Trichogramma pretiosum | reverse complement strand
AATCCGAGGTGTAATACATATCGAATGAACACAGCGCATTATCCCCTTGTGGCGACCACAGACTCTCGTGCTTGCGTGTGTGTGTGTGTGTGTGTGTGCGCGCGTCTCACCAGCGTGTAGACGCGACATCTCGGCTCGGGCTCGGCGGACATACGTGTTCCGCCTGTGTGTGTGTGTGTGCAGTGGTGTGTGTGCGCGGCCTGCCTAGGCCTTCTCGCGGCAGCAGCCGCGGCATGTCTTCCCCCACCGTGCTGGGATCTGCTCCGCATGTGTGCCGGCGACGTGCTGGTCGCCGCTCGACAGATTAACTTTGACCAACCTAGAGTCAACGCGTGCGAACAAGTGTAAGCGATAGCGAGCCGCGATACATTAATAAAGTGAACATAATAACAATTAACTCTGCTAATACGCATTTTAATTAATATTGCACCCTTCTGACTATCCTACAACGTGGTGACGCAATACCCTAATTGATTATGCATTATAACGATGAGCATACACGCAGATGACCATTAATATCGTCGGTATATCGAGAACTTTTGAAACGTACACACAGCGCGCCATTGGTATAAATGTAACGTAATAAGCATTTTTTATATCATATATTTATGTTTATTCATTCTAAAGTTCTCTTTTACAATGTATATAGGCGTATAAAAAAGGTTTTTTTAAGTAACTATAATTAAGGACTTAGGAGTATATAAAAAAAAATATGTCAGCGGTATTCGCCTACGAAGTGCACGAATTCTCATATATTGTTATTTGTCTGTGTAAATATAAATAATATATTTTTTTATATGTACATCTTTAGATGTATAAAACTCTGAGTTAAAATCATTAGTATATCGGGGACAGATTTTTTGCTATTTCTGTCTACTGGACGCGTTCTCACGTTAAGAATATTGAGTTAAATCTAAATTTTTTCGGTAGAAAATAATAATAAGCATATTGTTATTATGCGTTTGCGAACGCGCACGCGCGATATTTTCAGCATTGCATACGCGAATAAATTTCACTCACTCTAACTAATCGCAAAAATTCAAGAGTTTTTCTCGTTAGCGACTCTTTTTTCGCGATTAAAACACATTGACTGATATACATCAATTGTGAAGCACCAATTTCCAATGTATCGCACGCGTACACGTTCAAATACATCTATCTATATATATAAAGCAGAAACGACGTCTGTTTGTATTTTATGTTCGTAAAAACTATACCCGTCCGATCGTTTTGAAATTTTTACCATACATTCATTATACCACTGGGAAGGTTTCTATGGTCTTAGAATACGTTTTTACTTTTTTGTTTTTGAGTTTTGAATTTTTTTCTTTTCTTACCACTTCGCACACACTCACCCGCTCCCCCGCACTCATCACTCATCGCTCATTGATGATATTCCACAATTATTAAAAAAGTTAATCTCGAATTCTTCAGTTTAATCGTTTAATTGGCTTTGTTTACGTTTCCCTTTCATACGTAAACAAAGTTGTCGTTGTCGTACGATGAACATTGCTTACTTCAAATCTTCTGTCATTCCTAATTGTGAATTATACCCTCAAGCACTTTTGTAAATATATTTCTGAATGTCTTTATGCAAAAAAGTCTAAAATTTTATTTTGTTTTTATAAATATTCTCCTACTCCTCACAAATTTAACGTGAGCAAAGCCACGACGGGTATCCCTAGTAAATAATATATTATACATAGCTGGCTCGTGTGAAAAGAAAAGTTACAAAAGGAATGTCTCGTAGTATAATACATGCTTAGCTCTCATTAATTATATTTTGAATTGAAAAAAAATAATAATAAAGTAAAAAAAACACATGAAAATTAATAAATCAAATTAGTAAAAAAAAGTAAAAAACAAATTAGAAACTAAAAAATCGAAAAAAAAAAAAATTAAATAAAACAGAAAAGTCAAAAAATACTAGCACAAGTATCGATGTTTCACATCTGGTGCATAAATAAATCGTTCCTTCTCATTGAGTTAAGTAATCAGAGTGGTTTCTCGAACATTAAAGCACCAGGTGTGAAACATCGATACTTGTGCTGGTATTTTTTGACTTTTCTGTTTTATTTAATTTTTTTTTTTTTTTTTTTTTTTTTTTTTTTTTTTTTTTGATTTTCTAGTTTCTAATTTGTTTTTTAATTTTTTTTACTTATTTGATTTATTAATTTTCATGTGTTTTAATTTTTTCAATTTTCAATTTGTTTTAAATTTGTTTGTTTTACTTTTCTAGTTTTTACTAATTTGATTTCAGAATTCTAGCTTTTTTATTTAAATTTATTTGTTCTCAACTTTTCAATTTTCAATTTGTTTTGTTTAGATTGAGAAGTGATTTCCAAATTTTATTTGTTTCTGAAATTTATTCCTTTTGTTACATCCCGTTATTGGGATTTAACAATAAATTATTTATTTCTTAGACTTGTTGCCGAGGTGGAGCGATAATAAAGGAAGACTTAATCATTTTTTGTTGAAGTTAATATATTATTTTGATAGTGAGATGGTTTACCATAATAATAATTATTCATAATTAACAAGCAGCATAGTTCGCTACAGATCACACACGCATACTCATACTCATACTGTTTGCGTCCTAGCTGCTTGGAGTCGTTGGCTGCCCGGTTGAAGTCTGGATGAAGGCTGGATGAAGGCTGGATCGCGCAGATGCACTTGCTCGTGCGGTTACAATATTTTTATTCGCACGTCACTCCCGTTGAATACAACAATATTTTATATCTCATTGCTGACTATCTGCCTGAGCAGAAGTACAGCGTTGGACAATACTTTTCGTTGAAAGACTATGAACGTTTAATCACATTTTCGAAAGATTCAAAATCTAAGAGTCTACAGCAACGAATGGCGATTGACTGTAAGCCGTATAAAAAATCGGAAATGACAGAGCTTGCGCATAATGGTTCGATGCGCGCCTCACAAAATGGGAGGAACCACAGAGCTCACGATACGCAGTGTGCGATTTCGTAGATATGAAGGAGCTGCTGAGACTCTTTTCTTATATGCACCTAAATTTGCCCTCATAAAAATTTCCTATAGGATCTCGCGAAATTCCTACAGAAGTCCTACAGGAGTCCTATAGGAAATTTTTATAAGGGTGCCCCCGCCTTAGCGGTTGCTATTCGGCTCGATATGTGTCGATCATTCACACATATCTTGCATGCACGTGTACCTTACAAAACCCCAGGGCCACACTCTTCTCGAAATCGGTGGAGCCGCGGTCACCGCAGTTTTATAGGTTTTCTCCGATATTCATTCATCTCGCGGCAGCGCGTGTGCATTTCTTTGTCGTGCGAATTGTATTTTTGCAAGAGTTTTACAAACGTTTAATTAACAGAGGCCTAAGAAACAGGTGATGGTTTTAGGCCGCTCAATTCAGCATTGTTCACGCTGGCTGCGCGTGTCCGAAATGATGTCACTTTTTACCTGTCGTGTGTGTCATCGAAATTATGCATAGAAGATGCGCGAGATACATTAAATTGTAATACATGTGTAGCTGCTCGCTAGCTGCTTCTCACAGTTTTATTGGTTTCTTTTATAATTATTTTTTATAGTAAAAGGTTGCATCACAGGCTGTAACACTTTAATTAATTGATAAAGATGTTTCACATCTTGCAGCTGTTCTTGAACAGCTGATTTTTTACTAATTTTTAAAATTTTTAATTTGTCGTTAATTTGTTTTTTTTTACTTTTCTAGTATTTACTTTTTGAATAGGTATTTTATTTTTTATTGGAAATCACATTTTTAAAAAAAGGATCATACTTTAATTTTTCTTCAACTTTCAATTGTAGCTTCGAAAGTACATTTATATTAAAAATAATTTATTGATGAATTAAAATATTAAATTAGTGCATTGAGCGGTTATCGTTCATTGAATGTTAATATAACATGATAAAAACGTCGACTTCCCTTAAGAAGACACACGCTCATAGATGTAGCTCATGCATGATAGTGCGTAGGTCTCGCAACGTATACGCATAGACAGCACATACGTATTCTATGTATTAATCATTATTTTAAGAGAGGATCGTAAATGCATAAGTAATAGAGAGAAAAATATCTCAACGCAGTCAGTCCCGTGAGCTAAGCTGACTGCTGTTGCTTATGTTGTTACGTTGTCTCGTGTGTATACGTAAACACAGTCATACGCACGTGCGAGAGCGAGAGAGAAAGAGATACGCGCGTCGAGTTTCGGCAGCGGCCAGCAGCAGAAAGCAGTTCTATGAAGCTGGCGCGGCAGCCAATCACAGCGCGTAGCGCAAACCCACGCTGTATAGGCAGTTATTAAGTTATACTATTTAAGTTATACTACCAAAGTTGCGCTCGCTCGGACGGACGGACGGACGGACGCTCGGTTTCTACGGGTTTACCCCTGATACCAAACGCGAATATAGATGTTTCGCATCAAAAAGAAAAAGGAGGAGCACAAAAGACGAGAGAACTTGAACAGAAATTGATGCTTTTTGCTGCAAATAAAAGTCATGACATATAAACATATTTGAGTAAAACAACTTCTGATACACTATTAGAACAATGTAAAAACATTAAATTTTCGTTTATGAATGAATTATTTTTAATAAATAAAGAATTCTTAATGAAAATCAATAGTTTTTTATCATTAACCCAGCCGGACTGGCCTTAGGGAATTTGGGAGAATTCCCGGTGGGCCTCTCTAGGCCGGTTTTGTAAGTAAACTGGGCCGCACTTACAAAACTCCCGATCCAAAAACCTATCCCAGTCCGTCACTGGAATTATATAATATGGACGTGCCCATGCTACATGTTTGGGTGTATGCGTATATGTGTGCAGTAAGATGCAATGTGCAGCTCACATAGATCGGCCATATAACTTCTAGAGGGAGAGTGTGTGAGAGAGAAAAAGAGCTGCTATATGAACTGCCCGTGTGACTTCTAGGAAGTAAAGAGCTCAAAAAACTCGCCTCGGACTACATAGAGCTGTCATCAGAAATATGGGATTTCTCTAATTTTCCTTGATTCTTGACTCATATTAAGCTCAATAATGAATTCTGTTTGTCTGCCGATAACCAAAATTTATATGAGAAGTTGTATTTTGATATATCGATGAACATATTACAATATTGGCCTAATCGAAGGATACGAACACTTTTATTTTTGTACAGTTGTATAATTAATGCAGGAAAATATCATTTTTATAGGGTTTCAAGTTGTTAATATGATTTTTTAAGTACAAATTTGAATTCTACATCAAATTTTACATTAAAAACCATGATTCAACAATTTTTTCATATTAACCCCAGAAAACCAGAGTTGCAAGCAGAATATCAGGGTTGGAACTTGGATCTAGAAGGCTGAAACTTTCAGGATTTTCACTTTTCAATGTACTCTTCAAAAGTACATACTTTAAGAAAAATTACACATCAAAAATTTTTTTGACCACCACGCTAACTATGGCTTAGCCCCTATGTGTAGGTATATATTTATATCGTAAATTAGGTGCAATTTGAGTTACACGTAGAATGCGAGGTTTATTTTGCAATATGCAGAAGGATATGCAAATGGATGATGGATCAAAACGATTGAATCAATAATCAAAATCGACTCCATCCAAAATTATGAACTTGTTTAGTTGCATTGTTCATTAATTCGCTTTTCTGTTTCATACATTTTATATTTATAAAAGATTGTTGTTCGTATAGCAAAATGTAAAAAAGGGACTAAAATTGAATCGTGTTCGAGGATGAAAACGCAAAGTTTCGTGTAATGGTGTTATTGAACTTCAGAATTTGACAAGATTTAATTATTGAAAGTGCAATATTCTTTACTAAATTAGTACTACATAGACATTAATGTTATTTATGCATATATTATGAAGAGGGCATGTTCTTCCGAGTCCTGTACGTATTTCTGGCCGTGTTTTCATATTGGGACTCTTGGAGTTGATGTATTATTCCTCCAGCATCTCTCAGAGACTGGCAACAATTAGAAAGTGCATAAGAAAATGTAGAACATTTATACTAGTCATCAAACTCATGAGCACAGGTTCTTCTTTCTTTGGCATTGAAGTACCAATGGTAGAAATGTTTTAAAACATGTATAATTTTTAAAGACTCGCTTATACGTAGGAATGTAGGTAAATGCGGGGCCAATCGTTTCGAAAGTTATGATAAAATGCGTGATCTGTAATCGATGTTTTTGCTGTAGATTTGAATTTGTCGCATGAATTAACTAATTAAAATTTTTTCCAAGCTCGGAATGCATAGATTCTTTATAGAATAATAATTGAAAGTATTTAAATTATTTTTGCCTATATTTTGTTTTAGCGTGTCTCGACAACTGAAGCGAATAATTGTAATCACGGATATTCCATCAGAAAATGACAAAAAACAGAGCTGCTGTTCATGTTTCTATCAAATTTTAGACAACCTAGAGAAAATAAAATTGTTTGAAAGTTTTTTTCATTTTTTCAGGTTCAGATAAACACTTTCCCCGTTTACGGACGAACGGAATGGTTTTTTTTTAAATTCGATGCTTATATTTTTTAAATTCTATATTTGAGTTACTCATTGTTAGTAAATGTATACATGAGTAAATGTTTAATCACGAACTGTGCATTGAATACATTAAATGTAATAAACGAAAATTTAGCGTATTATTTGAAACTTTAAAAATTAGAAAATTTCGTAGTTTAGCCTCGACGTTAAGATATTATTCCATTCTGCTCTCAAGAATCATCTCCTTTAGCTTATCCGACATGTAGTAAGGCCTGGCGCTGTTGCTGTTGACTTCGAAATCCTCGAGTGCACAGATTAAAACGGTATCCATCGCCACATCCATCAGCAAAATAATTGAATTGATCAGCATAAAGATCGAAAGTGCAACAAATCCCATAAACAGAATGCTTTGATTTCCACATGTCATGACTTTCGCGACCAAGTAAAAGGTCAACGAGAGACATGCAATTGAAACGTAGCCCATGAATATAATTGCGCGGGTGAGCTTACGAAAGGAAAAAACAAAGTCAATTAGTCTTATGATTGTTTACGCAATAATTTTATAGGTGTAAGGGAAAGTTGCTACCAACTTGATCGATTGCGGCGAATTTCGTGTGGTTTCTGCGCCAAATATTGAAGGCAGTTTTGGCGGACACGCCGAATTCCTGGCCACGGAGAGCCGTGTAAACAAGAGCCTGATCATTAATCATCCCTATGCTATTGTAGATACTTTGCAAAATTTTTGTAAAAGTAGAATGATTAATTTCACTTGGGTCGGCAAAATTCAAGTGAGACACACCAAAAACTTGAATTAAATTGCCGATCGGTGTGATCAATGAACCAGTTATCACAGAGCCAATATGGTATCTATATTAAGTAAATGTCAAATTAGTCATGTATAAATTTAATTTGCGTGTACGCATACATGCCTCAAAGTAATCCAGATGAACCGCATAGGTGTAAATTTAGGTACTTCTTGCTTATTCCTCGTCCAGTACCAGGTACCATAAGTCCCGGAGATGACCACGCGAAAGAAGGAAAAAAAGAACGAAGTGAGCCAGAGGCATCCGAAGGCATTTCCAAGTTGATTGCAAACGTGATCAAAAGGTGACTGAAGGTTAGGAAGCATCCTTTCGAGGTAAGAGCCAACAACCACGCCGAGAACTGTCGTGACGAGAATAAGCATGTAGAGCAGCAGTGAACACAAAGTGAGCGATGGGAAGAACATGATAGCTCTGCAAACAAGTTGAATTCAAAATCACATGGATCCTATACAGGATTTATGGGGGTGCTGAAAGGAGTAGTAATAATAATGCCTACTTGATCGTTTCTTGTATGATTTTACAAGCCATTCCGACGAATCCGTGATAAAAATTCACCAAACAGACCACTGACAATGATAGCAGACAAAAGATCATAAAAAAAGCAGAGATTCCGCTCTGTGCTGCCTGACCTTCGATGCTTATTGCGCGATAGATTTTATAGCCTATTAAGAGAATATTTACGAGAAAACACAAAAAAGTAAACACGCAAACGACGAAGCTTGGTTGCAATTCTCAAAAAGGCAATCATAAGAATTGATAAAATGAGGATGAGTATCAATGTGCCAAGCACGATCCATCTGAAAATTTAAAAATTGTCATTAGTTTTATCGTTTTCCTGAATAGGTCAATTTAAATAATAATTCTTAGTACTTTTCGTCGCTTAATGTTTCTTCGGCATGGGTAGTAAAATCGTTGATGACATTCGTCCCCAAAGCTATATGAAAAATTTAATTGTTTATTGATTTTATTCTACTGATTCGAACATATGTATTTAATTGAAGATTATTTGATAAAAAATCAATAAATGGAGTTTGAAAAAATTGTCAATTTATAATGTAACTATCAATCAACAGCGCAAATTTATTGCACATCATCCGACATATACGTAATGCAAAATTTTTTTACCCAAAGAGACTACTCTGATCCAATTGAGGAGAACGAGGATAAAAGGAAACAACATCCATAGGTTCGTAGTTGACCGCTTCGTGTTTAAAGGACCTGTCCATGATGGATCGTAGATTAGTTTTGGGCCTGAAAGGATTGGAAAATCCATGGATAACGATATTTTGACCTTTATTTTTCACAAATCTTACCCAAATCTCGATTGTTGGATGACTGCATTGAAAACGCACTTTGCCAAAATTTTTTGATTAAAACGTTATGATGAATACTTATCGAGCTCTAATAATAACCTTTTCCAAATTGTTATTCTTCATGCGTTTCGTTGCTAAGATGAAAAATAAAAAAACGACGGAATTCATGTTGTAATGAACGGATGTGTTCGATTTTTTTCAAAAATATATGTACACGGAGAAGAAAGAAAAAATTACTATTCATATATACGAAATTACTACTCATACTTTCGTATTACTATTCAAAATTATCTATTTATTAATTGAAGCTTTTCTTAAATTAATATTTAAAGCCTATTGTTTTCTATTTAAACAAAATATGCAAGTATTGAGCATTACTTTGTGCTGTTTCTAACTGATTGTTATTTCACTTACCTTCATGTGTATTTTACGTAAAAGTGTAATAACATGGAACTATTATTCATTTTTCATGAGTCTGCTTGAGCCGTTAATTGAATAAGTGTCTTAGTGCTTCAATTGTTTACCTGCCTCATAAGGAATGAAAAGATAAATATGTTTGAGCTTGTCAAATCCTTTGCGTGGACACAGCAGTCTGAGATAGCAGCCCATACTAATTAAATATTTAAACCGATGTAATGTTCAAGAGAATAACATAAATTTTTCTTTCTCATCACTCAATTTTTTTCTTATTTTTGCAAACACAAGTAATGGTAATATTATATAAATAAAGTGACTATATTAATGAATATATAAAATTTCACAACCAAAATTTTTTAAAAATTTCAAGTACATTTGTCATTGAACTTGAGAATTTAACCAGACTCTAATATCTGAAGTAATTATTGTGTTTTACTAAATTAATACTACATGTAAACATTGTTATTCACGCATTTGCAAGAGAGTATGTTCTTTCCACTCTCAGCAAATATAGTTTTCTGGCAGCTTTTTCCATCTTAGGGTTCTCGATTCTTGACACAATGCCTCTGGATTAGTATGTAGTTGCTTATAAAGCTGTAGAATGATAATATCATATATATGTAGAGGAACAACTTGAAATCAACAGGACGGTTTGGTCTCTTTTGAGCTGTAGAATTCATGGTAGCAATTTTCTATAAATGAATCGGAATATTTAAAAACTCGTACATAAGCTGGAGAAATGTAGGCGTACTTATAGAAATTGGGCGGGGCAGATTCTATTCTTTAAGGCAGCGTAGATTGACTGAGTCTGGCACTCCAACGTTCGACGAAGCTGCAGACGAAGCCCAATCACACCAACCAAGTATTCAACAGCTGTCAATGAACTTAATAATTGCTTCGTTGCTTAGTTGATCTGATAATTACGTCAAAATGGTGAGACGTGTTTGAGCAAAAGATCTTGAATATGAGGACAACGACGTCGATGTGAGAGAGAGGCCACTGCTGAAATCAAGAAAGCAGAATTATAAAAGTTAGACGATGTGCCAAAGCTATTGGTTATGAGCACCTAATCGTAAAATGTCAAACTTATGAAATGTTTTTATCCATACACATCAAGAGGTTAGGTTGAAGATTTCTATTGTTTTATTTATAATTTAAAATGTCGTTAGAAGTTCCTTCTTCTCGCTCACACTCTAGTTCAATGCAATACAAATCATGCACTAAATTATAGAGTTTTTTACCATTATTATCTAGAATTCATTTGATAAATTTGTCGAACGTATTTTAATCAATAATTCTTTATTGTTCAAGTAATTTTTACTGTAAACTTAACATAAATAGAGCAGTAGACAAATTTTTCATTCACCTGATCATTCATAGAATTTGACAATTACTGTATTCCATTTGCATTATATTAAATTTTAGTAAATACAATCAATGGTAATTTTGAATAGTTTTATTCATCGTTAAAAACCTGTATATTGAGCGTATAAAATTTTATAACAAACATTTTTGAAAAATTTGGAATACTGTAGTTATTAGACATAAGTATTTGCTCAGGTTTGATTATCTGAAGTACATACAGGTGCTTTACTGAATTAGTATTACAAGAGATCTACTGCTATTTATGAATACATAGACCACACATTTAATGCCTTTCACGAATTCCATACTTATTTCAAGAGGTTGTATTGTTTTGGACATTGTAACATCATTGGTAGTAGTCTTTATTTAAGTAGAATTTTGTAAAACTGTTTAATATAAGGAGCAGGAATGTAGAAGTACGCGGAGCAAAACATATTCTTCGGGTAACAGTATCAAGTACCAAGTGGTTTAAACTTGATTCATATGGAAGTTTTCAATTTTCATTGGCCCGGTACTAACTATAGCTTTTCCTGAAACGTCGCCTAGTATGTTGATGTTTAGGGTAGATACACACGATTCTGCTGCACAATCGATGGTTGAAATTACTAGATCTAACAACCCATTAGCAGCCTCATAAAGGACAACAATGACAGATCCAGCAACTGCTGTTGCACTAATGGCTTGAGCAATCTCCATTGCACTTTGAGCCATTGGTATCAAACACCTAAATCAATTGAAATTTTTAAAAACTTGTATATAAGTTAGAGAAATGTAGGCGTACTTATAGAAATTGGGCGGGGCAGATTCTATTCTTTAAGGCAGCGTAGATTGACTGAGTCTGGCACTCCAACGTTCGACGAAGCTGCAGACGAAGCCCAATCACACCAACCAAGTATTTAACAGCTGTCAATGAACTTAATAATTGCTTCGTTGCTTAGTTGATCTGATAATTACGTCAAAATGGTGAGACGTGTTTGAGCAAAAGATCTTGAATATGAGGACAACGACGTCGATGTGAGAGAGAGGCCACTGCTGAAATCAAGAAAGCAGAATTATAAAAGTTAGACGATGTGCCAAAGCTATTGGTTATGAGCACCTAATCGTAAAATGTCAAACTTATGAANAGAGCATCGTACACTTGATCTTCTAAGGGGAGAGGAGCAGAGGTGTATAATTATATATTTAGCTGCAGGATCTTCTGAACGCCGTAGTAAAAGTGTCACCGACCCCGATGACCTCGCTGACTCACGCGTAATGTCTGCGCCAGAGATTGCGAGCCGTTTTGGCGGACTCGACGAGGGGCCCGCCGTGGAGCGCCATATCTGCTCGAACGCCAAGCCTTCGCCCATAGCTTCGACCTATTTGTTGTCGCCATAATTGCATTCTCAGATGATCATACAGACCAGGTAGAGAATCGAGGCGATCGCTACCGATCCCAAGTGATATCTGCGAAAGACCGGCGTTAATTTCAACTCGTGGCGTTCGTTTGAAATACTTAATTTTGATGCTTGCCTAATAGCCGCGAGCGTGTAATTGGGCATTTGGCGCTTGTCCGTCGTCCAGTACCAGGTGCCGTAGACCCCGGCGACGATCAGGTTGAATATAAAGCCTGCAAGACGTTCATGAGCCAAAGCGTGTAAAACGAAGTCACGATGCCATAGGCCACGAAGAACCACATCGGAAACGCGTCCATGAGAGCCATGAACATATAAAAGCCCCCGATGACTAAGCAGCATAAGAACGCGGAGATAAGTACCGCGAAGAGGAAGAGCGACGGGAAGAACAGCACAGCTCAAGGACGAAAAAAGTACATGAGGTTGGATGTAATTTCGATGAAAAAATCGGTAAACGATTTCACTCACTTGGCGAATTCCGGTATGATTTGGCTGGCCAGCTTGTATTTGTTGATCGCATTCGAGGTCAATGCCGATAATGGCGCAAGAAGACATAAGCAGAGCACGACCAAAGGCATCCAGTGATCCCACTTCCAATATCCTTGAACGGCACACTTGTAGACGTACAAGCCGATGCCGAAAACGAGCGAGCCGAGCATCAGTCCGATCGAGGCGTATACCATGATCCGCGGCGCGACTCTCATCAGGCAGATGTACAGCGTCGACATGAGAGCGGTGAACACGAGCGAGCCCAGCGCGACCGATCTGCAAATTTTTCCAAAGATCGAGGTGGTATTTTTAATTAGTATACGACGACTCGCGCGAACGCAGTATGAAATTATTCCGTAACTCAACTGTACGTGATAGAAATTGTCTGGATATTCAATCTGGACTGCTCCCTTCGAGAGAGCTGCGCGGGAAATAGTTCACAATCGTCAGGGCATAGCTTGTGTCATGGATATGTATGGAAAAGTGATTTTTTTGTTGGCTTACTGTAAAGGGGCACACCGAGCCGACAGATGAAACATAGAACAAATATAATCAGCGAGATTACGTCGGTCACTGATCACTTCATGTTCAAAGGGCCCGTCCACGATGGATCGGGCCTCAGCTTCGGGCCTAAAATTGTGACAGAATTCGGCGTATGATCGTTCGCTGAACGTTTTTTTTTTTTTTGTATCAAAAATCTCACCAAGATCTTGATTGTTGGTCGCACGGGACATTTTTTGTCGAACACATTCGTCGATGTGCGGGAATGAATGAATTAACGTTTTCCACTGGCTCGATTTTTTCACATAAGCTCTCTACGTAATAACCGTCAATTCAATAATTATTTGAACTCTTAACCTGTGTCAAGTTTCGATTTTCGCATGGCTCGTACGGCGTACTTTTTGAAAAACAAACTAACATGTTATACAAGGCCTCTGAATTTCTGCTGGGAGATTCGTGAAAATCGTGAAAATATAATAAATGCACTGAGTGAAGCGAAAAAAGAAAGCCTTGGCTGATAATTACGGGTATCGTAGATATACGTACATGCGAATATAGTGGTTTTTTTTGTACTCCACAGCCTGGAATGACATTATGATTCTGCTAAGCGAAATCAAAATGATATTGTATTAAGGAGACCGGTGTCCAAGCCTTAAACTGCTTCTGAATATTTTTCTGAGAAGTTCAATATGGGAATATTCAATTTGTTATTCTAGAGGTTTTCAAAGAGCCTTTTACAGGAATTTCGCGAGCTAAGATTGGGCCGATTTTTCATATAGCGGTTAATCTGTCTGTCTGTCCGTCTGTCTGTATCTCTCTCTTTTTCTGACTTTGTTACTCTGGCTGAGGTCCGAATATTTTCAAACACAGAACTTACATATTGTGACGTGTATGAATATAATTTTATTTATTATTTGTGACTATTTGAATTACAATTATATGAACATGTACTTAGCTTTTGTTACTGTTTATATTACTCTTTCTGCTGCCTTTGTACTGAGAAGTAAAAGATCGTTCTGTATCGATTCTCGCCCATTGAGTTGTACCTTAGGCATATCTATTGTGTATTCGGTATTACTTAGTAGTATTAATAATAAATATTTTATTACGTATTTTGGTACATTCTAAAATATTCGAGAAGTAGGTAGATGGATCTGTAAGTTACTTGAAAAATATAAGTAAACGTATATTTTTGAGTAGTGGTCGTAAGAGCTTGTGCAATTTCTCACAGTTCCGTGATCTGGACTACTTGATGATTACCAATACTCCTTAGCTTTAAGCGTAGGCGCTTTGAAGGTTTTTTGGAATTTTTAATTTTATGTCCTATTTGTTGCCGACATTGCAAAGTTTACAAAAAGATTTTAAAAACATCCCTTTTTGACAATATCCGGTGACTTTTTAACATGATATCTTTCCATTGATTCATTTGAAAAACGCCGTATAATAATTTATTCGACTATACTATTTTAATAGTTTTAAAACTTGCTCAAACGTTTATATCACTTTAACAAATATGATCGAGTATTGGCCCAATTTGTAACAAATTTTTATAAATTCATAGAAAAATTCAAAATTGTATAATATTTTAAATTCTACAACTTTAAATGTTGTATTCTCCACGAACTTTGCATCCTTGTATCACACATGTATGTGATACTTTAATTTTATAATATATTTCAATCTGTGCTTCAAAATAAAATATGTTAAATAATTTTTCAAGATCATTATCAAACCTATTTCAAATGGAACTGACGGCTGCGAGCTGACCCACGCGAGATTTCTTAGTTATTATAACACCAGAGGTCAGCTCGCATCAGCACGGTAAGAGCCTAGCGCTCTCAAAAACAGCCAAACCAACAGTGAGCACGAAATTTAAATTTTTGTCAAGATGTAATTTAAAATTCTATTGTAAATTTTTTTTGTATTTATTTTAATAAATATGAATACCACTCTAATATTGCGTCAGCAATTATATTTTTACTTTAATAAATGCCAAAAAAAATTTTAACTTGAATCTTGACATGCATTTAAATTTCGCGCTCACTTTGGTGGGTGCTGTTTCTGAGAGCGTTGGTAAGAGTCGTCAAAAACACTCATCGACGCTACCGCTACCACTACTATACCATACCGCCTAAAGACTGCAAGTCAATTCAATAGTACAACATTCGACAGCGGAACAGTTCGTAAGAAGCCAATACCACGTCCGCACGTCGGACCCAAGTGATTTTGTGAATTAACGACGAGTGGCATTAATTTTAATATTATAGTCTATTTTGTGTAAAGGTGCGTAAGTTATATTTCATATTGGAAGTATTCGCTAGTTAGTATGGATTGAACACATTATTGAACGGTATTATAACCTACAAGCATGTTTGTACTCGACAAAAAGTTTTCACGTGCACTTGAAAATTGTTTAAGATTCAAAAGCTATAATTATCTGAAGAACATAAATGTTCTTACAGAATTTTCAAATAAACTAAAATTGAATATTATTTTAATTGCAATCAGTAAAATCTAGCAAACATGATACGGCTGTGTCAATGCACTTGAGTTCATATTTTTTTTTTTCAACGTAAGCTAAAAATAGTGTTGTTAATACCATTGGGACTGTTTATTAGCAGTTCAACATAAGCTTACGTGAGCCAATTTAAAATAACTCAACTACATTATCTTTAAAGGTTTTGTGTCAACCTATGTTACTATTTTTTCCCATCAAGAAAACCTTTGAAATAACTATTCCTTTAAAATATTAAAATTTTTATTTGATATTGTACTATGTTAACATAATCTAGTTTATTAACAAAATTAACTTCTAAATTTACTACTTGAGTCAGAATAGATTTTAATGAAATATATTCATTTCACAGCTAGAAAAATCAATATGTCTGACTCAGAAGAGAGCGTGTATTCAGAAAATGGAAGCCCGCGTCGTGCAGGTAGTGAAAGTGACAATAGATCTGTTGCATCAAGAAGTCCTGCCGGAAGCCCAACTAGATCTGCATCTAGATCACGATCACGCAGTGGCTCCAGAAGTAGAAGTCTTTCAAGATCTCGAAGTCGTTCAAAATTCAGATCCAGATCTAGATCAAGGTCTCGCTCAGCTTCCGGAGATGAAGAAGGCGAAGGTGAGGTACTTGATGAAGATATAGATGAATATGATGAAGAAGAGGAAGAAGATAATGAAGGACCAAGAAAGAAAAAAAGAAAGAAGGGTCAGGTTTATGATTTCATTATTCAAGAAGCTGAAGTTGATGACGAACCTGAAGATGATGAAGAATGGGAAGATGGAGCACAAGAAATTGGTATTGTACCAAATGAAATTGATGAACTGGGACCTACTGCTAGAGAAATTGAAGGAAGAAGAAGAGGCACAAACTTGTGGGACTCTCAAAAAGAAGATGAGATTGAAGAATATCTCAGAAACAAATATGCAAATGAATCTGCAGCAGCACATCGCTTTGGTGATGGCGGTGAGGAAATGAGTGATGAAATCACTCAGCAAACTTTATTGCCAGGAGTTAAAGATCCTAATTTATGGATGGTGAAATGTCGTATTGGAGAAGAAAGAGCAACAGCTCTGCTTCTGATGAGAAAATTTTTAACTTATCAGTTTACAAGTGAGTATATAAATTTGTACAAACTTCATGAATGTTTTAAAAGATGAGAAAAATGAGATGAAAGAGTTACTAATAACTACTTTTTTTGCAGGTGAACCTATTCAAATTAAGTCTGTAGTGGCACCAGATGGTGTAAAAGGATATGTTTACATAGAAGCTTACAAACAACCTCACGTAAAAGCTGCCATAGAAAATGTTGGAAATTTACGAATGGGGCAATGGAAACAGCAAATGGTTCCAATAAAAGAAATGACTGATGTTTTACGTGTTATAAAAGAGCAAACTGGACTTAAAGCAAAACAGTGGGTTAGGCTTAAGAGAGGCATTTACAAAGACGACATTGCCCAAATTGATTATGTGGATTTGTCTCAAAATCAAGTACATCTTAAATTACTACCGAGAATTGATTACACCAGACCCAGAGGTGCTCTAAGAACAGCTCAAAGTGAAAGTGAAGCAATGAAAAGGAAAAAGAAAAGAAGACCTGCTGCGAAACCATTTGATCCAGAAGCTATCCGATCTATCGGTGGTGAAGTTACAAGTGACGGTGATTTTTTAATTTTCGAAGGGAGCCGATACAGTCGCAAGGGATTTTTGTACAAAAATTTTACAATGAGTGCAGTGCTCACAGAAGGTATAAAACCCACTCTATCAGAACTTGAAAAGTTTGAAGAAACCCCTGAGGGTGTCGACTTAGAACTCAGTGGAGCTCCAGTTACTGGTGTATCATCTGGTAAAGATGAAGGTGCAGGAGCATCAGGTCACAGTTTCAGCGCCGGTGATAACGTCGAAGTTAAGGAGGGTGAATTGATGAATTTACAAGGTAAAGTCGTATCCGTCGATGGAAACATGATCACGGTCATGCCGAAGCATGAGGAGCTCACGGAAGCCTTGATGTTCACCGCCAATGAATTGAAAAAATACTTCACCATGGGCGATCACGTTAAAGTTGTAGCAGGTCGATACGAAGGAGACACCGGTTTAGTTCTACGCGTTGAACCAAATCGAGTCGTGCTATTTTCCGATTTGTCCATGCACGAGCTCGAGGTCTTACCCAGAGATCTTCAGCTGTGCTCCGACATGGCCACCGGCGTGGACAGTTTAGGTCAATTCCAGTGGGGCGATCTCGTACAACTAGATCCACAAACCGTCGGCGTGATCGTACGCTTGGAGCGCGAAAACTTTCACATCTTGTCGATGCACGGAAAAGTCGTCGAAGCCAGACCGCAAGGTCTTACCAAGAGAAAGGAGAACCGAAATACGGTTGCGTTGGATTCGCAACAAAACAGCATCCACAAGAAAGACATCGTCAAAGTGGTCGACGGACCCCATTCCGGGAGAGGCGGCGAAATCAAGCATCTGTACAGAAGTTTCGCGTTCCTGCACTCAAGAATGTTCATCGATAACGGTGGTATATTTGTATGTAAAACCCGGCATCTGCAACTAGCCGGCGGAGGCAAACCGAACAATGCCGTTTCCTCGGCGCCGGTCAACTCTGGCTTCATGTCACCCAGAATCACGTCGCCCATGCATCCTGCAGCTGGCGGCGGTGGATCGACTCCCGGCGCGCGCGGTAGAGGCGGCGGCGGCAGAGGCGGACGGGGTCGTGGCGGACACATCGGTGCTCGTCGCGATCGCGACCTCATCGGTTCGACCATCAAGATCACGGGTGGCCCCTACAAAGGCAACGTCGGCATCGTCAAGGATGCCACAGAGTCGACAGCTCGAGTCGAGCTTCACTCGACTTGCCAGACGATCTCTGTCGATCGTTCGCATATTGCCAATGTTGGAGTACCCACGAAGGAGGGCGGCTTCAGCAGCTACAGCCGTACCCCGTCCTACGGTGCAGGTGGACAAACGCCAATGTACTCCGGGGGCAACAAAACTCCCATGCACGGAGGAGCCACCCCTATGTACGAGACTGGCTCGCGTACACCTCATTACGGCTCGATGACGCCCTCGCACGACGACGGATCACGCACCCCCGGTCGTACCGGCGCCTGGGATCCGACCGTCACCAACACCCCGGCTCGCGGCGAGAACTTCGACAACTACAGCATGGATGATGGTGGAGCGTCACCGGGCTACGTTCCCAACTATCCGCAGTCAGGACCTTTCACACCCCAGACACCTGGAACCATGTACGGCAGTGAGCAAAGCTTCGGACCCTATCAAACTAGCCCTAGTCCTGCTGCTAGCGCCAATCCTAGCCCGAGCCCGGCAGCTTACGGCACCAGCACACCGTCACCGGCTGGAACAGGCTACACCCCCACCGGAGCGCAGTCTTATACTTCTGCCTCGCCGATGAGCTTCAGTCCAATGACACCTGGTGGAGCGGCTAGCCCGTACAATCCGCAAACGCCCGGATCCAGCATGGGCGACTCGAATCAGGCCTTTGTCTCCTACACTTCTGATTGGCCGTCGGTCGATCTCGAGGTCCGCGTGCGCGACGACTACTCTGACGAAGGATTGGCCGGACAACAGGGATACATCACTACTATAACGGACGCTATGGTGACCATGTATTTACCCTTCAAAGACAAATCCGTTAATATGTATTACGATGCAATCGAGCCTGTTGTTCCGTCGCAAAATGATCGTGTCCGAGTGATTTTGGGCGAGGATCGCGACTCGACGGGTACGCTTTTGTCCATTGATAATCAAGAAGGTGTATTCAAATCTTCCAGCGGAGAAGTTAAAATGTTGAATCTTAGATTCTTGTGTAAATTACGTTCTAAGTAAGTGTAAGACGTTCATTGTAAATTACGCGTTGTATTTTTAACATATATTTTTAACTGGCCCATAAAATGTGTATTCCAATTAAAAATGCGCATTATTCAGGTTGAATAAAAATTGTAGCATTCATTTCAGTAACACAATAATTTTTAATTTTATGGGCTAAATATATTTTTTTAATTTTATTTTTTTAATAACGATATAAGTGTATTGTATTGATCTATTTAAAAAATGTATTGTCATATTTTATCGTCATCTGGTAATTTATCGGAAATTTTTATTCGAATGAAATCACGAATTCATAACATGAAATTATGTTGATATATAGATTTTTATATAATTTTTGTAAACTCCTGTGAGAATGTATTATCGCGATAGAATCTGTAAATGGGCCTAAGATTTTTTCGTTTTAAATTAACAGCTGAAATCCGTTACAAATTGCGACAAGAGAAATAAGTGGCGATTCATCAAATATTCAAGTGAAATGATCTAGAGAATTACATATGAAATTTGTTTTCTCTAAGCAGCGCACATTCATTTCCGTAAATTTTTAATCAATTCAGCGTCCATCGCTCTACTATAAATGAATTACATCGGAACGATGTAATTGAACTATATGATTGTAAATTATACATTAAGAATAAGTAAATATAATTTTAATGAAACTTCAAATGCATAACTGTATATCTATTTATAGTTGAGAGTAGAATAAAAAAACATTTATAAAAAAAAAAAACCAAAGAAACAATATAGAAAAATAAATGTATTCCTCGTAACTCCACATGCCATCGTCCTTTATGCCCCCTAATTCGTGCGATTCATTTTTACGTAAGAAAATTTTGCTTCATTCGTAACGCACCGAATGACGACTGTCTGTGTAGCGCGTACAATACAAACAATGCGTCACGGTGCACAGTGAGGCGGGGGACAACTGCAAGTGTGTTAGGCACCACACTCGACTGCCTCTGCACTGCTCCGCACACGGACAAGGTAGTAGCCATAGCGTAGGAGAGAGAAAAACAAAAAGAAGCGAGTGCAGCTCGTATAGTCGTCCCTCTGCACTTGGTATGTCAGTTCTCCGTTTCTATTTCGGTATACATTAGTCATGCGATGCCTCGAGCACAGACCAAGATCCTGCTGCTCGTTATCGCCTTCAAATACACGCTCTGGAGCATCTACTGGTCCTACGGATCGTCGTCGTTGTCGTCGCCCAAAGAAATTCAATACAGCAGCGATAGCAGAAGCGTCGGGAATAACGACGCGCAGCAGACTGCAGAAGTGAAAGTATCGTCGCAAGTGTAAACACAAACGCTGCTGTCTAATCGGGCTGGCAGCAAATATAAATGTAAAGACGTTCAATTAAAGTACATAACGAGTTACAGAGAGAGAGAGAAAAAAAGAAGGAAAGTGTAGTCAAAGCTTTGCAGCAAGTATCGATGATTAGATGCGCGTGTCAGTGAGCAAAACGCGGACGATTCGACATAAGATTCGCAAAGGAGTCCCTGTGAATTGTGATACACGACGCATGAAGCAGGGTCGCCGACCATATCAATACATGGTCACGGGGGCATTGTAGGTTAGTTGGCAATGGTTTCTTTGTTCTGCTATAATTCTGCTCGTCTGTGACGCAGACAGTCGACCTGCACCATCTCTCTTCGAGGACGATACGACTTTTCGGCTTTTTTTTCGGGACGGCTTCCAATGACATACATTGCGAATCATAATATGCGCATGTACACTCAAATGAGCGTTTACCAGACGCTGATCGCCCCTTCGGAGTTCAGTAATGATCATGTACGCAGCGCGAGTACAACGTAATGCAACTGTAGATATCAGTGTGTGTTTATCGATTTGTTTTGTTCTGCGTGACGGATCATCCTCGCGGGCAGGCAGCAAGTGAAAGTCAATTATATTAGCAAACGAGTGACTTTTCTTTCATACATTACGTGCAATTCTCGCGATGAATCATTATACAGTTGCGCGCTAGTTTCGTTATCTTCGATTATTACAAAGACCAATGCACAAAGTCGCTTGTGTCGATGTCGTTCGAGGCTCAAGCTCGCGCATTTAATTGCGTTTGTATCCAGTGTGTTTTACGTTAATACTTATCAAAATAATCAAATCTGTATAAAAAGCGCCTGAGCCTTGAAGATACAATCGATCGAAAATAAAAATTTTTAACGATATGTCTTCAAGCTGCCTTTCTTGCGTAAGAAGCATCGTTAATTAGTGCAGATAACTTTATCCAAGTCAATGTTTATCTATGATATGAAAACAGAAAAAACTAAAAGTAGACCGCTTTCATTACAGCTTAAGTAACCGACTAAACACCATGAGCTGAACAGAAAATTTGCTTACGCATTGACTAAAATTTCCAAGATGTATGGTGATGGAGAAATGGAAGTCTCAGAAGGTTGGAGACAAGTCAGAGATATAAGTACGACAACTGATCCTAGCATTAGTTATGCAGGAGAAGATGAAGACCATTTTTGTAAACTTATACTTTATAAAGAAATAAAAGATTCCAGGTAATTTTTTTGCAGTTTTAGCATTTGAACATTGGTTTAATTATTGATTGTTAATCTTTGGTTATTTTCTAGAGTAAGAATATGGGACATTATTATATTGATACCAAATCTGCTGTTTCTACTGTTCATTGCTATCAGATTTAATCGAGCAAGACTCAAACTCAGAGCTACAAGTAGTCCAATATACTTGGCTTTTTATGGTCTAGTTATATGTAGTGTTGTAATATCGGTTATTCGATGCATAGTAGCAATGACTGTTAATGCAACTGCTAGCATTGGTGGTACTACGGACAAAGTTTTATGGGTTACAGTCAGATTTTTCCTGTTGTCGACGGAAATGAGTGTCGTCATATTTTGTCTCGCTTTTGGTAAAGTTTCATTCAAATTGATTTGGTAATGCTAAAAAAAATCACATTTATAGAAAATTTTTTTGTAGGTAATTTGGATAGTCGGTCAAGTATACGTCGAGTTCTCTTGGCAACATCTTTTATAGCATTGGTTTTTACAATAACTCAAGGAACCTTAGAATTAGTTCTCCCAGATGATACATTCCACATACCCAGTCGTGACTTATACGTATATGGTCATGGTGGAATGCTATTTTGGTTTTGTAGCAGCATTGTTTTTTCTATGGTGAGAATCATTAACAAAAGATAGAAACATTAAATTGCTAATTTTTATATCATAAATTAATTTTTTTTACAGATATATTTGTTTATTTTAATACTACCATACACTAGATTAAGGGAACGACTCACACTTCCTAGTTAGTATAAAATATCTAATAATTTTGATTTAGTTATGATGTTTTTTTGAAATGTAATGCAATTTCAGATCGAAAGGGGTTTTACGTTTACATCGGTCTGCTAGCTGCTCTTGATCTTATTCAATCTATAGGAGCAGGTTTGCTGAATTACACTCAAAATCCAGCTGGTTTGTGTGTCGTGGATTTAACAGCTGCTGTGTACCTGACTCTTTTCATTCCTCTTGTCTGCCACACGTTCCTATCTGAGTTTTTTGGGTATTTAAATGTTCACGTTAAATCAATTTTTGCTGCTCAATAGAAAATTGTGAATAATTTTGAAAAAATGTTCATTTTCCAGAGTGACGCATCCAACTCTAATGTTTTCATACAAGCCTCAAATGGATGACGCGATGGAGGAGGACACAGTTTCATTGCCGCACCAGCAGAGCTTCTCGTCCCTCAAAACTGACAGCGACTACATATACCAGGTCCATACTCCATCTTTTCATGTGCCACTGTTTCAATCACAACGTATGCCCAACATCGGCACCAAGTTTCCGACTAATAAATTAAGAAATAGCTCTTCTCACTCGATACTTTTTTACCACGATTATAGTGCGAAGCGAGGATTTCGCGCGCGCCTACGTCCCAGTAGTGCTAGTGGTCAGACAAGCGCGCCAGACCTCAGTCGCCTTCGTAATGCCAGTGACGATGAACTCGCGAGTGCATCGAAATTGTTACTCTCGCCTGTTGCAGTCAACAAATATGTGTTAGAGTCTCGTGATGATCGTAGCAAACATAATGTATATCCTGACGGCAATCAGAGCGATAGCAATTTAGAAACTAGCAAGCGTGTAGCTGAGATCGATGTCGAGGTGCTTACCATGTCAAAGAGATTTGGGGATACTGCTTCTGAGTCATCATCTCAGAGTGAGACTTTGTAGAGCTTTTAATGATCTGTGACAAATTGAGTTTATACTATACTTTTATTCCTCGTCTAATGGTGCTAACTTTAAAGTACTATCAATAATAGTACTTAGTTTTGTACATTGGTTAGTTATTTATAAAATTCTTAATTTCTTCAAAATATCATAAATATATTTTAACTTCAAAGCTTTAATAGAGAAATAAGAACTAATGGGTAAAACTTATTGTAACTGCCATTCGAAAGAATAATTCTATAAGAAAGAGCGCGAATTTTTGTATTTAATTAAACCAAATTAGCTTATTTAAGCGATATGATTATAATTTTTAATACGTGATTTTGTACAGACAGTCAAGCGTATAAAAGGAGAACAAAAATTTGTAAAATGTTTATACAGTTGGACTTGTTGGACGGTTTTTATACTTACGACAAGACTATCGAAGCCACACTTGCCCCTTTCAATTTTTCAAGAAAATTGTATATACTTTATTGATCTCAACATTTTATTAAAAAAATCATTATTATTTAAGTCAAAGGAACTCGTTTTATTTATTCGAAACTCAATGAATCATGCAGTTGTAAGTGTAACAATCATTTGAAAAAAAAAAATTTTTTTGTTACTGACTATAGAATTAGTTACACTCTCAAACTGTAAGTCCTTTACTTAGCATTCTCCCCGTGAAAGAAAAAGACTGATACATGGACGAAAAAAAAATCAATACTACAGCTCTGATCGATTTCTTAATTGCATATGTACATTTACAGAACCACAGCGTGTACGATTCGACACAGTTCGACATTAATTCACAGCCGATGAATCCACTGTACGCAGCGTCGCTCCAGAGCCCCGACAGCATAACCGGCTACAGCATCGACAGTATTCCCGGCATGGCTGGTGGCAATGCTATGACTCAGGACTCCCATCATCAGTCGGCCAAAGATCCGAACGGTTATCAACAGTAAAATTATCTGCAATGACGAATGCATAGTCCGCAACAATGATGACTGTGGCGGTTTTGCTGAAAATGATAATGACTTTGCAATTAATCTCCACGCCATTATTTTCTCGCGAAGCTATTGCTCGAGAAATAAAAAAGGATTTTAGATAAATTGATTGACCGGCCAAAACTAACTTTTTGAGATATTCGTCAATGCCTAAATGTGTACATTGTATGAAATAGGTCACTCTTGATTCAAGTAAATGTCAATTTAGTTTTATTTCAATCGTTGCATGTAGCAAGATTGTAAAACTATATAGTATTGAAACAAACCAAACGAACAAAGACAGAATTAGTTAACGAATAAAAAGAATTAATTTTCGAACCCTCCGATTTTCGGAAAGTCAATTCGTTGCTTTTAAAATCACAAATGTATGAACTTTGAGCATTCATCATTATGGGTAAAACATGTAAATTTGTTGATTTTAATTATTACTGTAAGCGTGAAATCTGGTACATTAGTTTAAATAATGGTTTTACGCAGTAATGTTTATAGCTAGTTATTGAAAAATTGACAATTAAAATTAGCTTAATCATATGCACGGCATTCATTGTTTGCATAATTTTTTTATTAGAAACGTACAAAATGATGAGATTTTAAAAATCCAAACAAGATTCTGTTTCAAACAAATCTATTGCATAAGTATTTTTCAATTTATAAACAAATAACTATTTTCTATCAATAGTGCAATTGTATATGTAATTTATAACGATAATAGATTTTACATTAAGGTGAATGATCTTATTTTAAGTCTTAAAATAATAGTTATAGAATAAAATCGACTGATTGCTGTGAAAAAATGAAATTTTACACATTAAAAACAACTATTTTATCGAAAATAACTTGACATTTGTATATTTCTACTAAACTTGTTACTTACAGTTTTATGCTCATGCAATAGTAAATTAATCTTAGAACTATATTTTTGTGACCTAAATTGATTTTTATTAAATACATCATACATTTATTTCAACTTAAATGTCACATAAATGTCTCAAGATTCAGATGCCGTCCTCAAGGTGCGATGTAAAATGTCTCTATCACTTTTTACCCTTTCTTCACTTAAACTTGGTTCGTTGAAAAATGACACATGTAACCAAATATTACATTCAAAATATCGGCACTAGAGCAAATTTTGTAAATAATTTAAACGGCTTATAAAAAAGTATGTCATTGATATTGTTATTCTTTCATCTGGAATGTTCCATACACGTACACTAAGCCTATCTCTAGGGCCTATTCACTTAAAATCTTAATATTTAATTGCAAGCTATGAAATATGCTTATAAAATTATATTTAGTGTCAATTTCACGGAAAATGTATTGAACTACTACGACTTGAATGATAAGATAGATCAATGTTTGAATCTATTTTAGGAAAAGAGTTATTCAATTTGTGTGAAGTATAACATTCCATATTTGACTATTGTTTAGTTCTACCAAAAATTGGTAAAAAATAAAATTTCGAACTAAAATTTCTAAAACCGAAAGTTCATCGATTTTTAATCAATTTGTTAGTGAATTATAAACCAATCTACACAAGTGTGAATTAATATATTTGTTGACTTCCAGCTTTATCAAAACTGGTTTTTGACATGAAATTAAAAGTTATTTGTAATAAAAAGATAGTGATAATATGCTTGATGATTCTTTTCTATAATTTACTCTCAAATGAGTCATTTTGAACTTTTCTTTACTAACATTTTGATTAATTCGATAGGTGTGATAAAATCTCAACTCAGGAAACGATCAAAGAGTGATTCACAATTCCTTAAAAAAAAGTTTAAATTAAAAATAGCTTAATTATACAATTTAAAAGTCTAATTATACCAAAAAGTTCTGTTAAGAAATGACGAAGTCAAAAATGAACATTTTATCAAACGATACAGCGGAATTAATTTAAATTAAAACACTGTCAACGTGGTTAAATTTAATACAGACAAATTATCCATCGATAATTTTTTTTCTCAAAAAATAAATCAATAAATAAAAAAAACAGTCATTAAAATGTAAGCATACGAATAGTATGTAATTTTCTATTTTTGTAGAAACGGTTGTATTTGAAATAAAAGAGGAAAAAATTCATAAAAAAAGTTATTTTCATCTTACACATATTTGGACGTAGCTGTCACATTCAGCCATGAGTAAATTAAAAATCTCTTTGAAGTACCACACCAAAATAGAGTAATCAACAAAACCTACAATATACTCCATACCCATGATTATTTATGAAAGTCTAAATCTTAGATCTAGGCGTCAAGTATAAACTCCAGGTTTCCTTGGCACCAGGATCATTAGTCGAAAGCTCCTCCAAGTGCCGGACATCTGAAACGAAAAAAAAAAATATAACACGTAGAAAAACAAAACAGGGTCTGTCGGATACCCCCCGTCGAGGCACGAACCTTCGGTCTCTATGTAACGTCGCAGGGGCTCTCTGAAGGCCTCGACCGGCACGGCCATGTTGAATCGCGGATAGAGCCGCCTGGCGCTGGGATCGCCGCTGGCCGTCACGGCGTTGGACACGACGATGCCGACGATCTCGGGCGGCGCGAGACTACCGCCGCCACAGGCGAGCACGGGGCCGCCGCTGCTGCCGCTCTGCACGCAGCAGGTCGTCTGCAGGATCGCCGGCTCGGAGCGCGACACTGTACCCAGGCTGCAGCTGGCCGACAGCTCCGAGCCGAAGAACGGATATCCCGCCGCAAGCACCGACGCGCCTGCACGCAGTTAACGATTGCTCCTACATTTTCCTATCTCATTTTGTTTGTGTTTTTTTTTTCGCCTCTTTTTCATTATCTCTCAAGTGCGGACGATGGCGAAACTATGTCGGGTCAATTAAGTTTGCCTCTCTCTCTCTCTCACTCGCATCAATTGTTGCGTTACTCGCGCGAGCGCACACGACACATTGCATAGCGACATTGATCAATTGTCTTGACAATTGTCATAGTGTGTATCGTAAGTAATTCATATACAATCTCGTTAAGGCGCAGCGTGCGACAGTAGCTGTACTCTGGCTTTTCTTCTAATTTTTCATTTTTTATTTTTATATTTTTTTTCAACGCTGGAAGAGCAAACGATCGCGTAAACGTGACCTTCCTTAGCTTTCTATCGAGTCGATTCTCTATGACAATCGTTATATACGGACTTTCATTTTCGCTCGACCTCGTTCGTCCATCAAGCGGATCGTCGTCATCGCGATCGCGCGACGAGAGATAGAGAGAGAGAGAAAATACTCTAATGAAAAATCGTTAAACGACACGCGACTCGCAAACGTTCGCCTTTCATCCTTATAGACGATGAAAATGTATTGAAAAAAAGAAAGACAAAGCCATATGACGTACCTTTTTTGGTCAGTCCACGGGCCATGCGTAGCGCCTTGAGATCCAATTGCGCGGGCTCGAGTTTCAGCACGGCCAAATCGTAGGGCTGCCCGTCTCTCGTCCTGTAAATGACTTTGGCTGTGAGGCCGCCACCGTCGTCGCCGTCGATGCTCCAGCTGGCATCGTCGCTGTCCTCGGTCTCGCCGACTCGAGCTATTTTAACTCGTCCGCCGCTCGCCTTGATTGATCAGGACAATGTGCGTAACGCACCGAAAATCCGCGTTGATTATTCTCTGACTCACGTAACATTTATAAAGCGTATAAAATATTTTTAACAAAAATTTCTCGCCGATAAGGAAGATGAATCAGCCTCTTTCTCTTTTTTTCATTCTCTCACACAAGTATGTGTCGTTTTTTTTTTTTTGCTTTTTTCTTATTATAAACTCGAGAATATTAATGTTATATAACATTTCGAGGATATAGACGTCGATTTTTTCTTGGTCTTCGCTCTTTCGATGACAAATTATGTACATACCTCGCGAACGACGTGGGAACAGGTGATGATCGTGCCGCTCGGCACGTCGAGGACTACACCGGTGCCCCAATTGGGTCCGCATTTCACCACGACCAGGCTGCGATCCAGCATCTCTATGTGTACACATTTTTGGCGCGAAAAGCAAAATCGCATTGTTATCATTAGCGTCGGGAGAAATATGCGAGGACGTAACGTGGAACGCTGATAATTACCGGGCAGAAGTGCACTCGAGCTGGCCCATTTGTTTTCTCGCGCGAGCAGCAACGACGACGAAGACGATGCGCCGAGCTCGACGCTGGCGTGGACGGCCAGGCAGGCGCGCAAATTAGCGGCGAAAGTGAAGTCGACCCATTCGCCGCGACACCAGCTCAGCGGCGCTATTACCATGCCGCACAGTCGACGTTTCTTTTTCCTGCGCGCGATCGTAGGAGTTTTTGTTACATCGCAATATTTGTATGCCGTTGCTTTTTTTTTTAGAGAAAGAGAGAAGGGAAAAAAGATAGAGAGAAAAAAAGTACACTCACGACTGGAGAGCGTAGACGGGCGCACCCTCGGAGCCGGGCACGGCCATAGCGTCGGTGACGAGCAGACAGTCGCACTCGCCGACGGCGTTGCTCAGTATGCCCCTCGACACGGAGCCGAGAAAGGTCGGATTGCCGAAGGGCGTCGACTCGATTTCCAGCGGGTCGCCTCGGCACGGCAGCGCCGGCACGCCCGGCTCGAAATTCTCCCAGTAGAATCGGCTGCGGATGTAATTTACATAATGTATCATGTACGCGATAGAATTGAGAGGCACTAGTTGAACGACGTTGTACCTCAAGGCAGCGTCGGAACCGACGACCGAGTCCCTCTGCTCGTCCGAGTCCATTCTCAAGAGCAAAAACAACGAAAGCATCGATCGGATGCTGCCGCTGCCGCTCGACGACTTAGCGAAATTCCAGGAGAAAAGCAGATCGCCGCCGAAGCTCTCGCGCAGCAGCGGACATCTCCAGGCGGACTCGAGCTTACAGCTTGCCTCGTCCTCTCGAACATCTCCTTCGCTGCAAGATTATAAAGCGTATAACGAATAAAATCGCGAGAAAACCGGAGTATTAAATATCTTCCTCCGACGCTCGTTTATTTCTCTTTTATTTCTGTCCCCTCGTCGTACCTCGATCGGACGTGCACCGCGAATCGAAGATAATCCTGCAGATGGTCGGGCAGCCGCGCGATCGAGCCGTCCGCGGCGACCTCGTTGTCGAAAAAATCCCCCAGCTCGTCGTCGACGTCTCTGTCTCGGCGGGCCTCGCGGACGCGCAGATACGGCGCGAGCAGCGATCCGTGGCTCAGGATCCAGCCGTCGTTCAAGAGCACGCCCGAGGCGCCGTGGGCCGGATGACTCCTGCTCACGATCGCCACGCAGCGACCCGCGGACTTCGGCCGTCTCTTCGAGTCGCGCATCGTGCGGTTCTGTTCCTGAAACAGCGTAAATCGACAATTCCGATGAGAAAATAGCGCAGACAGTTGGCTCTTTGATGGCGAACGTTGTACATCTATTTTTCGACGCCAACGGGTTCTCGTATTATCCGCACGCGCTACCCTTTAACCGCGTGTGTGCCATTATGCGAGCATAAAAATAGCCCGTCGCGCTGCGTAAACAAAACCAAATTGAAGGGCTGGCGTCGTCGCATCGTTACTTTCTCAATTGTGCACGGTGGGTCGTGGAAGATGATGGTCGACTTTTCCTCCCCCCCCCGAGCCTCTTCTAATTTGCCGATTGAAGAGAGCTCTTTTTTATTCGTCTCGTGCGCGGCTCCATGTATTCACGCGTCGCGTGTTTTTAGATCTGCTGCTGCTGCTGCTGTTGATGACGCACGTCAGAAGGAGAAAAAAACTATGTGTGTGTTTATACGAATACGAATGTCATTTATCAATGAGGTAGAGCCGCGGCCAGAAAACAGATCGTCCGTATGACTGGATTGTAATATTTATACGTTGCGCAGGCTTACACGATCTAGCTCGTTACGATTCAAAGACCTAGTGTAGAAATATATATCATGAATTTTCAACGACGTTTCATTAATTACATATAGTCGCAAAAAGTCGCGCGATTTGGAACGCAGGCACACACGCACACACACACGCGCACATGAACGCGATAAAGACGGAGTCATGTAATATACGAAGCATCGATACAGACTCTGTATACGTTTATTAACTCTTCGGCGATCGGCATCAATTTCTGCTCGGATATATAAATCGGCGAATCAATATACGCTACATCGAAGTATCGTTCGGCTGCGCTCGTTGAAATACGCGCGCTCGATTCGTTATACATTATTACTTCTTCTGCTTTTTTGTCGTCGTTCCTCGTCCGCGCGCGCGCGCGCTAATAGCTGCACGCTCGCGAGTCTTCTCGTCCTATTAAAAATAGTTTTTCGAGTCGCGTTGCATATAGTTACATCTGCGTATCAAGATAATTGACGCAACGCCGCGCACAGGTGCGTTACGAGCATGATTTCGGACGAGCGGCGAAAGATATCGAGACAGAAACAAAAAATGGTGAATTGTCAATTTTTTATTTCGTTCACTCGTATTACGTGTCGTATCGTAACGGCCGATTCGTATGGAGATAGAAAAAAAAAATTATCCGAGTATATGCCTATCATGTAATACGTTTGAGCATCGTCAACAACAAAAAATGTACACAAATTTACGTGCGCGGCCTACAATGTTTTATAATAATTTTGGGATGGTATTCGGGCCTCGAGAGCAAGAGTAAAGCGAGGTGTGAATTCTTGTATAATTTCGCTCGTACGATAATTAGAAAAAATTAGAAAAAGTCCATTACGTAAAATAGGGTAGTCGTAGCGAGCGCGAGATTATAGAGAGAAGAGAGAGAGAGAGAGAGTTAGAGAAAAAGAGGAAAGCCTGCACGGAGATTTCAATTGGCAACGCGCGCGCATGCGGCGGTCCGAAAAATGCACTTAACGAGACACACTTATCGCTCTTACAATTTTCAATAAGCCGCATATATAAATATATGGATAGCGCGCGTACGTAGCCGAGGTTTACGTACAATATGTATACACGAGAAAGAGAGAGAGAGAAAAGAAGAAGAAGACCGATCGAAAGAAAAACGTAAAATGAAAAATGAAAAAAGAAAGGAAAATCTCATGAATTCCCGAAGGTTCTCTCGGCTTTGCGCGAAGAATACATCGACGCATTGAGTTGGCGAGCGCGAATATACTCTACGCGCGCTTACATATATAATACATACATACATACATACATGTATATATCGCCAAAGACCAGTTGTGTGCTATAATGTCATGCAATTACGCTCCGATAAAACGCGCGCTCTTCTCTCTCTTTCTCGTTGCTCCTCTCGTCGTCGCTCTAGTGAAATATATAAAAAAAAAAAAAAAAAAAGAAAAGGAAAAAAGGAAAAATATCGCCAACGAGTTTGTACTAATCTTCAGCGCGAGATGAGCAATTTAAGCACGCACGCTCGAGCGCGAGTGCAGTTCCTCGCGCGCAGAGTATATATAGATATAGGCGATATGTATATTCATTGCCGCGGCAGCAGCCAGCGAGCAATGAAAGATCGAGAACGTATATATCGGTGCGCTATATACACAGGCCGTTGGACTAGTTTTGTCCATTTGTCTCTTTTTTTTCTTCTTTTCCTTCTTCTTCGTCTTCTTTATATTATACACACGAGAAAGAGAGAGAGAGAGAGAGAGATCTTTGCGTCGTCGTTCGCATAGTCGTTATAATACTTCGGAGCTTCTCTCTCTCTCTGTATATAATAGCTCATGATGCATACAGCACAACGTCGTTGGCAGACCGCGTGGCACCGAGCGCGAGAAAGAGAGAGAGAGAGAGAGAGAGACAGGCAGACTGGCTGAGAACGAGCGAGTGAGAGAACGTATTTCTCGGTTGATCGAAGTCTCGAGGCACGTTCGTCGTCTCACGCTCGCGGGGCTTGCCGATTTCATTATTTTTATCGACTTTAAACTCGCTCTACAAGACCTGACGCGCGTACGCGTATTCGCCTCGTTCGTACTATAGTTATATAGTATATTTTATGAATAGCTCGTTACGATTACGCACAGCGATGCCGTACAGTATCATCCAGAGCTGCTCCGTTTATACTTTTCGTAAAGTATTTTTTTTTCGTGATAAAAATAATGATCGTTTCGCAAATGATGATCGACTTGTATACCTAATGCAGTACGACTCCGTTTTCGAGAGGGCTGGCATCGAGGCTGCATCAATTGCCCTGGGCCGATCCGACTCGTGAGTGACTCAAGTAGTAAGGCGGAACTTTGGTCAGACGCAACGCGCGTCTTCGTGCGTCGATGTATATTTATACCGCGGACATCTGGATCGGCTCCAAATCGTCCTTAGCGCGTGAAAATTCATTCGATTGATACGGCCTTGTGCGCTTATTCTCCTATTTTTTATACACGCGTAATAATGGTGGGACCACCCGTGACGATTGTGTCCCGGCGCGAGCGCGCGATCTCCCGGATGCCGCGCTAAAAATGTACTCGTATTATATATATACCTTCTTTCCGCGCAGCGTCGCGACACGTGTCCTTATGATTATCGAGTTGTCGAGGAAAAAAAAAAATAATAAAGTAGAAAGTAAAAAAAGAAAAAGAAAAAAACCGTCGATGCAAACTGCACGGCAGACGATACGTGGCAACGATTATAATATTTACTCGTTGTGTACCTTTTTGTCGTGCTGCTTATATATTATATATATATATACGCATCGAGAAAAGCCGCGCGAGTGTGAAACGTGATTACGGCGCGGCCGCGCGCACTGGCATACATAATATTATACGTAGAGTACGGCGACTCTCGAGCTCTTCGCGGGATTTAAACGAGATCCGCGCGAAGCGAACGCGCTGCAACAACAGCAACAAAAAATTATCATCTTTGTCGTTCTTGAGCTGGCTCAAGGGCGCATCCGAAAAAGTGATATACGATCCGGAGTACGTGTGTACGTGCGTATTTGTGTATAAATACATAGCTATCGCGCGCGAAAACGAGCTACGTACACGCGAGCAGTTCGCTCCGAGTCGTCGTCGTCGTCGTCGTCGCCGATTGATAAGCTTAAATAGAAGAAAACTAGCTCTCTCACTCTCTTATGCCGCGCAATAGATCTTCGCGAGTAATAACGAGAATGAGCGAAAAAAAAATAGTCAGTCGGAGAAGGAGAAGTAGACGATCGAGCAGCTCATCTTGCGCTGCTGCGCTGGTATATTATAAATTTACATGCCGCGCGTAGTTGCTCGCACGATATTGGCAGCGCATCGCGGTTAAGTAGTTGGTAGCTTCGTTTTCGACTTTTGCACGCGCGCGTGCGGATGATCGTCAATAAATCAATCGCCAATAAAAGGGCCCCGCGCGGGCTTTATATCGCCCTTTTTTCGTATTATTCAGGGTTATAAAACTTCGAATGCTGCCGCTGATTTTGCTCGCGCATCCACCATCATCACCATTATCAGCCAATGACTCACGCGCATAATATCTCTCTCTCTCTCTCCCGCGTGCATCGGCTACTGCTACGATTTTTCTCTCTCTCCTTTTTTCATCGTCCTCCTTCGTGGTCTTCTTGTTCTCTTGGCATATAACGCATGCGATATAATAGGAGCTAGCTCGAGCGATCGAAAGAGTTGCGCTCATCCATCGCAAGAAATCACACACTAGCACGCAGAGGATCGCGTACGCGAGGGAATGCCAAAGAGTAGAATATAAAATGCCGCCGTCGTCGTCGTCATCGCTCCTTCTCCTTCTCCTCCTGCTCCTCCTCTTCGCCTCGAGGCACAACAAGTAAGAGAGACAGAGTGAGCATCAAACAAACGAACGAACGAACGGAAAAAAGGAATAAGAAAAAATCAGCAACGATAAAAAAAAATTAAATAAACCGAAGAGAGAGAGAGAGAGAAAAGTCTGCGCTTGTGTACGCGGCCGAAGGCAGACAGCGCGGCGCGCGGCATCGCGAGCACGCGAGACATACTGGCGACTCTTTACGCACTATATATGCAGCGCACACGCTCGCGTATATATACTGCACCGTATGCATTATATGTACTCACACACACGCGCGCGCGTACACACGGCAGCCGTGACTCTTGTCTTGGACTGTCTGCGTTAAGCTACTTCATGAAAATTCCAAACGCACGGTGCAGTTTTGTGCTCTCGGTTGAGCTCACTAAAAAAGAAAAAACAATCGAAAAAATCGTAAGAGAAAAAGGGTCGAACGTTTAATGGCATTTTAATCACGTGCGGGACAGCAGCAGCTACCTCGCTGCGAGATCGAGCGAAAAAACAGCACACGCTCGGGACGTCTCAATACTTATATATGTGTGTGTATATACATTTTGATTGTATGTATTTTGCATTCGATTAAAATCCGTTGCGGTAGGTTTGGCTCGCCGCGATCAGCGCTGCACGCGCTATACACGCATCGTGCCTACTTGTATACACACATATTATAAAAGGCAGAAGGAGCAAGAGCGAGGATTTAAAATTTAATGAGCTAAAGGGTTTTGCGGATGATTGTCAACAACTTTTCAATGTCTGCGACTGCTGCTGCTGCTGCTGCTGCTGCTGCTGCCAGTCAATCGACGAGTGCAGCACACGCACGCATACAAAAGCATCCGAGGGATTATAAGCCGCGAGTTTTCAAGGATATTACATATTTATCGTGCGCGTTGCCGATATACGGCGCGCTCGCGGCAACGGCGTACTATATACGGGATCGGCTTTCTCAAATTCCGTAACTGTGTTTTGGAAAGTTTGAAGAATTTCATCGAGCTTATTATACGCGCATGCGACGCGGCCGCGGGAAAATTTTCCGATACATCTGTGCCATAATAATTGCGAGCTCGACGCGCGAGCGCGCTAACAGTTTCCATTTGTAATTTTCGCGCGTAAGTTTGCATATTTTGCAAAATGAATCGCTCGTATAATGTATGCATTTGTGTGTTGTATGCATAAATAAGTTACGAAAGTTCTCTCCTCGAAACGTGTATGTATACATGTAAGTATGCAATTTGTTCGGTTGTGTTTGCAAACACGCTTACACTTACGCTTACAATTATAATCAGTGCAGCGCGTGAGACTTGAGTGGTTTCTAGTAGTCATGGGCAGATAACATTTCATATATATAATATCACGGATTTTTTTTCTCTCTGCTTTTCATTATAAATACATATATATTATGTGCGTTATATATATAATATGTTAACGAGCTGACTCACTTTTATCAATTCGCACTAATGCAGAGATCATTAATGCGCGCGAGTGTATGGTATAAGGCGGAGCGGCGCAGCAACAGTCGCAGAAAATATATACGACGATAATATTTTTAAAACCGAGAATCGCCGAGCTCGGCAACGGAGGATTATATATTATTCGCAATTCATTCATATCGTGACGTCAATGTACCGCGGATCTCCGCCACGCTGTTCTGTAATCAGAACGTGCACAAGAGCACAACGATGAGTCTTCATTCAAACAACGCTGATCCGCAGGTTTCTAAATTTGTTTACTATCTCATTCTAGCGTGGCTGATGCGCCGAGTCAACTCTGTAATTTTCGATGCAACTGCGCATTTACAATATACTATCGAGCGCGTCCCCGGGAATGTCCTGAAGGTCATTGAACCCGCGCGAAATTTTTCGACCGCGATGAGTGCACGAATATATAAACACACGCACGTAAGAGTCGTGAATGAGAGAAGCAGTTCTCCCGATCTTTCTCTCTGTCCCTCTTTTTTTTCGGCAAATGGTGCTCGATCGATCGATCGGATAGATCTAATCGAGCTCGCTCGCTTTGGCCAAAAATAGCTCGTTGTATTGTGAGCGCGATCGGATCGAGCGATCATCGATAATTATATACATCACTGTCAAAATCTCCGATAAAAGTGACAAAAAAAAGGAAAGACGGTAATCTCACGTGGAAATTTAGCGTGGAAACGTTTGTTGTTTTTTTCTTTTGTAATCGTCGTTATCAATGCGAGCTGATTTCGTTTTAGAACAATACAAAAACGTGACACCCGCGTGGATTCGCGCGGTATCGGCCGCCGATTTTAAGTAGCAATGGTTTGATTACGTCAGACTTTCGTGAGCTCGTCGCGCCTCGCACCTACGCTTCGAGTTCGTTTGTACTACTGAAAAAAATTAATTCGAGCGCCGTTTATCCTTGCTCGCGGGAGAGCAAGAGAGAAACTCGAGCACGAGTGCTCGCGTACACGCTATGGATAGTGCAAAAATCGTTAGCCCGCGCGAAGACCGGATGAAATTCACTTTCGCATCCTTTCACCGACCCATTCATCTGTTGTACATATGTGGGACGAATTACGTGTAATCTCTCCGAGCAAATTCGGCCGTACTGCATTCTTGGGCTTTGAATGCTCGATGTTTAACTCGTCAAAAATTGTCTAAACACACTTTTAAGCGAAAAACTAAAACATGTTACTGATTATTGATTTCTCGATTTTTCGATGACGAGCTCAAACTTTTTTAAATTTGCCATTTTCCACAAAAAAAAGGAGACAGTGATACGTACTAAATTTTTTTGTCATATTTTTCATTAACGAAATTTTCTTATAAAAAATGTGTGTGATGTTTTATGAAGCGGTACATATTATAAGTGGAGTTGCAATTGACATCAAAACTTTGGTCATATATAACTAAATATTTATTTTTATAAGTAAAAATTTTGGAAAGTATTTTTAACTTTAATTCTATCATAATTAAGCTTAGAAAAGTAGTGGATAATTTATTTTTGTTGAAGTCATGCACTATCTATCAAAATTATAAAAGTATAGCTAAACAATACCGCAACTTATTCTTAAGTAAGTATCCCCTTTTTAAATCATCTAAACTAATCTCGAAACAATTGTGAAATGCAGCTAGTTTATTTTTCATCATTAAAAACCACTATAATAATAACGGAGCTTTCATCTTTTAATGATTTATTAATTTGTGAGTTATAAATCCATTGAGATATGAAAGAATTCCTGAAAAATTGACAAAACATTGAACTAATTTGAAGATTAATCTCAAAGACGACTCCGATACTTATAAAACGAGATTTAAGCCACTTGCTAAAAATTTTGAAATTTCTCAGGTTTACTCACCTATATGAATATGCACGAAGCATTGCCACACTTATTTCTATACGAGCGACGGCGAAGGAAAAGCTCAATAAAGAAAAAAAGTGATAATAATACAAAATGGAAACTGTAGCAGTCGAGCAGCGGCGGTTTAATAATGCCCGCAAGAATGTGGGAGGAGACTACCACTGGACGCGAACAATATTATTGGAAAATTGCGTTTCTCTCGGCTCGATCTGCTCGCGTGCTACCACACACTTGGCTCGCCATGTTTCTGCAGAGAGAGAGAGAGAGGGTAGGGGGTGTACCTGCGCACACGTGCAAATAACGACTACCTCCTATTGCCCCCCGTGTCGTACACTGGAGCATATGCACAAAGGAGAGGTAGACCGGCCGCAGCAGCGGGTATATAATAGACGCGAGCTCCTCGACACCCTGCCGTATTCCACGTTTTACCAACCCTTGCGCTTCGCTCGCGACTGTGCAGCAAGAAAAATCAACGAAAAAAAATCGGTGCGTGATTACTCAAGATTTTTCGATCGTCGGCAACGATTTGTCTTTCAGGGTAAGTCTTTTACAATTTTTGACGATCAAAATTAAACGTATAACATCGTATCGAAATCGCTGAGAGAAGTATCGCTTGGTTTGACGATCTTCGCGGGCCGAAGAAAAAAAAGAGAGCGAGCGAGGAAAAAAAGGCCCGCAGAGAGTCGTGCGGCGAGCTGAGTCAATTCCGAGCAGGTTTTTCGGGTGACTCATGTGACGAGGCGCGTGCGAAAAATTATTACTTAACTAATACACACCGCGCGAGGTCACGCGCTCGCTCGTTCGCGCTGGCTCGCGAAAGGTGTAAACATTTTCAAATAAACTAGTTCTCGCATGCGCGCACACACATTGACACACACACACACACACACATCTACGGGGATCTATGTCAAGCGCGCCGATTCACGATTTAGAAAATATTTGTCAATCCGACGCTCGCGCAAGTCACATCTTTTATTCCTTGTTTTTCTCTCGACACGACGCATCTACGAGAGAGTAGGAAAATTGCGCGTCTTCGCGAATAAACACACCGAATCGGTAAGAGAAGAGATTGACAAATGAAAAAATCTTCCCGGGCGAAATTTTGAAGAAAAAAAAAAGGGGAAAAACGGATGACGACAGGCCGCAAGTATTTTAATGCACGCGCGGCGGCTCGAGGCTCTCTAAAGAGCTCGCAAGGATCGTTCGGCAGGATATTTCTCGTCGTACACGGCAGATTCTAACGCGCAGCCAGGTTCCGATCGATCGGATATTGAATCGGATCGACACTCGCTGCATGTGTACGTATATATACGTGTGCGCGTATAATGTGTACGTTGAAGAGAGGAGAAACGCGTATAGTACGCGGCCAGCAAAATGCCACGCAGTCTCGCCTGCCGTTGCATCGCAGCGCCCAGCAGTCTGCCAAAGTACGCTTATACGCGGCACGTTCGCTAGCTCCGTTTCTCTCGTCTTTCGCTCTTTTGCTCTCTCTCTCTCTCTCTCTTTCGCACGAGCGCAACGACGTAAATATATAAGCGTATTATAAATTTACACTAGCACCGGTTATAGGGTGAAAAAAACTACGTAAGCCACGACGCATGTACTTTAAATTATCAAGTATTTTTTCTGTGTATCGTCTTTTATGAATTATTACTTCTTTATTCTTCTTCGTATTTTTTTCAACGTCTTTTCTTCTCTCTTTTCCTTTCGGTGTGTATCGAGCGCGAAATCGTTACATTTTCGTACGGGCGATGCGCGATTCTATATAAGCGCAGCGGCACTCGCGCGCACAGCTGCATTCCGCGCGCTGCCGAACGAGGCCGAGAGTATAATCATAAATGCGAGTTTCTGCGTGTCATGTGTGTGTGTCTGCGCGAGCACAAGAGCTCGTGTGCATGTAGGAAAACCCCAGAAACGAAATGACAAGTGTGCGCGGCCGCCGACGCTGCATCGCGTGCATTTTATGCAACTTTTTGAGAAGCAGCACAGATAGAACAATTTCTGCTCTTGTGTGATGAAATTCGTGGAAAAATTCGTCGATATGTAAAAAAACCCTTTCCACATCCTACGTTACGTACCAATTTGAAAAAAGTCCCGGCTGATAATGCTCGTTTTTGTATGTAACTTTGTCCAAGTAAATAAAGTAAATGAGTACAATTCCGATCAAACTTTGTGCACACACCTTGTTTCGATACGGCAAATTTTTTAATGTTACACTTGGTAACCATCAATAGTTTAAAATAAATTATAATAGAATTTATTTTTAACTTGCATTTGGACTTTGGAGAAATAGTTAAGAAAATCGATATAAATAATATTTTCGTAGTAACATGAATTTTCCTAAATAAATGCATTAAAATGCTAAACATTAATTATTGTCTTATATACGGAAAACGATCGTTCAAAATACATTAATATTATTTGGTTGGTTTTTGGCCATTTTTAGGTTAAAAATATGTTAAAAATATTAAGCTTAATTTAAATGGTCTAAATTGACAATTGAATTGTTCTTAAAAATTTAAACGATTTTTTAATCACTCTGAATACATTAATATTACTTTGAGCTTCCACCACTAGATGGCGAGCACTTGTAGCTGGAAATCTGCAAGTGGCAAAGTAAACATACTATTATAAGTCAACGATGTAGAAGAGATTTCAGCCATCTTTACCATATCATTATTTTTCGGATAGAAAAACAAAAATAATTACTAAGAAAGTGTTTGAATGGTAGTTTGTACGATTTTTATATCATCAAAGAGTAGCAACAAAAACTTGGAGCATTATAAGGCCATAAAATGTTGAGTATCTCTACCAGCGATAGGAGTATTGTTTTTATTTACATCAATTATTTCTAGTCAATACTTCGACGTTTCCAGAAATTCATAAGCTGCTGCTGTCAATTGGTCATTCATCATTGAATTGCCAAAAGTCGATAGATAAATGTTTATTCTTGTTTATCACCTTTTCAAGAAAATAACGAACTTTCGCATTATTGTTCGAACGATTTTTGATAAAACGGGGATAACGATCGCCGAAAACTTAGTCGATTATGCCGCGTACACTCGATATTACGTATCGCGTGGTCGCATTATAAACAATGTCAAAGCAGCGATGCAGAGCAACGCCGAACGAATCGCGGCCAATTCGTTTCAATAAAGGTATAAATTCATCGATTATAATCGATTCGCACTATCGAGTTCAGATATATTTATTAGACGATTTACGCAGCGCGAAAAACTGATGCAATAACAATCGGCATTTGGTGCATGCGTATTATACGCGATCGACGAGGACAAATTGATGTTGGTGTGTATATTTTATATAGACCCGTCGCTCGCACGCACACGTCTTCGGGATCGACGAAGAGAGCAGCTCGAGTTGTGTAATTTATGGGTCAAAACAAGGATGAGTCAGGCGCGTATATTGACTTACGCACACACACATACGAATGCACCGTTTAATTGCCCTGACATTATAATATTTTAACGATGAATGCATATCATTATCACAGGGTAATATTGATTTCTTCGAGCTTATATAAATTTGAATCTCGGTTCGCCGACTGAACTCTCTTGATACATGGAATAAGTCTTGATATTCATCCTTTTATTTACGATGAATCAGCGCAGGCATTTGTTACCCTCTTTTAGGCTAGATTTTTTCGACGGTCTATTTGTGTATTAATATTTTGAAAAAAAGCTATATGCAATATCGCAACTGTGCGGCTTATATATAAAAGCCATCATTATAAAAATTTGTTATAGCCAAAAGTAAACTAACGTTAAAAAACATAGGAGGCGAGTTAATGGATGTAAAAATCCAGTTATACACGGTGCAATCGCCGCCGCGCATCTCGAGATTATTTATATTTACAAATATATCCTTTCAGCTCTCGGAAGAGCTTCTCTTTCTATCTCTCAGGTGCAAAAAGATAAGATTACGGAAATCCGTGCAAAAAGAGCTTCGTATGTAATAAGCCTCGCTTGGCTTTAAGCTCGCGCAGCGCAGCACGGATTGATTGATATTTTTCCTCGTCGTCGTTCCTAAAAACCATGAAAATGTATTTCAAGACTCGCGCACGAGGGAAGAATACATAGTTAGTATCACTTATATATGAGTAAGTATCGAAGATCGACAAGCGATAGGGAAAATCGCTCCGTGCGACGATGTCGATCGGTATAGGTAGATCGTTATTATAATTTTCATCATGCGCTCGAGTTGTGCTGTGTGCGGTGGCAATGCGCGCATGGCATCATGGCATGGCATGGCATGCATGCGTGCACGCGGGCAGCGGCAGACATCGTGCCGCGCGTATCAAAGACACATCGGTTTACAAGGCGAACGACTTTCAGGGCCGCGGGGCTTTTAAACACCACTACTCATGAAAGGATTTATTTATAACTTGACTTGGTAATTTCATTTTGAAATGTGAGTTCGACAACGAAGTGAAAAACAAAAAAATTGACAAAAAAAAAAGATAAAAGACAAGTAGTGGATGCATAAAAACGCGACAGCAGGTGGAAAGAAAAAAGAACCAGAAGATATGCATATCCTATATATATAGAGCCGTGTGATAGCGAGAGATCGACGCGTATAATATATATCGCGCGCGCGGATCGGCGCGATATATCTATTTAACGCGCGTGCGGCTGAGACGATAATGCCTACCTGTTAGCCGCGCTGCCGCTGCTGCAGGCCTGTGATCTCGACGCTCGCGGCGCGCGTACAGATACGGCGCGATCAACGAAAATGAAAAAGGATCTGCAAGGAGAAAGATTTATAAACGATCGCTATCGGGCTTTTCGCGCGATTTACACACAGACACGCGGGCGTCTATATGTGGCTCAGCGTTGCTGCGGGGATACATCGAGAGCGAGTAGTATCGATCTGTTCGCGCGTTGATTACGTACTATACGCGCGCCGAATAAAAAGAAAAACTTCACCCGCATCTCTTTCGCCGTTGGCCATACAAGTAAAAAAGCTTCCATCTCTATCGTAATCGTTTGTTTGCTCTCGCTATTATGAAAATCGCTTGACTCTATTATACTCGCGCGCGCATTCGATTATGAATTCGCGTGAATGAACGAATGCAGAAGAAAGATGGAAAAAAGTAAGAGTGCATGATACGAGCGATCTCTGCGCGAGAAGAAAAAGAAGAGAAAGAAGAAGACGAAGAGAAGAGGGAGATGAGGACGAGAGAGAGAGAAAAAAAATCTCATAACAGAATGTTAATGCGGCTGGAGCGATTGAATCATCGGTGAAAATATAAAAGGACGAAAAAAGATATTTATTTATACATCCTCTCTCGCGTGGCATAGGCTTGTATATTATATAGCGCGCACGCACGCAATTGCCTATATCGCGATCGCGAGAGAGTGAGAGCCCAACATAATGAGGCGATTCGAGGCGTTGAAAGAGTTGAAAAATTATGTACAAACACGGCTTGTATGGGCACACTTTCGGCCCGAATACACGTATTATATATTAATTATATGCGCAAATTTATTTTTTTTTTCCCCAGCTCGGACATGCGGATATCACGCGATCACGTATTATACGTATAATATCCGAGCTAGCGAGGCATGAATGGACGATTCACGATCTTGTCGCCGATCCGTTCGTATACACTTTTATTTTCACGATCGATCTTGCCAGCGAGGGACGACGAGAGAGAGAGAGAGAGAGAACGCCGAATATCGATGACGATACTCGAGCTGGCTCGAGAGAGATCGTGAAGTCATAGTTTAAATTTGCCAAAGGAGTATTATTTCGGATCTACCTGTCATGCGCGGATATTAACAAACACGAGCGGTCGTGTGCTCGCGCGAACGAATTTTGCCCGCGATGACATATCAAGGCGCACACTTCCGAAAGCGGCCGCGTGCTATTTAACAGGTATACCGAAGCAGGTGAGCGATTCTTATGGAGAACGGCGCGTTATATATTTCGTATTTATAGATCGATCCGAATTTAATCCCACGCCGTACGAGATCGAGTCGACGCAGCGAGCGTCATCGGGTGAACGTTCGAGGCATTTTCGTATATAATTAGCCGCGCGCGAACGATCGATAACAATCGGGCCCGAAACGCCAAAAACACGTGTGCGCCAATATAATGCGATTATTGGACGGGATTAAAGTTTGCGTATACGTACAAGCTTGCACAATTTCGCACGCGAAAGCTCGCACACGCACACGGCACATCGGCGGATCTCTGGTCCGAGACGCGCGGCGATGATATAATCGCGTACAATTCAATGACCCTTCGCGCGCGTTCTCATCTCACTCGTCAGCAGCAGCTACATATCAATGCGTATACGGAACGCTCGCGCGAATATAATACGAGGATGCGTACGTCGCGAATGAATTTGTCTCTTTCTCTCTCGGCCATATAGCTCCGTAGAGAGCTTATAAGGTACCTGCATTATATGTACATGTGCCGCTGTACACGCGCGTCTGTAAAGTTAGATAAAGAGAGAAGAGAGAGAGAAAGAGTCAGTGCATATACTCACGTACATTGGTATGTACATGTGGGTGCATCGTGCGTGCGTTTGTATTATGGTATGAGTGTTCACTGGCCAAGCTCACAGATACACACATGCACACCAATGTACGAAACCGCAGTCATTTAAGCCCTTTACGCGTGTCTGTGTGTGTGTGTGTGTGTGTATGTGGTTTATCCGACTCGAGTGAGAGAGAGAGAGAGCCACATATATGTCGACGAGCCGCCTCCGTCAGTCGACACGGAATGACCGTGCGGTCGGGTCACGCATGCACTCGTGTACACATATTTTCTAATTTCTCTGCCGCTGCAGGAGCCTTCGCACGCGCTTTTTTGGATCATCGTTCGATCGTGAGACTATAGTGCCAACGCGGCGGATACTTGGTGTTTCTGCTTCACTCGAAAATTCGACGATTGTGCGTGGCGGATAAAACGATTCCGGAGCGATCTTAATAACGCGCGGGTGTCAAGTGCACAGAGCTTCCCATACACGAGTCGATCGATTGAATTTTCGGATAAAATCATCGTATGGTAAAAAATATGCAGTGCGAATTCATCGGTCGTTCGCAGCGCGCCACAGCAGCCGAGAGAGCTGCGGAATTAGATATTGTACCACTACTACCACTGCTATCAGCGTGCTGCGCTGCGGCTTGAATAGCGTGAGAAAATCCCGAGGCAAAGAATCGCCGTCGTCGTCGTCGTGGTCGTCGTCGTCGTCGTTGGCGACACGGATACGAGCATTAACTCATCAAACGCGCTTATCTCTCTCTCTCGCTCTCCCCCCACCCCCTCCATCCACTCGCTCACCCACCCACTCGGCTGCTACTGTATAATGTATATCATGCAGCAGCAGCACACATAAGAGAGAGAGAGAGCGAGCGAGCGAGATTGAATCGAGCATATCACGAGGCACATCTTTCGCACGCTGAAACGGCTGCTACGCACTGCCCGTACCTAGATTGGCATTGTTGCATCGGAATTTGTAATTGGCGCGCGGCTCAGCTCATCAATGTCGGATGATCTGGAAAATCTAGCCACGACTCAGTATCAATTGCTGAAGTTGATCATAGCCAATCGCAATTAATCGCTCTTTTAACGCGGCTCTCCTCGACTGCGCGAGATAACGTTGCGCCGGCCTAACTTTTTATTTTCGGCCTAATAAATCCGTACTTATATGTATCCGACGCCGCGCGAAATGGGCGACGAAAATTGATGCATTTATTACGTACCGGCATTTATGTAATGTAATCCGTGTGTCGCGTCGAGCTACCAGGCACATACAATTCGACTGCGAGTGAGAATGGATGAGTTCAGTGGTCAAAAGAAAGGACTATATTATTACCCGAGACAATTAGCGCGGATAATCGGCAAATGCCAGGAAAAAAAGGACGAAGAAAAGGCCAAGCTCAGGATTAATCGAACGGTCACGAGCGAGCACGGTTGAGAGTCATCGACTTGACGAGTGTAGCCGAGAGCTTTCGTTGCGACGAAGCTCCGATAAACATACAATTATCTATTACGTTTTGGGAATCCGAACGAAAAAAGAAGAAGAGCTGACCGAGTCGGAGGATCCGGAGAGGAGAGATAAAAAAAAAAGAAGAGGAAGAAAGAGTTCATCATCGTTCAGTTGGTGAGTCAGACGGCGAAATTTCGCCAGAGCAAATAAAACCGCTACGAATTTTACATATACAACAAAATAGACACCCGAAAAACTTGCAGGTGAATCATAATGTACGTTGTATATATAGGAGGACCAATCAGCTTCATTATATGCATAGATAACATCGCCCCGTGAAAACCGTTGCCGATCGCAACGATGATGATATTTTATCGATATAAACAAATCATTCATTTAACGACATTAAAATATATACGCGTTCAACTATATATTTTTAACCCACGCAACGGCAGTTTTTAAATAATCCACGAAATTTCTGTGAGAAAAAAATAAATAAAAGAGGAAGAGCCGTCGATTACACACATGATTACGTGTATACGAATCCAGCTCACGATTTATGCACATGCGCGTCCCCGAATAAGGCATGCGTGTATATTATTACGCGCGAAAGGATTGAAAAAAATTTAAGCGATAAGAATCGCCAATGAGGTAAAATCTATTTTTACCGACAATGGCCTGATATACTCGAGTCGGCGGCGATCGTAGTAGAGAAACATAGTGATACGCTTTCATTCAATTTTTTTCTTCATCTCTCTGTCTCTCTGTCTTTTTTTAATTCTCGTTGTTCCGCATTGACGTAGTTTGGAGTCTTCGGATCTCCTAGGCATATCAAGGCTATACAGATATGATATTGTGTACTCAATCATCCATCATTTCTAGTACGTATAATATGACGCGTGTACAGAGGAAGAGAGAAAAAAAATATTGCTCTCACTCTAGTATACACACATACATGCACGCACATTATTATCATCATCATCGTGATCGCTATAAAATAATCCCTCGTTTAATAATTATAATTGACGTTAAACGTGGTCTACTATAAATAAATCATTAGCGCACTCGCGCGCTTATTGAGAGCAGCGCCACGCGAGAGATCGTTAAATTCTTCTCCCTCTCTTTTTTTTTTCCTGTTGTTCTGCACGGGGCGAAGGGAGCGCGGGGTAAAGAGAGAGAGAGAGAACTTTTATCCTCTAATTCGATCATCGTGCGAACGTTATAATAATATAATAATTACGAGAGCGGATCTGACTCATATTTGTACTCGCGCGCATACGAAAATATTATTATTTCGAGATGGCGCAATCGCCATGGCAACGGTTGCAGCGGAGCTAGAAACAAAAAAAAAGTCCGATTAGAAAATCGCGCGCGTAATCGGCTCGAAATAATATAATTATCGAGTACGCGCGGTGAAATACGATCGATATTAACGCAAAAGTTCGCCAATTGCATCATAGCGATCGAGCTTTGGGTATGAAAAAAAAGACGACAAGAAAAATTAGATGCACCGTGAAGATATCATTGCCGCTCGGCTAATACATGATATATTGTTTGTCCAATCTCATAATTGCCAAGCTTCAATCTTTGTATCTTCGTATATACACACAAACGAACGTACGTACGGCGCCTCATATGTCGTACTCGTATATTGTGCATAACGTACAAACGCATCTCGTTGCGCGCTTACAATGCTCACAATTACACTTCCTGATTTTCTCGGAACGTTTCTCTCTCTCTCTCTCTCTCTCTCTCCGTGTTAACTCGTTAGCGCGAGCGCGTTTTATTTTCGATAATGCGCTAAAAAATTCCATCGAGTCACGATGCGTCGCAACTCGCGGTGACTTTTTCTACTTCTTTTTTTTTTCACTTTTTTTTGTCTTGTCCTCTTTTTTTTGCGCTATCCTTCGACGCGATCAGCATCTAATACATAATCGCTTTGAACATTTTCTATGTATCGATCTGCATCTCTTAATATAAGCCGATATGTGTAATTTTAGCGAGTCGCTGCTGCTGCTGCTGCGCGAGGCAAAGATTAACGTTAACACGCGTACGTCGAGCTTTCGATATAAGTACAACGTCGTAGTCGGTACGGATTATGACATTTAAAATATATATGCGCACATATGTTAATATATGTGTGTTGAATTAAAAACGACGAGCCTCCGAGTCAACGAAGAAGACATCGTCGTCAGCTCTCGCGCGAACGCGACGGCTACTCCGAGTCGTGTCTATAAAATTATTATTTAAGACGAGCGATAAATCTTATTTATACGACGAGTGTACAACACTCGCGGATCGTCGCGTTCGCGCGCGTCATTTGCATCTTACGCGGCAATTAAATTTTGACACATACAGCGAGAAAGACAGAGATAGAGGGAGAAAATATGTAACATCGACGTATATCGTGCGACATTTTTCCTGTTTTCAATTAATGTGTATACAACGTAAGATCATTGCTACTATTATTGTTATTATTATTATTGTCATCGACATCGATCGGAAATGGGTAAAATCGAGCGTATATGTGTGCGTTAATAATACTCGCGACCTCAACGATTTATTTCCAGAGCCGTCTGATAAAAAAAAAGTCCGTCGAGTTAATTAAAAAAAGAAGAGACTCGCACTCGTGATAAGCTATATAGCGATCGCGAGGCATGGAAAATCCTGCCCGCGTTAGCGAGCCGTGCAAGCGTGTAATAAATTTATTTCGTTAATACTGCTGCCGGCAGAGAATCGAGCGATACTCGCGTTTGCGCTGCATTTATGGCATATAACGATCATTGACACTTTAATGATTGGGTTTTGCGCTCGCTCGCGCCTCGATTATATATATGTACGTTATGTAATTGTGCTTCGCGCGCGAATATATGTAATTACCGCCGTCGTCGACGTCGTCGATGATTCGGAGAATTATTTTGTCGCTGTAATCTGTGCTTCAGACGCGCTCGCATCCGAATCATTTCTATATATCGCGTACAGCGAGTGCATTTAATAAGGAGAAAAAATTGCGCTCCTCTCTACCTATAATATGGGCCTCGACGAACTCGTTACCAATAAACACGTACATTTTAATGCCTTTTGACATCCTCGCGATTCTCAAAGAGCCAGCGCAGCGACGAAAAAGAAGAGAAAGAGAGATAGAGATCAAAAATTGAGACGATATTTAGGTCGCGTCAGTCAGTCAGAGCTCTCGCGAAGGTACACATATAGGCTCACTATACACCGCGCGTCGGGATATAATAATCTTTCGGCCGTTATATAGCTCTGCCTCCGCTGTATACGGGGCGAATATGCATCGCGCGAAAGAGCGCGGCGGAGCCAAAAATAAACCTTTTTTACTCGGCTGCACTATATACTACTGGGCGGCGGTAGCGGCAGCAGTAGTAGAGTCCGAAAAACGCGCGGGCGGATGGGCAAACGTACTGAATCTCAAGAGGAGAGAGAAGAGGACTCGGAGCAAATAGAACTTCGCGCGCGCACACGGGCTCGAGCTTTCATGGTTCGTCTCGCGATGCACGTTATATACATTGTCTGCTCGTGTGCAACCCACCAGTCTGTGTGTTATAATATACACCCAGTCTACTATATTTAACCGTCGCGCGGATGCATGATGGATTCGTTTTGATTGCTTTTCTTCCTTATATTTTCTCTTATTTTTATCTCGAGTGGCGAGCTTTATTTATAATGTGCGGCCATATAAGCGAACGATTTTTCTCGTTCCTATTTGATTCGCGGTGTTTTGGAGTGACTCCCGCCTGCATCAAAAAATTTTATTGCACGCACGCGTGTTGTCTCATAATAAATAAATATGCACGTTTTGGTCGAGATATCGAATTATCCAGCGATAAATCGAGCTTTGTCGGACTTTTTTTCCTTAATTTTAGGGGGAAGTGGGGATTTTTTAATATTCCCTCGTATACGTTTTTCACGCTAAATTGTTTATCAATTCCTGCGAAGAATTGGCCGATTCGAGCATATTTACATATTAGCAGCGCGAAAGTTCGAGAAAAATCGATTCCGAGAATATTTGGTGCAACAGACGGAGGCGCAAAAGTTAATGACCCGCGATAACGTTACGAAATCCACTCGTGTCTATACACGCGGCGTCGATATGTATCTATGTGTATATATTTTTATTGTGCACCTTTTAGCACCGCTGCGCACGATTGTTTGAGGAAAAACACACATTTATTGATCAATCTTCGCACGACGATAAGAGGATTTTGCGTATGTATACGGTTTTTTCCTTCCAAAGCACCGGATGCGTCCCCAAAATGCGCAGTTTATATTACACCGATTCTCCGAATCTGATCGCGTTTTTACCTATCTAATATAATGAATCGTTATATGAATCCACATGGCGCAAATTGTGAATTACACCGACTCGGTCGCGTACTTGATTTTTGCGCTCGTTACGCGCGTGACGATGATTCGGAAGTCGTTCGCTACAGCTTACAATGCGCATACAACAAGGATTTCGTGCGTACATAAGCTTCTTACGAAATTCGACTTGGTTTTATTTTTATTCTTTTTATTTTCTGTATCTCTCGCGCGCGCACACGAGAGAGAAATCGGTATTAAGATCCGATCAGATGTGCAATTATATACCGTACGATACTTGCGTGCGTACGTACAGGCCTCGTTATGACGTCATAAGGCTGCGTGCTGTATAGCAGGAGCGAAAAAAGCTCGACCGCGCGCACGCGACGATGACAAATAGGATCCCTTCGCTCCACCTGATATTCCCATTGAGGATCTTTCTTGCGTATACGCACAGATGTGCCTGATTACGTTGAGAAATAGTATAGAGATGTGCAAAAGGGAGCTTGAATGAAAAAAAAATTCTTAAAAGCTTTTTCTCGGATTGCCGTGCAACGAAATATACATTTTTTAAAAAGTTATGAAAAATGTATACAATAACTATCTATCCGATCGTCGTTGCGCAAATCGGTCGATATCCTCGTAAAAGTTGAAAAAATCTCGCCCTCCCCCCATCCGAGAGACAGAGAGAGAGAGAGATGAGTCATAGCACTTGCCGCTGCTCTCGTCACGGTGAAACATGATAAATCAAGGCGCGCGAGATCGTGTCCGTTGAGCAATTAAATATGACTCATACGCCAAAGGTATATAATTTACAATAAAAACCCTTGGAAAAACGTCGCCGCGTATATGCTGCGCGTCGCGCAGGCAGGCTTTAGCACGTCGGCAATCGCACCCCTCATTAGTCCGAAGAAGCATGTTTTATGCGTATACCATACCGATAAAGATGATTCAAGAGTCGTGTATGCGCGCGCGCGCATATACGTACACAAAAAAAGGAATATACAGAAACAACCCGATTAAACTTTTTTGGAGAGACGAAATTATCACGCGAGCTCGGACGCTCTATGCTCTCGAATCTGCTGACACTTTTTATTTTATTTTTTCGTTCTCGAATCGATAAAGGATTCTCTTTTCACCCCGCTTCGATACACACGACCATGTGCATAACGAAATAAGCGCGAGTAGCTCACGTATAAGTAAATGGTCTGCTGCTGCTGCTGCTGTAAAAAGAAGGCCACGACATATACATACACATATCTGTCGTCGTTGCAAGTGATCCGATGCAGCGCGTTGTGTGCTATAAGTTGCCTCTTTCGCGATGCAGCAGCATACAGCAGGCAGAGACGCTTTTAACGAGAGCTGCTGCCTGCACTCGCGGGTTCGTCAAAGAGACCGGCGATGGCGGCTCTACATCGTCGCATCCCATGTGCGCATATTGTATGTTATGAATGTATATCTCGTATGTGTGTGTGTGCGAGCGCAACGACAGCGAAAAGAAAAGGAAGAAGAAAAAATATGAGAAAAAGGCGATCATGTGTACTAGAAGCAACAGCGGCATACATAACGCGCCGAGTTTATAAGAGCGCCTTCGTGCTTTCGACCGTTTTGCCTCCCCGAAAAAGAGAAAAGTACAAGTGCACGCGCGTATAACACACATATTATTATGTGGCACACCTACGCGCTCGTGTGTTTATGAATGTGCACATATAATGTACACATAATACGCGGGCGCGCGGATGAATGAAAAAATTCGAGGGGAAACAGAGAGAGAGAGAGAGAGAGAGAGAAAGGAAAGCAAAACGAGCAGCTTGCAGCAACAACAAAAAAAATCGTTTGCCGCACGTGCAAGAGATCGGTATATATAATCGTACGAGCTGTAGCATACGACATGTATGTACACATTTACGCACACGAGTAGAGGAGGTGCAGCAGCAACGGCGGTCCGCGCGCACACACACACACACACGTTATAATATACGATGATATATATACGCGCGGTGTGGTAAGGGAAAGATTCGAGCGAGCCTCTTAATCCGACCGCACAAACATAAACACTCACACACGCACGGACACACATTCGTATATGTGTGCTTTATATATGTGTAAGAAATGCAGCGGGGAGCATCCAGAGCGTAGTCTGATCCAGGGGTGGGGTTAGCAACATGCGTTCGCGCGTATGTGTAAGAAAGTCGGAGGAATAAAATAGTGTCTCTCTCTCTCTCTCTCTCTCTGCACACACGAGAATGTGTGTGTGTGTGGAATCGGTAGAAGGGGAAATCGGTATCATCGATGTATGTACGCGCGGGACATGTAACGTTGCCTATACGTATAGTGGTAGTAGTAGCAGTAGTAGCAGTAGATGTAGTTGTAGTTGTAATCGTAGTAGTGGTAGTAGTCGTAGTAGAAGACGAAGAAGAAGGAGTTAAAATCACACACGCAAGTCGCAACGTTGGCTGAGGCCTTTTTACGCACACACACACACACACACACACACACTAACACAAATGCTCGTTAGTAGTATACACATGTTTATGCGCGCGTGCGTGTATATAGATGCAAGCGTGCAAGCATTGCTCTCTTTCTCTCTCTCTCTCTCTCTCTCTCTCACATTGACACACACACACACGTATCTCACTCACCAACACACCCACACGCACGTAAGATTCGCAACGCGCGCGCACGCTTGCCAGCCAGCCTGCCTGCCTGCCTCACTCTCTTGACTGACTCTTTACGCCCGTGTGTGTGCGTGCGCGAGTGCGAGAGTATGCGTGTGTGTATTTGTGTTGCGACGATTGGCCGGCGCCTCTCGGCCATATTATAAAGAGGCGACGTACGGTGCGCGCATAGTTAATATTCGCTCGAGCCAGCAGCGCGCAACACGCACCGCAACTCCTATATATAATATACATTTATATATATATTTATATAGCAGTATACAATATATATACATCAGTGCTATCGCTACCGAGTAACATATATATATCCAAAGTACATACACCGATAAATTTACCGATATATGTGCAGCAAATCTGTATCGAGGGCAAAAAAGCGTTAACCGATTTTTCGCCAAAGATACATATAAAACCGTACACACGTGACAGACGTTTGTACAGTACATAATAAGCGAGTGTGGATGTATCGGGCATCTCGTTCGCGTATAACCGCGTGCATCACGTGCGCAGTCCAAAGCACCAACGATCGATCTCGACCATAACTAAGAGGCAAAGATCGGTAATAACCGTTCTGGACGACCAACGTGCTTTTCGGCCAACTTTCGTTTTCCGATCCTCGATCAGCTGATCGGCGGCGAACGACCACGACAACACCACGACTTGGACGATTTTCTGCAACGACACGGGTGTGCGTGCACAGCCGATTCCTTCGGAAATCGATCGACGAGAGAGAGAGAGATAGGACGAACTTTTTCATCGCCGCGAGTGTGACAATTGCGACTGGCTGTCGGTTAGTTGCTTGTTATTATTGTTGTTCTTGTTGTTGTTATTGTTGTGCACCAAAAAACAAGGAAAGAGAGAGAGAGCGAAAAAAAAATCGTAGCAACGTACTTACGTATACACGGCGCGCACAGACCACACCGTAGCTGAAGAGCAGCGCACGGAGTCAGTGAACCGTGTAACAAAACGCATACAAGCACCATACAGTGGATCGTTGCTCGCTTCGTCTTCAGCTTTTTTTCTGTTCCGTTACCCATCGCACGTTTGTCGCAGAGTCAAGGTCACCGGAGAGAGAAAAGAAAGAGGGACGAATTTTTTTCTTACCCGAAGGGAGAAAAATCGGCAATCGACCGGTTGCGTCGTGTTCTTTACGAGACAAAACGAAACACGTAAGTAATCATTAGATACTATCTCCGATCGTGCGACTATGCTCGACGTGCGGATCGCTAAGTTCGATCGCGAATTTTGACGAGTCTAAAAATACAAAAAGATTACGATACAATTTTTCCAGTAATTAGTATAGATTTCAAAAGTGTGTTGTTATTTTTTTTTTTTTTTTTGTTTTAAACGAATGTTTTTGTACAATACACAAGTACTTGTACGATGTATTTATAAGAAAAGAAAGAGTAAGAGAGAAAGAAAGATAGAGAGCACGTGTAACGGGTTTTGTTTGTTGCGCTTCTTCTCGCGCTCTTAGTCACTCATCGCTGTGAGTGGTTGCCGCTGCCGTCGTTGCCGCTGTTGCTGCTGCTGCTCGTCTCGCGTTTGATGTGATATTTTTATACGAAAAAAAAAGTTTATCCTCTCGCGTCGGGCGACTATAATAATTTTAATTCATTGCGCGCTTTCGTCCCAGTATTTTCAGTGTATGCGGCGAGACGCGCGTGTATCGGGGTTAGAGCGTTGATTTTTTTTCTCCACGTTTTACGTATAAATGTAAAATCTCACCCTCGAGCAATGAATAGAAAAGTAATCGTAACGAGCGCGGTACGAAAATCGGAAATGATATTTTCGGAAGTAATCGTATTTTTGCAAATCACTATTGGGACAGGAAGAAATGTGTACGACGTATACGAATGTAGCGCGCGATGTACTTTCCCGCTCGTCGTTTCCGTTTTTTATGTCGCTGGCACGTAACTGAAATTAATTAGACCAACGATAGGGAGTATTGATAAAGAGAGTAACGCGAGCTCTTTCTCTCCGATCGTTCTCGCAAAATAAATACGCTGAACGAGTAGTACATTTGCGTACGCGCGTGTCACTGTAAACGAGGTACAGCGAGATATCTATATATGCGGGTGCGACTTTATTTTAGATCGGCATATCCTATTTTTAGGATTCGTACGCATAATTCTTGCTCGAGCTGTATCGTTTTTCTCGCCTCGCGACGCGACACACGATCGTACTCGACTCCCTTTTTTTTTTTTGCATAACAGGATCTTTGCGGGGTCACGGGGGTGCATCGTCGTCAAGGGAGGTTTCGCCTCTCGATACATCTCTCGAGCGGCATAATCCGATACGATCTCGTGTATCGCGACGTTACGGAAAAGATAAAAATAAACATCGCGGAAAAATCGTATGGACGTAAGGAGTCGTGTGCGAGCTTGGGCTGTTGCCTTTCTCGCTCCTATGTGTACGTAGCATCGGTGAAAATTTATGCGACTCGTGGAATACGCGGCAGCTATAATAGGAAACGAGTACGCGACAAAAAGTGTCGGTGACTCGTGCGCGCTAGGATATGCACGCGGGGGGCGGTGCAGTCCCCGCGTATACGGGGCTATCTTTAGCGAAGCTCCGATCGGTGTGCAAGCTCTTGTGGTACGCAAGCGCGAGGCGCTCCGCGACTTGCATCGATTTCTCGTGCCTATCGTGAGGGAGGAGGAGCTACACGATATCGTCGGGTACGATATATATTTATACGTATTATACGTGTGACACCTGTGGACTCGTGGCACAGAAGAGGTGGAGGGTGTCGCACACGCGCGCAACAGGTGCGAACATCGTATACACAAGTACGTAATACCGCTTGGATATTATAAGTGCGCTGACGGAACCCCGGGCCTAATCCAGTATATTATTACACATACACACGTATACGTACAATCGTCGAGTTTCCATCTCTCGCGTGTGCGATCGTCGAGAGAGATTGGCAACTATATATGTAATGCATAATTGCCATTATCTCTCGCGTCACATCCTAATGGCAACGCGCGCGCTCGCGCACATTACAATGCCTAATATTTATTGTGATTCTGTTTTTTTTTGTTCTATCTATGTTTCAAAATCGCGACGCGTGCGTTACGCAATTGAGTCTGTCTCTCGATCTGCCTCTTTTACGATATTATTATACATCGAAGTGCGTCGGTCGTAGCACCGCGCTGGATCTTCGCTACAAATGCAGCTTTGTGATAACGATACAATGTACACACACGCGCATATGGGAGATTGCGTAACGCGCTCGTCGCGAATTCTGCCAACCGGATAGCCGATGTGGCACATTCCTTTTGCGGATCGTCGTCGCGATTTGTCTCGTCTCGTGTATTTATGTGTTACGAAAAAAAAAATTGTATTTATAATACGATAGTAATGACTATAATCGAGGATAATAATTCTGCAATATACTTTTCTAACTATATAAATCCTTTGCGTATCCGCTTCGACGCTTATCTCTGTCTTTTCATTGTTTTCCTCTCTTTTTCATTATTTTTCAAAATTTTACGCATTCGACCAATACACAGGCTTGTACATACGTCGAGTTTCCGAAGGGTTCAACGAACCCGATTATATACACAAATATAATACGCGACGAGGTGTACTGTATGGACATTGAAACACTGCCAAGTATGCGTGCAGGAGAAGCGCGCGAACGAAAATTTAGAAGCGATAATTGCCGTACGCATTGAAAATCTCGTGCTTCGGCGGTGGTGGCTTTTTTCGCGCTCGAAGATCGGCACACGTATTCTAATAACGATCTGTCGTTTTTTTATTGCGCAACTTGTATCGACGACGACGACGACGACGACGATTCACTCACGTCTCGAATGCGAGAGAAAAAGACGAAGAAAAAAAGGCAACGTAATAAGCCTCTTCTCGTGTGCATGTAATGCGCGCGAGACACACAGCTAGTTAGCTGCTATATAGCTAGGATCAGCGCGCGAAATTCGAGAGACAAACCGCAAAGCTGTACGTACGAGCTCATACAGCCGCACGCATCGTGCATGTGCCTATACTACTGCCATGTACTAGCATCGACGACGACGACGACGACAACGATTGAAAAACACGCGCTGATCGCGAGCCGCGTTATTATATTAATTAAGATTTTTCGTTCGATCGACGAATAACGTATAAAGCAACGATCGCGCTCATGCTCATATTTGTATGAATCGCGCCGAGAAAGAGTCGATGCTTGCTGCTGTTGCCGAGAGAGAGACCGTGAACCTCGATTCAAGGACGCGATCGAGCTCTCCGTGTGTGCATGCGTGCGTTTATAATTCCTCTCTCGAACGCGCGCGCGCGCGCGGAATAAGAGAGCCAAAGAGAACCTCATGGATAAAAACGACGATACGTCAAAATGTAAATATACACAGCACACGTACTTTTCTCGAGCAGCAACAGCGCAGGCTGGAATTAATATATTTATATACCGCACTTCAGTATGCACGAGATATTCCGCGAGGGAAGGTAGAGGGGCAGTTCGACCGTGAACGACAAAAATGTCTCTTCTGCAGTGCAGCGCGTATAACTGCTGTCTTTTAGCGCTTTGCGCGCGCGGAAAAACGATCCCCCGGCGCAGCTCGAAGCGCGCGACGGATTGCTGTGTACCGCAAAACTTTTGTTCGCGAAACGCGCGATCTTTCGATGCATCGGTGGAGAGCAAACAAACGAAAAAAGAAGGAGCCGATCGCGCAGGTATATAATTCCAAATTGAATAGGCTTATTATTGCGCGAGCTTTTATGACGATTTTCATGCCAATAAAAAGAAGGTGCACACGCGAGGACGCGTATAAAGCCGAGAGGCAGACGTTATGTATGATTTGCACGCGCATAATGTGTGTGCGCGCGCGTTATATATATAGAGTCGCCAAGCTGTCTGCGCGCGCTCGAATGCATTGCGCGTCTCTCGTTCTCTCTCTCTCTTTTCTTGGCCGTAGTCGCCGTCGTCGTCGTCGTCGTCGTCGTCGTCGCCGCGTCTCTCGTTTTGAAACGCCTATCTTACCACCACCACCGCGGCTCTGCTGCCCATGACTCGAGATCGCGTGAGCTTATGTGTATGTGCACACACACTCTTGCACGCCATTTAAATACTTTCCGCGCTTTTCGATAATTAAGCTCAACGCGTCGCGTTCTTTTTTTCATTTATTTTGTTTTATTTTATTTTATTTTTTTCACTCGACACATTGTCGTCGTTTCACAATTTATGTTGGCCTTATCTTCCTTTTTATCTCTCGTTCTCTTTTTGTTTTGAATTCACCCGATTGAATGCAAAATAATTACAAGCCTTACACGCGTGCACGTATACCGAACCGACGAGTACGCGTGTGCGTATATGAAATATATTACAAATATAGCTTGCGTGTGGTTTAGCCATCACCGCTACACTGTCACACGTACATAAATACGTATATGCGCGTAAATGAATTACATAACGAGCAAATTAGTTCTCGATGCTAGTAAATACACCGAAACAACGAAGAAAAATCGTGTATTCTTATATTTAGCTGATTTTTGTAAGTATACAACTTTTTTGGCGTCGCAGAAGAGTCACTTCTCATCTCGTAGTTAGTTAAGAAAGTGTCGATCGAGAAATCGCATCGATGCAAGGAGGCATTTTTTTAAATGTATATTTACACGTGTGTTTACATTTATATTCGATAAAAAGAGTCAAAGAAAAAGAAACGAAAAAAAATCATCCATCTGTGTTAGTCTCTGATCCACTCGCTGCCGCAGCAGCAGCGACAGCAGCTGTCATCGAACGCGAGGCCTTTTTTGCGCTCACCGCTTTGCAACTTTTTATACTGGAATTTCCCTATCCTCCTGCCGTCGTCATCAAAGCGACTCTTTTCGACGTTTAAATTCATACAACTTTGTATGCGCGTCTTTGCGCCTCGCATGCGATAATATTTCGACGACGGATTTGTGTTGCTCAAAGTTCAGACGAAGCAGTGACTGCTGCTGCTGCTGCTGCTTCTGCCGTCGTAGCTAATAACGTCGTCCTAGAAATTTTTCAGCTCTAAATATATACGTAAGAGCGTCTCGAGCCCACGAGCGAATTAGACCGCCTTCTTACGTGTTCATTCAAGTCTTGTAAATTATTAAGTTTTTTTTATGCTCGTCTATCGGTTCATAAAAAAATTGTCTACCTCGAGATGTCCATCTCCGTTCTTTACACGAATTTGTAACGTAAACGAAAAATCACAATTAATTGCTATGCCATTTCACGCGCTCGCGCGCGTGTATCCCCAAACATCTGCAGTGTCAATGGTGTCGCTAAAATATATACATTCCAATTGTAAACTCGGCGATTTTTAAACTGAACCGAGCATTTGCAATTTGGCATCGAATCAAATGTTGTTATTTACATTCGACACGCGTTCGCGCGTCTGTCTACGTGAGGCATCATCGCGTCCATGTGTAGCATATACACGCGCGCGTATTATATTTAAAAGGCACACTCGCGCTCGCGCGCGTGCACGCGCCTCGTGCGAACGTCTCGCAAAACAATGACCCTGCCGCTCTTTAAATTCACGCATCGGATTTCATAGAGTAATTTCTGTTTGTTTCAGTTTTCTTCGACAGCCGTCGATTACAGTCGAGGATGAAAAAATAAATATATAAATAAATAAAATACGCGGGCCACGGCTCTGGTGAAAATTCGATAGGATGTCATAGTACGCATTTACGCGCGTTGTCTTTATAGTTTTGCTGATATTATTATATTTATAGAGAGCGATGCATCGAAGGCGAATGGAAATCAAAACAAAAAAAATTAAAACAAAGCGACGCGCGATAATAGGCGGAAGAACGAGTTCGTTTAAAGGTTATCGGTAACAAAAAAATTTATGGAATCGACGCTTGACAAGATAACGCTGAAGATAACTTATACGCTTATAAAATTAGAAATGAATTCACGAGACTTTTCTCGTGCACTATTGAGCCGAAATAAAGAAGAAAATTAATTTCAATGACGTTGAGTTTGTAAAGCAGTTTAAATACTTATTCCCAATTAGTTAGGATTCAGTTTGATATAAAATATAAAAATTGTTTGAATTTTTAGTCTTTCAATGTTAAGAATTATAAAAACATGTGAATGAATTGATCGATGAACGAGTGCGAGCTCGCGCCACGATGCGCAATAGCTATCATCAGTGATCCAGCGCACCTACTAAAAGACATGGATCTCGTCTTGCGCGTTAGCGTCAAAAATTGATGCGACTCCACTCGCTCGATAGTTCATAACGTCACCAGTACGCGGCTACCATGCGTTTTTTAATAGAAACTCGCAAGTGAAACCCAAAAGTTTGGCGCTTAAGAAGTGAGGCAATTTGACCGAAAAGACAAGATCATACTTCACAGGATCATTTCTGTAGTGTATCTTCACAGACTCTCTACCCAAAGTAGGAGTCGATGCAGCCACGAGGATGAGACGTGGCTGCCCATTCTGAGCGTGAGGCTGGCGGCCTCGAGCCTCTCATTGCGGAGGCTCGGCCTGCCAACGATGATCGTTCACCTCCGGGTTTCATACCCGGGGGGATGGATGGGTAGCTGTCTGAGTGGTCATGCTCTTAATAATTCAAAAATAATTCAAATGATCCGCATGTGCGCCACAGACGCACGTGCGGAAGATCAAGGAGGTTAATGTTTCACTGTAGGCAAAGTCAAAAGTTTGTGTGCTGACAGTCTGCATCGACTTGAATTTTCTTTTTGATGAAAGGGGGACTACGTATAACGACCATTATGATATAGCCGAGCGTATTTATAAAAGCCGAAATGACGAATACACTCTGATAATAGGGTAATTTTAACAACGCCGAGCAAGAGTACACAGAGTCAATAATTAATTATTTTGCCACCCGAGATTGCTCATCTCATCATTGATAACAAGTTTCAAATGCGAAACTCATGATAATTCGTTGGCGCAAAAAGTCCATTACACTTTCAAATCAATTACGGAACGACGTCACGCGCGCGCGTCGTTTGTATTTATTATTATTTTTCTCAAATGTTGCGCGCGATCGGCATCGATACGTCGATGTTTTCGAAGCGCGAGAAAATAACCGCGCTCTGCGCGTGAGTCATATTTTCTCGGGCTTGTGACACTATATGCTCGGCCCTTTTTCAATAACAATATTATGTAGCAGAATCACGTATTTATCACGGACCTTTGCTCGCTTCTCTCTGGTCGTTCTCTTCGTTGTACACACATCAGAGAGAGAGAGAGAGTCATTATCTCGCTTTAATAAGACGCGAAGAGTCCGGCTTTTTTACCCCGATAATCTCGCAGTGTATGTATGTGTATGTGTGTGTCACTATATTAAAGGCGCACTTTATATCTCCTTACGCATACAGCAGTGTATGCACATCGTCGACTGCAACGACGTTGCTTATATGTAATATATTATCCGTATAAATGCAGTTGACTCTCGCGACACACGCACAAACACGCGCACACACATTTTCAATTTATTTTCGGGTCATCTCCGCGGTCTTTCATCCAAGCGAGAGAAATTTTCCATTTATCCATGAGAGTTTATTTAGTCTGCCGCGCGCTCAGCGGTTGCGTCTGATGCAGCCGCCGCAATCGATGATTCTTAATGCGTATCTGTCTTATGTATACTGTATGGGTGTAAACAGAAACACGGACGCACGTACGCGAATTATTTATTTGTTTATGGGAGAGACTGCCCTAATTGTAACACAAAATCTACGAATTAAAATCCTGCGTGTTTTGTTCGAAATAATTGTCAATATTTTATTTGTAAATATATTTCATAATTATTTTCATTTGTATATAAGTATGAATCAATTGAAATTCAATATTATATATTTTTAAACTTTATTAAATACAAATGTATACAAGTTTTTATTTTCATAACAAACCGTGAGCCACATTATGCAGTTCGTCGCAATAAGGCGCGCGCAGTCTCTCTTACTTCCGAAATTTTCCTTTGCGTGAATCAAAGTCGGCTGCACCGCGCGCGTATTCTGGATTTTTCGGCGCAGCAAAGCCGTTGGACCACTTAAGAGTCCCCCGCGCTCTTTTTTTTGAGAGAGAGTGTTAAGTGTTAATCGCGGATTGAGTCATTTTTGAGGCCGTGATATATGGAAGCGATTTGCGAATCCCTCTCCACGAGATCGAGACTCGCGCCTCGATGCAGGATCGCAGCAGACGCACGGAACGAGAAGGAAGAGGAAGAGAAACGCGGAGACCACCTGGCACGTGCCATATATCATAGCGTCCTTTCGCGCCCGCGTATACGCCTCGATAATAATGATATTTTAACGTTTGTGCCCTGTATATAATAATACAACATTTTCTCTTCTCTCGTCTTTTCTCTCTCTTTTTCTCGCTCGAACGCGTTCGTTCTGGAGCTGTGCTCTTACGTTTCGAAGATGCACACATATCTTGGCGTTCGCTGCACATGGAACAGCGAGCGACGACGATAGTATATTATATAGAAAATCGCCGCTGCGTCTCGTATCGCATCACTCATTAATAATAATTCTCTCTCCGACATTAATTTAAATGAATTTACTGTCGCTGCGCGAAGTGACACAATTGAGACGATTGTCAGCTACGGAGCTGCTGTATTTATCCACGCATTTTTTTGTCGCCGACCCTTCTTGCAGTATATATATGTCGGACTCGCACACACACACACACGCGAGTTCGTGATCATGCAATCGAGATCGCATTAGAGAAAAGACCTCACCTGACGATATGTTTACAACTACCTATACGCGACTATTACTATCTATAGGATGTCGATGACGACGACGACGACGACGTTGGGGAGAGCTGCCGAACCGGTCGTGCAGTCTTAAGTTATGTACCTGCCTGGAACACACGTACACACGCGCGTGTATACGCGCAGCAGAAGCGCGCCACAGATGCACACGTCTGTGTGCATGCATAAAGAATTTTTTTTCCATTTCATCTCCCCGTGTGCGATCCGCGTTATACGTACCGAAGAGCTGCCCTTCCCTATGCCTCGCGAGCGCGCGCGTTGACGACCTTCGCGGCAACGTACAAACAGCATCATAATTATCGAGAAAGAGAGAGAGAGAGACAGTCGGACGCATGCAAGTATCAGTCCACATCTATACGCATATATATATACGAGAATGCACGATTCGAATGTTTTTCCTCCGATCGTCGATCGTCGATCGCCGTCTTCCAGCAGCTCTCAAATTTTCCAAACGACACTGAAAATATCTAAATTATGCGCGCATGCCACGAAGAAGCGAGAGAAGAAGAGAGGAGATTGTGCGTTGCCGCTGCTCGCGTTCCGATTTTATTTTTAATGACGCAATCGCAATCTCTCGTCTTTATAATGTAATAGTATTGAGACGCAGCGCGAGTGATTTCTCTCTCTCTCTTCGTATGTATATTATTATAATAATATGTGCCGAGCTTTTCCGCGGGAGCATTTATATACCGATAAGTCTGGACCGCGAGGAGAGAGAGATGTGTGTGACACATTCTTGCGTGGCGAGCGTGACTTGAACTCCGTGTCAGGATTATCGATAAATAATAATACGAATATAAAATAAATAATAACGCGAACGAAAGAGAACGACGAGATCTCGTGCAAAAATGCCGGATTAAAATAGCACAAAATCGTGCAATATCCTTCGCCGAGTAGCTGCACACCGGCGCGGTGACGCGCGCGATTCGTCTGCGGTCTTTCTCTCTCTCCGATGTGCCGCCGCACTATGTCAGGTTAACGAAGTTGTCCGTTACATCGCGTTCTGAATTCTTTGCATTTGTATCCCATTGTGCGCAGTCAAATGTTTATTTGCTGCTGCTGCACTAGCTCAGCTATTTCTTTGTCGCTATTATCTCTGTTAGCGAGAAAGACACATATTATAACACAAACCAACTACTGTTTGCTATCCTTATTTTTGAAATTACTTTTCTCTCGACTTTGTGCACGGCGAGTCGATTTTTTGTCGGATGCCTTCGCGCGCGTGTATCAACACATGTATAGACGAAGATGACAGGAGAAACAAATTATGATACGATATTTTCGCACATTGGCACGAATTTATTACAATTAACTGTAATAAATTGGTGACGAAAATTCGGAGTGTTTGCGTGAAAAATGTATCGTAAAATTAATCTGATGAAATCCTGCAATTAAAATCCATAAGATCCGTTTCTCGTCAATATTCCGAGAAATTATCAAATAAAAAAAAAATATAGCCATTCTACGTTGCGGTCATTACAAATTCATTATATCCAACGAGCTATTAGTTCTGTTATTGTTTTGATCGTGGCTCAGCTGATCGCGCCGATATATAGATCATTGTCCTAGTCCCGTCGTATATAAGCGCGCACCTATAAATATATACACTAGCTCCATTTATTTTCAGTTCGATCGAGGTTTTATAAATAGACACGTTTAAAAGTCGGTCTCAAAATTAATTAATCAAGGAACAAGCACAAAAAAAAAGAAATAAAGTAAGTCCTTCTCTCGTCGCGTATACGCATTCGATACAGTCATTCAACGCGGACTCGTTAATAAATCGTGAAATTGAAATTTATTACGCGCATAAATATTTGCAGGTGCTTAAATACGTTACACGCCTGTGAATATAGTATATCTATATTTATATGCACACACACACACACACACACTGTGCCGCACCGAGAAAGCACACTCACGTGCGTGAGTAAGATATAGTCGCGAGAAATCACCAGCTCTGTTATATACACGTATATTTAACGTTTATATGTACCTGTACAGAGGCATACATGCACATTGACGCAAAAAGTTTTTTTTTTTTAATGCCATTTTAAGACGACTATTTTCCGCCGATAGAAAGTCGGCGCTCGATCGTCGACGATTGACTCGTCAGGCGATGTGTGTCTATACAGATACACGCGCACACGCTTGTTTACGCGCGTACTCAGACATTATTTGTGTCGGTGCGTGATATTTTACACGCGAACCAGCGACTCGGACTATATAGGCAGTTTAATTCTATTTGTACTGTTTGACTATTGTAAATATATTTGCTCTCGTCCAACCGCGAATCGGAATTTTTTTTCTAATCTTGAAATGTTGTGTCTCCTGTTACAGATGATGATGCAGCAGCAGAAGCAGCGGACGCCGTTGAATCGGCTCTTAGCTCCAGTTGAATCGTGCAACGAGTCGGGCCTCGTCGACGTCAGGACATCGACGCGGAGCTCGTCCAAATCGCCGATAATCAGAAATCAGAGAACATTGGAAACGAGGACAAGGACGACGTCGAGCACATCGAGGGCAGCGGCAGCAGCAGCAGCAGCAACGACAGCGACGACAAAGACGGCAGTGTCGGCGGCGACGACGTGTCCAGCACGGCCAACGTCTTCGAGGCACGTCCAGCGATCAACGACATCGGTAGCGCCAAACTCGTCAGTCTCGTCGTTGTCGTCGTCAAGCTGGAACAGTAGTCGCGGGTCATCGTCGACGTCGACGTCGTCGAGCATCAGGAGACTGTCCGTGGCCGCCTGGGCCCTGGCGCTGCTGCTAGTGTTGGCGAGCTCGTGCTTCGGAGGCGCCGAGGCCGGCTCCATCATGGGCGACTCGTTCAGCAAGCGCAGCTTCATGGACATCCAGTGCAAGGGCTTCTACGACAGGAGCCACTTCGCCCGGCTCGATCGCATCTGCGAGGACTGCTACAATCTGTTCCGCGAGCCCCAGCTCCACTCGCTCTGCAGGTACAGTTTTCACTACCACCTCGTATCTACATACATTATATATTCTTTCTATTCGAAACGACGATATGAAAATGATCGAGTCCGAAGGGAAGAAGCAAAGCTCGCAAAAAAGGCCGAGCACATCTCGCTGTACTTGGACGCGCGCGCGGTATAAAAATAACACATACGCGGAAGAGCTCGTGTACGTGTGCGTGCGAGTGCATATAGCAGCAGCAGCAGCTCGCTCGAGAAATAAGAGAGAAAAGTGCAGTGTGTATAGGCGCGCTTGGTGGTTCGAGTTCACGCCAAACTCGGGAGACTGCTTGCCTGCGGCTGTCTCGCGCTCGCGAGTCTTGTACACGAACACACACACACGTGCTATACCTATATTTATCACATACGCATACGTATGTGTACGCACACGCATCGAAACTGTCGAGATTTCTCTTCTATTTATAGCCGAGGCACTCGAGAGTGCAGCGGCGGTGGCGATGGTGTGGTGTGTGTGCACTATATACATATATGCGTACGCGCGGTCGGAACCTATATGTGCAACCGCCGACACCGCCGACGCTGCCACACACACACACACACATATATAACGAGTGCAGCTAACACACTGGTTGGATACATATTATATATGTATACCTGTACATATAATGTACGCGTACATCCGTTATTACCTTACGAACGCGCGGGTATATAACGCTGCCGCCGCCGCCGCCTCGCAGGCTCTCGCGCGCGGAGAAGGTAAAAACGCTCTACTCCGCTGCCGCGAATATATTGCACTCGCGGGTGCTTTTCTCTCTCTCTCGCTCTTTCTCATTCACTTTTGCCGTACGTAGGTATATGTACGTGCATACAACCTACGTCAACGTTTTTTCCCCGGAGCGCGTAATATGTATACACACATATCTTACTTTTCAAAAGAGATTTTTCGTACGTGCGTAATCGCGGCCGATGACGGATGTTGTGTGTGCAGCTCGTGTAATCGACTAAAGCTACATACACTTTGAATGATGAATAAATAATAAATAAGGAGTAAGCAGGAGACTCGATGCAACAGTGAACATTTGTAAAATTAATCCATCCCCTCTTACAGAAACAACTGCTTCACGTCGGAATATTTTAAGGGATGTATGGACGTGCTACTGCTTCAGGACGAGGAGGCCAAGATACAGCAAGCGATCAAGATACTGCACGGAGCCGATCCTGGGGTTTAGGTGCTTGTTATTGCATTTATTATTTTTACTCTCGCTCATCTCTTCTCACCTTACCAAATTTCTGTTCTTTTTTTTTTCAATTCGATCGTATCTTTCTATCTGATATCTATCTTCTGTTTTTTTTTCTCGACAATCCATTGTTTTTTATGATTTTACGCAAAGTGTAGCTCTTACATACCCCCTTGTCAAGATAACGAGACCTTCATGCGCAAAATTAGGTAATTCCGTATCATGATAAATTGTTTATATACCCATGGTATATATACTAACAGATTTTTGATGGTATATACGGAATTTCCTTATCTATTTTTTGTGAAGGAACATTTTTTGTGACTTTCGTCGCAGTTTTTTGACCCGCAATGACAATACAATTTTTTTGATCATTAGCAGGGAACATTTTTTGATCCTAAAATTTTTCTAGGATACTCTACGGAAAGGCGATAAAAAAATATCAATCCTGGACTAACAACAGCACGATATACTTCTCATATAATGCATAAAACTAACTAATCAATGAACTTTCTTGAAAAGAGATAAGAGGCAATTTAGCGATCCGATCGAAAGAGTCTGGCTTTCCATTTCGAGCATTTGAATCTCTTGCTGGTTATTTATAAATAAATAACGATTGTCAGTCGAGATATATAATCAACGCGATCAGTTACGCGTTTTTGCCTGGTCATTGTTCGATTATGATCGTACACAGACCGCAGCACTTGTGCGAACGCTAAATTTATGCGTCTTATCTCTTCTCGACAGATCCGACGGATTACAGCTTAAAATCTCAATTGTTCATTCGTATCGATCCGTCATGTAACGTATATTTTTGTTTTTTCTGTCCCCTGCAGGCAAAACTGTTTTAGCAGCGAATACTTCACCAGCTGCATCCAAGCTTTATTATTGGAGGACGAGAAGGAGAAATTTCAAGAGTTTGCTGAGTATCTCGGTCGTAGGAAATAAAAAAACAAACAAACAAATAAGCATACAAAAAAAATCAACAACAAAAAATCATCAGTATCGATCGTATGAACTACACACCTCAGAATAGTTGTAATGCGGCTTTAATGGAATTAGAAATCTCAATGTAAGCTTTCGATAATACAGAGAAAATCAGTAAGAGGGAGAGAGTACATCGACGCTGAAAAGGAAGAAATCGAAAATTACACGTGCCTGCAATGTAAAAGATTGGCAAGAGCTGCAAAGAGAGATTGACAAAGGTGAACCGAATAAAAAAAAAAGGTTTTCGGCTATTATAAAATGAGTGTGTGTATGAAAAGTGTAACTGAAACAACAAAAGTAAAAAAAAAACAAAAAAAAGTCGTACGGTAGTCAAAATATTTATCCCATATATAATTAAAGGAATAAAATCATACAAAAATTCTAGTCGATGAATATAATATTATATTATAATAATAATAATGAATGTATAATATACAATAAATGTATATCCGCGCGCGGGCGTGCCGTGCACGATCACACACGAACAGAAAAACATTACTCACACCTGCAGAGATACGCAAACATATAGAGAGAAAAATAGTTATTGCGGGAGGACTTGCTGAAGATGGCGAAGGAAAAAAATTGAAATTTAAAGAAAAATTAATTAGAAGCATCAATTAGAAACGCGATACAACTAAAAAAAAATTTAATCAACTAAGACAGGAAAACTGTGCACCGCACGTATATCATTTATTTTATTATAATGAATTAGAATTTTTTTTCTTCAAACAATGAATGAAGTATCTATATGACTTATGCCTATATTATTACTGTGTACATGAATTAATTACTATTATATATAGTTCACTTTATTGTAATAGCTTTTAAAAAGTACTACTACGACTACTACAGCTGTTATTGCTACTACTACTTTAACTACAGCTATTTCTATTATATACAATGGTTTGTTAAGTAACGTAAAATTAGCAGTTATTATTATTATTACTATCACTACAATACTATAATTATAATTTTTAATCTAATGGTAACTTTTTTGCGTAAGATAGTTGTAGTAATTTTGTCAAGAGTATGCATTGCTTACATTTTTTTTATTTTTCTTTTTTTTTTTTTAATAGTGTACAATGTATAATGTATTTTTGCGGCTGAAAATGTATGTATAGTGACGAACTCTGCGCGCGTCGACTGGATTTCGAGGTGTTTACATTATATGACTATAATTATATACATGTATGTTTCGGGCCATAAGTGCACGGTATCTTTCACTTAGAAAGTCTAGTATTTGATGTATATTACATTAACATAACAAATATGAATTATGTGTGCAATTGGAGCGTCGAGGTTTACTATTACTTGGCATAATTTAGTTTGTTTCGACAGTGCCTGTGGAGAAGTGAATGACGGGGGAGAGAACGAGGGTTGACTTCATTCTTTGAATTTTTTATTTTATTTTTCAATAAGTTTCGACGCTGTGCCAAACTCGCATCTTTTCATTTTTCTCCAAATACGAACGCATTCGCCTTTCGAAGCGATTTATACATTTACCTGTAGTATTTATCAACTTTAGTGCAGTTAAAATGCCAAGTATTAATTGACTTTAAGTGTATTCAGGAGAATAAAATTGGATAACTGTGTCACCGAAATTCCAATTACTATGGCGAGCGAGGGATGAATCGCAAAATTAAGCTTTTTCTCTCTGTGTAACATGTATAACGTCGTGCAAACAAAATGATCAAAATTATTATAAGAACAAAAAAAACAAACAATTAAACAAAAATCAGAAAAAAAAAGAAAAAGCAAAACCTGGAAAGATGTATTTTCGCGTAACGGGTACATGAAAAAGAAGAAAGTGTGCGAATGAATGAGAGTAAACATTGCTAGGATTAAAAGCTAGAATATTAATTGTGTGCGAGGACAAGAGGTGCGAGAAGTATGAAGAAACGAAAAAGTTTAGAATAAGTTAATAAACAGACCATTCCATAATCAGTATTGTCAAGTCGTTTCGACACACAAAAGCGAAACAACTGCAGCCTGCATTTTATTGTTTTTATTTTATTAACTTTTCGTTTTTAGTTTTTGTATACGCAATAAAAAAGAAAAAATCCTAAGAATATAACTTTTTTTTCTTCTGCATCATGATATTTATGAATAATTTACCGGTTTCACGCGATGAGGAGGATCTTATCGTTTCACATCGATATTAATCACCTACAAATTTGGTCTCAAGCTCGGTCAATCGTATCTTTGTCATAATCAAACAATTGTTTTTTATCTGCTTCATTTTTTATCAATATCTAATTGTATTCACTTTAAAATATCGATCGAGTGAATTTCAAAATGAACGACAGTCAAACAGTACCAATAGTTCATTTTACAAGTCTCGCGAGACGAAATACTGCTTTAAGAAATAACGAGTTCATAAAGTAAGAAATAAGACTACACTTATTTTATTTTGCAAATTTGTAGATTGTAATTATACTTTCGATGGCTGATATATCGAGTCGACTGTTTTTATTTTGTTTATATTATTTTATTATTGCTGCGATTATGATAAACGGTTGATTAATTGCACTGGAATAGCGTGCTTAGTGTAATTGACTATGACTTTATTTTTTCACTAAAAAAAAAAAATAAAAGGAAAAAAAATAAGATTAAAAAAAGCGGAAAAGAAAAAAGAACATCAGTGCGAGAGTCGAAATGACAAATGTGTATATATTATTATTCCATTTGATTGTACTGAGTAAATCAATGAGATTTTTTGTCCCTTGTGCATCCTACTATTAGTAACATTATCGTCATTGCAATTACAGCTTTTTTTCTCATCTACATGTTGCTTTTTACTGGCGTTATGATTACTGCGATATTTATAAATTTTCATTTAATGTGAATTTGAAATAGCTGATATTTTTTGTTTTCTTCCAAAAATGATGGGTGAGATTTCTCCCTTCGATTAATTAAAAAAATTTTACTGATTGACGCTAATAGCTACGCTTCGTGTTGAAAAAAAAGAGAGAGCAGAAAATTATTCTATAATCTATGTAAAAGAGAAAAAAATATTATGTATAACACCGTATTAATAATCTAGAGAGAGAAAAAAACAATCAATTGTTTGCGTGAAAAAATGAACGATAAAAAAAATATAAATAAATACGCAAATATATCATTAAAAAAGAAAAAAATGATTTATTGATTTCACAGATACCCATCCTCTCTCTGTCCAAAAGTGACATTACCCGTACAAAGTGATCGAGTGCAGCTCACTCGATCAATTTATCTGAAACCCCCTCGGACCATCGTATAAAATCGGTAAAATCGCGAGCCAATTAAAGACCGAAGATACATGCCATATTAAGTCGATCTACATGCAACGTTCGTAACTTGGCTTTATACATATTATATGCACAAGTTATGTAGCCAATAATCGTGAATTAGTCGAGGCTTGATTTTTTTTATTCAATCCTCTGACGCAATGTGCATGTAACACACACACACGCATTTGTACACACACGAGTTGGTGCGTGCATCAAATACGTCAAACTAAAATTACATTTCGTTGAAAATAGAAGCAGCCTCAACTGCAGATAAGACGACGATTGCAAGGCGGGCAATTTTTCCTTATTTTTATTATAATTTGTGTATACAAGTATTTTCCACGTCGAGATTCGCTATCGCGGTGCTCTCGCACGGTATGCAATCGGATTATTTGAGCGACGAGCCGACTGACCCCTGACTGTGCGCGAGCCTCGCGGGTAATACGTATATTATACTTATAGGATGTAGCGCGCGGCGCATCGAGTCGAAAAATTGCAACGCGGTCAATTCGTTATATATAATAAGACGCCCGCTCGACGAATAAACGAATTAAACGAGTTCTCCCCCTGCGTGAGTGGCTATATCAAACCCATAAATTAAGGAGGTCTGTACCCCACTTACTAACCTACAAAGTCGAAAAAATTTGTTTTATTTATATCTTTTTTTCCAAATCGAATATCTAAAAACGGCTCTGTGAGAGCATTTATTTTGTTGCTTTGAATAGCTGGTAAAAATTTTAGCTAATTCCACCGACCAGATTTTTTTGAAAACGTGTTTGAAAATTTCAAGCCAGGGAAACGTGTGAAAATTTCAAACACGTTTTCCGAAAAATCTGGTCGGTGGAATTAGCTAAATTTTTTACCAGCTATTCAGAGCAACAAAATGAATGCTCTCACAGAGCTGTTTTTCGGTATTCGATTCGGAAAAAAAGATATAAATTAAACAAATTTTTCGACTCTGTGGGGTACAGATCTCCTTAATGCGACGATTTATATTATGCGAATTCGTTGACGTCATTCGCGATCGTCGTCGTCGTCTTTAAAGCACGTGTGGCGACGACTTTTTTTTTCTTCGCTGTCCTCTCTGCAGCTATACATAAACATAAACTATATATAAAGAGCTCATAATTTTAATTTTACCGGGGCAGTTGCGGTTTATATATAATACCCAAACGTCGATGGAAAATTATACGCGCGTACACGCAGATTGGACGAGCGCGACGGAAATCTAGATTATTTTTACATAATTGTAAACGGGAAAGACGAAGGTACGAAATGTGCACGCAGTATCGTGTACTTTATAGCCTCATAGATTTTCAGTTTAATTTGCTCGGGTGCGTAATATAGGTACGTTATTGAAGCATTCAAATCGTTTTTTTTTTTCGGTGCTGAGGGAGAGAGTCAAGGTGAATCGGCGAATGTTTTTAATATCGATCCCCGCGAGTAACTAACAGAAATCAACATTATAAATGAGGAGATACGTGAAGTCAGAGTAAAAATAAAAATTTTCCGAGAGCTCGACTGAATGTTTCGAACAAAATGAGGATGTTTGCGAAGCAAGTAAACGCACGAATTTATGCAGCTTTTTAAAAAAGTATATCCAAGTAAAAATCCGAGAAAACATGTTTGAAAATTTTCAATTTTACACAGGCATCGGTATCCCCTTGAAGCAAGAAATTTGAGCTGGAAAATATAAATATCGCATGTCTGTGTGTGTTCAAATGTATGTGCACACAATACATATAGACACACGTACATGTAAGATACGCCTGACGAGCTCACCTCTCCCGCTCCGTAATCCGTAATTAAACGTCAAAAAATAAAGGAAAAAACGATGCTTCTAAAGAAATAATAATTCAAAGCAAAATAAAAAACATTTACCTTTAAGTGTATTCCTGTAATCTAAACTGTCATCGTCGTCGTACTCTTCGGTCGCTCGGCAGGCAAGTCGATTTTTTTTATCATAAAGCGTATTTACGCGCCATCTTTGCAGAAGCTTAGCTTCCGAACGTCGGATAACGTCGAGTCTCTCTCGCTGCAATGATTCGCCGTATCACACGCGCGTAGAACATTGAGAGGTTATATACTTACGGCGAGAGTCTCGCGGAGTAACGCAAGATGAAAATGCACTCCGATCAGACGTTTTGCACTTTCGGCGTTCGAGTCGCGATCGCTGGAAAATGGAAATCTCTTTTATATTATTTATCATAAAAACTTAGCGAGCGGCTGATAAGGCTTGTTACAAGTAAACGCGCGCGCGCGCGAGGGGCAAAGGACACGGGTTGACCAACTTTTCGTATCTCGTTTTAACACAACACGTATTGCGATATTAAGCGCTAGATCTGCAGCTATTTTTTTGTTGGGCAACAATAAGCGCGCGGATTAACTGCGCGACGTCAGAGAGAGAGAGAGGCTAAACGATAAGTGCAAACGAATCTGCCTATATGTGCAATCGAACGGGGAATTGAGCTCTCCTAGGAGACACCGCGCGCACGCACGTTTTTGTTTTCGAATTGATGACTGCGCTATGCTTTATGTGGGAAATCTTGACACATGTGACGCCCGCACCATGTGCCACAACTACATACAGTACTATCGTGACAGAGCCGAGAGCAGACGAAATAGTTATGCACAGTATACCCATGAAGCCGCACGAACATGACGTTTCGCGATAGTTTCAAATTTTACAAAGCTAGAAAACCTCCACCGGACTTGTCCGAGGTGATCGACATTCGAAATCCCGATGGAAAAATTGTAAGAGAATCAAGTTTGACGTACGAATTGTTGTTCAACTGTTCTAACAAAGCTCTGCCTTCAATTGTTTTTTTAGGTTAAAAAAGTGAATGTATCTCCCTTTGGAGCTGCATGTATTTCCGAACAACTACAAACGGATTTGGACTTTAAACCAGTTGAGAATTGGAATGTTTTTGAATTTCCCAGTATACCAGGTAAATTAATATTCTTGGAAGTTTTTTTCGATTATTTTCAGCTATAAATCATTGCTTTTTTCAGGACTGCTGGTGATCGAAAATCCATTCAAGCCTGAAAGTCAAAGAAAATGGATTTTAAAATGTTTGAGAGATTATCCATGCAAACCAAATATCACCAATCTCGATGCACATGATGTACTAGAAAATGGTACTACGTGGTGGGATGCTTGTTGTGGGTAACTATAAATATCTAAATTTTACTGACATATTTTTAAAACAATAGCTTAACAATCTTATTTTATTTTAAGCTTGAATCCCAGAAAAGATCTGGTTTCAAAATTAAGATGGACAACTTTGGGCTACCATCATAATTGGGATACAAAACAATATTCAGAAGATTTAAGAACAAAAATGCCAGAGGATTTGACTCACATGACAAAATACTTTGCTAAAGTTTTGGGTTTTCATGACTTTGAAGCTGAAGCAGCAATTGTCAATTACTACAGAATGAATTCAACTTTAGCTGGCCATACGGATCATTCAGAAGTCAATCTCGATGCACCTCTCTTCTCTATAAGTTTTGGCCAGAGTGCTGTATTTTTAATTGGTGGGCCTACGCAAGAAGAACCTGCGCATGCCATGTACTTACGTAGTGGTGATGTCATGGTAATGTCGACTTCGTCGAGACTAAGGTATCACGGTGTGCCAAAAATTCTTTATGATCCTGAAGAACTATGGAATTCAAAAGACTCTTGTGTAATCGATGATGACTGGATTAAAGCGAAATCGTACATAGCTGATGCTCGAATCAACGTAAATGTTAGGCAAGTTTTGATGCCTGGACAGCTGTCATTGTGACAGTTATTAAGAAATGTTTTTTATAGAGACGTAAACAGAAATATATTTATCGTTTTTAAAAAAAACTCAAGTCATTTTTCCTGTTACAAGTGTATTCCCTTTTATGATCATTTATACACTGAACAAAAATTATACAACTTGAATGTGTGAAAACTTTGGAGTTACCGCTATGCGTCAAATCAGTGCGCATAGAACAAATGCGAGATATAAACTGCGTGTGTTGGCCTTGCGATGTCGCTACCTGTCGGGGACGTGAGCGCAATGTTTTGATGCGGCTGGCGGCATCGCACGTTTTGTCTGCTACCATTAAAAAGTCATACACGATTTTAAATTCAAAAATAATGTTCATTTGTTAAAAGAGTCATCGATATTAGTAATTTCCAAATGAAAGAGTAAAAATGGATTCCGAGTATGCGTGTAAACGCCTCTATTGCAATCAAGGTGCCATTAGATCAGTTAATTTTAGCGAAGATGGAGCATACTGCATCACCAGTGGGTCCAGCAAAAAAGTCAAACTTTGGAATCCCTACAAATCAACTTGTTTAAAAACTTACGCTGGTCATGCTAACGAAGTTATGGATGCAGTCTCATCATGCGATCAGAGTCAAATAGTATCATGTAGCATGGACAAGTCAGTAATACTGTGGGATGTTATTGCTGGAACACCTGTACGTAGGCTTAGATGTCATACAGGAATAGTAACCACAGTAAGATTCAATGAACTGTCAACAATTATAGTATCTGGATCTCAAGATAATTCAGTTATGTTGTGGGATGCAAGATCTAAAGCCATAACACCAGTGCAGGTTTTACCTGATGCAAAAGACTCTATCTCAAGTGTGAGAGTTTCTGACCGAGAAATTCTTACTGCCTCATATGATGGTTTTATTAGGAGGTATGATATTAGAGAAGGAAGACTGGTTACAGATTGTATGGGAGAAATTGTAACATGCGCTAGCTTTACCAAAGACAATCGATGTGTATTAGTCAGCTGTGCCGATGGAACTATCAAACTTATGGACAGAGATACTGGTGAACTATTAAGTGAATATGAAGGATTAAAAAAAAGTGATTACTGCATTGAATCAAGTGTAAATAAAGACGATAATATAGTTCTGTCTGGATCTAGCGATGGCAGAATATGGATGTGGAATTTGATATTAAAAAAAGTAGTTGGACATTTATCCGATGATCAATCACAAAAGCATCCCATCATTTCTATTGCTGTACATCCAAGCAAAAATTGTTTCCTTGGTGCTAATAGCCAAGATATTCTTTTGTGGGAAAAAGTTGAATCTGAATAAATATCTACGATGTGAAAATATTTTGTAAATAACCATAGCTTTTAGATATAAAAATTTTAAATATAGATATTTTTTCCATTTCTATAAAGAGTTTATTTAACATTATAAACATTCCTTACTACTTAACCAATACTTAAATTTTAACAAAGTTTTATACAAAAATAATCACTTATCTACAAAAACTAATTTTAAATCAAATTTTAATATTGTGAAAATAATCTTCATCCAATGTTCTTTGCAAGGAACGCAATGCCTGTTCAAAGTTATTAGCTGATTCCTGCATTTTGCACACCGCTTCCTGCAAAGTTAATTCACTTTTCACTAACTGTTTATTGGTGTCGACTAACTGTTCGACAGCATTGTTGACTGTTGTGGTCATGAGTTCTCTGATATTTCTATCAAGTGACTTATTGCAGTCTCTCAATTTTCTATGAAGCAAACTGTTATATTTGACGCAGCTTTTTTCGACTTTGTGCACCCTGACCTCGCTCGTGTACGAGCATGTGGATGGATCGACGGCATAGCCGACACTGCTCACACTGTTATTCTCGTCGTCGGACTCGAGAGCCTCGCCTTGGATCGTACCGCAGGTGTTCTGCACGAGCATAGTAGGGAAGCTCATGCCCGCCCTGATGGTGACTTCGTCGTCCGATTCAGGTGCTTCACCGGACACTATCACGGCTTTCGGTTCTTGCATAATTGTAATTTCTACAAATTTTCACTTTACACGATGCCACGAAAAAATTACGATAATGAGAAATCGACTCTCGATTGCACCGATCAAGTGCAAATCTGCACTTGCATATTTACCGTGCGTTCAAACAAACCACAACAATCTATCGACTGGACGGCAGCGAATGAATCAAAACTACGTGTATCTAACGATGCGAGTTTCGGGACCTGTCAAATGTCAGTCATGATTCAAAAGACCTTTAAAATCGCATGGTGATAATCGGAAATTTACACATAATTCCTCCACTTACTCAGATAGCAATTGAACATGCTCAACAATCGCTGATAATCGATTCCATATATTGAAAAATCCATAATTCACGTGACATCGTTGAGAAATATGTCAGTTATTGAAAGTTGAAATGAACGCGCAATCTAACCTTTAGTATCTGTTACATACGTTTCGCGACACCACATACAACGATACAATACAACTGTCGTGGCAGAAGATTCACACCAGACGCTAGACAGTTTGATTCTACACGCGACATCGAACAGACGCTTTTGCCTGTCATGCGTCGACGTTCAAGAAATTCATCATTAACATCAACATCACCGTCCATTACTGAAGGATTTTAATAGAATACAAAAATAAAATGTCGTGGAAACGAAGACAGGATGGCTTACTAGCCATGATCAATTTTCCACCTTACTCATTGCAGATGCTTACAAGCAGGCATGTTTTGGTTGGTGGTGGTGGTGGTTCATCCAAGACAGGCATTGCAAATGGTTTTGTGAGTATTTGTTAACATAACATTGGAAATTTTTTGAAATACTTAGTTATTTATGAAACTCTTTGCATGCGAGTATGATGCAGTGTGTGTTTCTTACATTGACATAAGTGTTTGCAATCTTTAACTGGCTATATTTTTTATTGAAATATAAATTTTCTTTTAGGAAATCTTTGAAATTTCTCACAATGGACAACAATTTGTTGCTGAAGAAGTTACACGCTATGAAACAGGACCTAATGTTGTAATGAATAGTGCTACTTACAATAATGGCAAAAAAATATGGCTTGTTGCTGGTCAAGAAAGTCACTGCCAATTGTATAATATACAGCTCAAAGTTGTGACAGCTGAAAATGGTGAAATTTCTAAAAAATATAATTTTCCAAAGCGAGAAGATCTTAGACAAAGAAGGAAAGGCAGTAAAGAAGAACCATCTTTAAAAAGGGAAAATATTGAAGATATCAAAAATGATACTACAACTGAAAAACATAAAAAGTTACAACTATTAATCAAACCTGCAGATAGTATACAAACAGATTTTGGGTACGTCATTACTTATAATAATTGTTATTTATTAAGATGTCAGTGCACATGTTAATTGAAAACTTTTATTTTTAGAAGTGGACAACCTTTGCAGAGAGTCGTTAGAATAAGTCCTAATGGTAATATCATGGCTACTGGTGGAACGGATGGCCTGATCCGCCTATGGCACTTTCCCCAACTTAATAGTTTACATGAACTCAAGGGTCACAGTAAAGAAATTGATGACATTGATTTTTGTCCCAAGTCAAAACAAATAGCTACTGTGGCAAAAGATGGCAAACTCATCATATGGGACGTCAATACTTTTAATAAAAATAAAGAACTGTCTTGGAACCCATCGGATACGGAGAAGTGTATTTTCAAAAGATGCCGTTTCCGTAAAACAGTCGCCGACGATAATCCGTCGAATCCTAAACTCTTATTTAGCATATCAAATTCTCTGCCTAGTAGAGATAGATCAAGAAGTAAAATGCATTATGGCTTTCTGCAACAATGGAACGTCGATCTCGGCCAAATGGACAGAGTCGTGAAATATAAAGAAAATCTTTCCGAGCTGGCCGTGTCGGACGATGGGAAATTCGTAGCTGTAGGTACCATGTCCTCGGGGACGGTAGACTTGTTCATAGCTTTTAATCTGCAAAGATTACTCCACGTGCCCAACGCTCACAACATGTTTATCACAAATTTGGAATTCTTGCCGACGTCTCTGGATGGACCGGCAATAACGAGCAATTGTGAGACTGCTGTAATTAGTTGTTCAGTGGACAATAAGATCCGTATTCACAGCGTACCTTACAGACGTAAGTTTCATTATTTCAAAAATATGGTGGTTTATAAAAAGAATGATTCACTAATTTTTTGTATATTTTTTCTACATTTTTACAGATGCACTGCCGTTTTGGCTATTCGTTATATTCATAATTGTAAGCATATGTGGTGCATTTATACTTTGCAGTTACCTGGGCCTCTGACCAGAAGCGCATTTAGCGAACATTGCTTGTCACAAGCATGTTCAGATTTTGTACATTAATTATTCTTGTTGTGGATTATTCGTGTTTTAGTAAGGTTGCTAATAGTTTCACGAGAATGTCAAACAGAACAGATTACTTTGTTCTTTTTCTTTCTGCAACAAAGATGAAATATTGCATTATATAAATATACTTATAGAAACCAATTGTACAAGGATTACAGATTATTATTATTATTATTATTATATTATTGCAAGTGAGCAAAAATGAAATTATGCATATATTTTCAATTATTATATTCTCTCTGCATGAAATACTATTATATTTTGTAAAGGGTCAATCGTCTTGCGCGACAACGTTGTTTTTTCTTTCTTACCGCCTTAAAAAGAAGATTATTCTTTTTATTGTGCATTATACTTAATGTAAATTTTTTTTAGCAAAAAACTAATGTTACTATTAAAATATATTTATTATGACAATGGCATTGTTGACAGTAGGGTGACGTTTGCTGGTTAATTAAAATTCATGCGAATTGAAGTTTGTTTTCTGCATTAATTTTTTCACTCATATTACAACTGACAAGATAACACTGAATCCCAAGCTTCCGAAATTCGGCACCCATAGCGCTGTGATTTTCAAGATGTGACAAGACACTCAGCATCTACACGCACGCACTTTACACATGCTTGTGTCATCGCAATTATCCTCTCCCACGCTCGACTTTATCTCCCGTTACTTTTCCATTACCAGCCGAGTGGAAGAGGTAGATTGTTTTTTATATAACTCGTCGTCTGTGATAGTTTTTATACTACGTTAGATATCTTGGAATATGCTTTTTAAAGCGAGACTACTACCAGCAGCAATCGGCTCGATCATGTCGAACAATTACGCAACTCTAACGAAGCCCGTACAGCAGACAACCGATTTTCTTTTCAGACAGGTAGGTTTCGAACGTATTACGATTGATTTTTGTTTTGTTTTCTACTTCTTCATTTCGTGCCTTTATTTATCGATAAATGTAATAAAGACCGTATGTCAATAAACAATGTGCAATGAATGATACGCGCTCATTTCCGTTACTTACGCGAAGATTAACCGATCGATCGGTAGGCGCGTTACGCGTTCTCAATAAGTTATAACTTCAATCGTTTGATTATAAAATTTTATTTGCACCCGTTTAGATTGTCAAGGTTAGCAATTTCTTATCAATCGTACGATATAGTTGCTATATTATCATCAACAGATAAATACGTATTCATAATATAAAAATATTCGAGCGGTAAAATTTCGAATATGCATTATGTACTTGCTTTCTAGTTTTTCGATCCTGTATCGTCGACGTACACTTACCTGCTGGCCGACACCGAGAGCAAAGAATCGATACTGATCGATCCTGTGATCGAATGGGCCGAGCGGGATGCCAAAGTCGTGGAAGAGCTCGGCCTCAATCTCAAGTATGCCAGTAAGTTGATTTCGCGTGGGTTCGAAAAAAGACAGATTAATTTTATATTGTATCGCGTCTGCAGTGAACACTCACATGCATGCGGATCACATCACTGGCACGGGCAAATTGAAGAAACTCGTGCCCGGCACGAGATCGGTCATATCTAAGGCCAGCGAAGCCCTGGCGGACGTGCACCTGCTGCCCGGCGACGAGATCGCGTTCGGACGACACAAGCTCACAGCTCATCCGACGCCTGGTCACACGAGCGGTATGTATAATTTTTTAAGCGCATAGTTATAAATATGATATCCTCTTTTAAAGTAATGATGCGCTGATTGGTGAACAGATTTGAAGCGATTCACTTCCCGCATATTGTCTCGAAACAAAGTTTACAGAATTTAGGCACCAACTTGAGGGATCGAACATTTTATTCTTTTCACAATCAATTGTGCTTAATTTTTCTACAACATTGTATCGATTTTTTCAAAAGTAGAACATTTGTTTATATAATGAGATAATATCGGAGAAACTAATGATATTATTATAAATTAAACATTTTTAATTAATCTTCCATTTATGTAAATTAAATTTTATACTTTTATTAAGTTATAATGCGTGAGTGATACACTATGTCGTTGTATATTTTGAGATTACTATTAGTTCAGATACTCCTTTGACTTGTATCACATGCACGTGATATTTTCATGTGCATTACATTTATGGCGCTTTTGATGACACGCTTACTTTTTAATTTTTGTCCGCATGTATGTGTGTATGTATTGTATGCATGTGTGCCACTAGGTACTGGGCGACAATTCAATATGCCGTTTTAGATTATTTTGTTGAATGAGTGATATTCTGAATATATCTCATGAATCTCTGACACAGTTGGTACCGAATCGATATGGATTTTAACACTTCATTTGTGAAGGAATGCCTTATTTCCACGTGTATCACATCTGCGTGAAATACAACTATGCACGGAATTAATGTGGGTTTTGAGATAACGTTTATTTGAAAATTTCTTTCCGCAGATATCACACATGTGAGTGATACCATTATGGACTGATTGAACGTGTGTATTCAGATCATACTTTCGTTTAAATGTCTTTTGACATACATCACACGCATGTCTGACACCGTTGTGCACCACATCAATGTGGACCTTGAGATACTGTTTCGTTGAAAATTTCTTTCCGCAAATATCACATACATGTGTGACACCTCTATGTACTATATCAATGTGAGTTTTGAGATTAATTCTGTGTGAAAACGTCTTGCCACATATATCACATGCACGAGTGATACCCATGTGCACTACATCAATGTGGACCTTGAGATAACTTTTTGATGAAAATTTCTTTCCGCAAATACCACATGCATGAGCGTCGCCATTGTGCATTGAATTGATGTGAACCTTGAGATACTTCTTCGTTGAAAATTTCTTTTCACAAATATCACACGTGTGAGTAATTCCATTATGAACTCGTTGAACGTGGTTATTCAAACTATACTTCTGTTTAAACGTTTTTTGACATATAACGCACGTATGTGCTATACCCCTATGCAAAGTATCAATGTGAGTTCTCAAATTAGATTTTTGGGAAAATTTATTTCCGCATATATCACATGCATGTGTGACACCCATGTGCGCCACATCAAGGTGAACCTTGAGATACATCTTCGTTGAAAATTTCTTGCCGCATGTACCACATGCATGAGTGATACCATTATGAACTGATTCAACGTGCCTATTCAGATTATACTTCTGTTTAAACGTCTTTTTACAGACATCGCATGAGTGGGTTGCATCATTATAAGACGTATCAATTTTCGTTTTGAGGTTACGTTTGTTATTACATTTTTTTGTAAGTTTTCTTTTATTATTTTGTTCGACAACTTTAGTGTCAACATTCATTTCTTCTGCGGCGTCACCAAAATATTCCTGCTCCCCTTATAAAAATTTCCTATAGGATTTCGCGAAATTCCTACAGGAGTCCTATAGGATTCCAGTAGGAATTTCGCGGGATCCTATAGGAAATTTTTATAAGGGTCCCCCTCGCCCACGTTTTCTATTTTAATTTTGTTGCGAGTTTCATAACCATCACTATCTCTTAGATTCCGCAAGTGATTTGGAAAATTATCTTCAATTTTTTTAACTGCTAACAAATCCCTACTGGGCTTGACATCTTCGCATTCTACAACTATTTCTACTTCTTCATTATATTCACTTTCAAATTTAATGTCACATTTTCGAAGAGTATGGATCTGTTAAAAAATTACAGGTTGAAAAATCACAAATGTGAACAATGTGGCATGCAATTTTTAAGGCTTACCAAATTTTTTTTTGGAAATGGCAAGAGTTGGACGTTTTTAAGATCTGGGTTTTCATCAAACATATCACGATCATTTCCCAGGAAAGATGTATCACTAGGCTCCTCTTTCACTCTGCAATAACCTCAATAAGTCGAAGTATTTTTCCATAATATTTTCGTTATTTTAACTTTATGAAATGTAAGTTACCTGACAGCACAGTCAAAGAAATCACTCGATTCCATTTTCTCTCTTGGAATTTTTTTAGCAAATAATCTTTTTGTGACGATTTCACATATCAAACTAGTTATAGCACTGAAAGAATGAAGAATACTGATCTGCTGTACTCACTATCTTTTGAAAAACTATGCAAAGAGCAGCAAGTAGAGTATAGGGGCTATCTAATCTTCGCATATTATACAGGTATATAGATGTACAGTGTTGTACACTGTACACTGAACACTGCGTACCGGTCAAAAAGACGGGGAGAGGTCATGGCATTCGACGCGCGACGTAAACAACAAAACAAGCACAACATTTTATATGCTCTAGTCCAATTTTTCCGTCTTACAGCTTAAATTTCGTGTTGCGATGTTACAAAAATATTAATGCAAACGATTGAGTTATTACAATTATATCATCGAAGAAATTATTCCAAGTATTTCATGGCTAATGAATAGCAAAAATATTTCTATAGCTGTTATATTATTAGAGAGAAACTAATTGAAACATTGATTTTTCAATTTTGTCACAGGCTGCATGACGTACGTGTGCGAAGAACAGGGAGTAGCATTCACCGGCGACACACTGCTCATACGGGGTTGCGGTAGAACCGATTTCCAAGTAAGTCCAAATCTCGAGGTCGATTTTCTCATTCAACATAGCATGGATATTCTTGATTTATCACTGTACTTTTTCTCGAAAGGGAGGCTCCGCGGAAACGCTTTATCAGTCTGTGCACTCGGTGATATTTAGCCTGCCGGACAATTTCAAATTGTATCCGGCTCACGATTACAATGGGCGCACCGTCACTACCGTGGCCGAGGAGAAGAGGTACAATCCAAGACTGACAAAATCCCTCGATGAATTCGTGAAGATAATGAACAACTTGAAATTGCCATATCCAAAAAAGATCGGTAAGTATCGAGATACCTGAGCGACGGTCGATTTTGAAGTTTTCACGCGATAAAATTAATTTGATTTTTCCTACAGATTGTGCTGTGCCAGCCAACAAAGTTTGTGGGCTGTACGAAGTCGAGGGCGAAAAATGTACAAAATAATGATTATATACTTTTTTAATAATTTAATATACTGATGGACGGGTATGCATAATGTGGATAAAATAAAGATTTTTCATTTTAACAACTCTATGATTTGTGAAAATAATTAACGCAATCATTAATTTATTTTCCATCGGTCGTACGTATATAACATGTAGGTAAATGTTTTTTCTTTCTTTAACGAATTGAACAACAATAATACATAAATGTCTTATAGAAGATTTCATAAGGCTACGTCGTATGTAAACAACGGACGCTGCTGTATAACTGAATCGATATAGAACTTCATTGCCTAGAAGCTTAATCTCGGACTTTAAAACTACAAAATATGAAGTTACACATAGGTACAACGCTCAAAACGTAAACAGATATCGTACATAAACTACTCTTATCTCACGAGATTACAGAGCAAAAAATATTTCAGAAGACTTTTAAACCTCATACATAAATTATACATTAATTTTATAAAATCAATAAATTTAGAGTATCGTATATGAAAGAGAGAGAGAAAGAGATAGATTATGAGAAAACAAGTGGCAATTCTAAATGATAAATACATTCGCGACCTAAATGTTACGTAGCGCACACATATATAATACGCACATACTATCGAGAGTCTGCATGCACAATTTTTTTTTTTTTTTGCAAAAAGCTGTGCGCATCTCCGATCGTCAGTGAATATAGATATATGGTTTATAATCCGAGGTGTAATACATATCGAATGAACACAGCGCATTATCCCCTAATTGATTATGCATTATAACGATGAGCATACACGCAGATGACCATTAATATCGTCGGTATATCGAGAACTTTTGAAACGTACACACAGCGCGCCATTGGTATAAATGTAACGTAATAAGCATTTTTTATATCATATATTTATGTTTATTCATTCTAAAGTTCTCTTTTACAATGTATATAGGCGTATAAAAAAGGTTTTTTTAAGTAAATATAATTAAGGACTTAGGAGTATATAAAAAAAAAAAAATATGTCAGCGGTATTCGCCTGCGAAGTACACGAATTCTCATATATTGTTATTTGTCTGTGTAAATATAAATAATATATTTTTTTATATGTATATCTTTAGATGTATAAAACTCTGAGTTAAAATCATTATATCGGGGACAGATTTTTTGCTATTTCTGTCTACTGGACGCGTTCTCACGTTAAGAATATTGAGTTAAATCTAAATTTTTTCGGTAGAAAATAATAATAAGCATATTGTTATTATGCGTTTGCGAACGCGTACGCACGATATTTTCAGCATTGCATACGCGAATAAATTTCACTCACTCTAACTAATCGCAAAAATTCAAGAGTTCTTCTCGTTAGCGACTCTTTTTTCGCGATTAAAACACATTGACTGATATACATCAATTGTGAAGCACCAATTTCCAATGTATCGCACGCGTACACGTTCAAATACATAAATAATATATTATATATAGCTGGCTCGTGTGAAAAGAAAAGTTACAAAAGGAATGTCTCGTAGTATAATACATGCTTAGCTCTCATTAATTATATTTTGAATTAAAAAAAAATAATAATAAAGTAAAAAAAAACCTGCTGACACGCAGTCGAGGTCAAGAGTCGGAAAAAGTGATGAACATAGAAAGAGAGAGAGATAAACAAAAAAAATATGAATGACTTTTGCTCGTGAAGGACGTCGCACTATTTTGACTTTAGCTTCGCATAGAAAGCGCCTTGACTATACTGTAGTAGATTCTTTTCTTTTTTTGTCACTGTAGGATCTCAATATATAATATTTCGCATTGTATCAATATGTAAATCGGTAACTTTCATCTGTATCAAAAATATAAGACTATAACAGCGAAAAATCTATGGAATGCAAAGTACCGTGATAAATGTAAAATATTGTTCTTCTCGCGGGTAAAGACTCGTTAAGAGTAAAAATTGCAAAATAATGAAAATATTGGTGATCGATTTATCAATCGCGGTAACATGTAGTATTGTGAGTTGTTCTCTCTTTCTGCGGCTGAACGAGAGCGGCGCGCACTTAAACTTAGGTTTTCTTTTCCCTTAAATCGCTCTACACAACCTTAAAGCTTGACTTCATAATAACAGCTAATTAAATCATTACGTAATTAATTAAAATTATTTAATCGTCTAATACTAAACAGAGAACACCTCGCGAGCATATTAAACTCGCGCACACACGCACGAGTGCCGTCTTTCTCGCACTCCACTGTACACGCGTACGATTCGTAATGATAATAATAATATGTATAAAATATAATCACGACGTTCGATTGAACTTTGAAAGTTGTGAAACCGTACAGTTGCCGTTCGTCGAGTCGTTGTTCTCTTGGACGAAGTAATTCTGATTGACCACGTCGTAGTCCTCGACTTTGACCGACTGCACAAAGTCCACTTGCACGAGCTGAGTGTAATCGTTGTTCTGCTGCTGATGGTGCGGATGATTCGTGGGGGCCGTGACGAAGTTATCCTGATAAGCTGGCAACTGTTGGTGCTGGAGCGATTCGGTGCCGTATTGCTGTTGCTGCTGCTGTTGCGCGTACATGGAATTCTATAGAAAAAAAGAGGAGCGAAAAAAATCGGTTTAACGATCGATGCCGAATGCAAATTTTGAATAAATAAATACACGAAACAAATTGGATTCTCACGTGGCTCGGTGACGCGTTTTTGCGCGTACAATTGTGCTCGCCGAGCATCTTGATGAGCTCCTCGCGTTCCGTCGACAGCAGCTGTATCTCCTTCTTCAGGTTCTGATTCTGCGAGGTCAGGCACTCGGACTCCTGCACGAGATTCGTCGTTTTCTGCCGCTTCTTCAGCCGGCACTTGGTCGCGGCGATCTTGTTGCGCTCGCGACGCTTGCGCCGGCGCTCCTCGTCTTCCGGCGTCAGCTGCTTTTTTAATTAAGAAAAGAAAAAGTGATAAATGTACGTCCTTTACTCTCTCTCTCTCGATCGAAATTCCGCACGATAATAATTCGAGAAACGTACCTCGTTGGTAGTTTTGCTGTTGCTGGACTCGTCGTCGTCCTCGTCGTCGGCGCTTCCTTCCTCTCTTTTCAAGCGCGGCTGCTTGACCGTCTCTTCCTGTATCGGCATGACGTTACCGTTGGCTCGTCTTTTTGTCTGCAGAGTCAGCTTCAAACCTTCCAAACGAAAGAGAAAAAAAACTCGCCCGGTTACGCAACGATCTCGATCTTTTTATTCTTACTTCGCGTCTATTATATTCGATTCACGATCGGGTGAGAGACGAATTAGCATATTATCGACGCGACAATGCATGCGTACCTTCTTTGATGAGCTGACTCCTCGTGTGCTGGACGCTCGGCGGACTCGGCTCGCCGCTGCTGGTCGAGTAATGCCTGACCCGGCCCGCGTTCGTGATGACGTTGCCGAATCTGCTGCTGTTGACGCAATTGGTGACCAAGGGCGACTGCGTCGGGCCGCCGTTGTTGTTACCGATGGCCTGACCGAACGTGTCGAAGGGATTGGTGGTCATCGATATGAGGCTGTTGACGATTTCCGGCGTGCGGGGCGTCACTTCCGCCGCGCCGGCCGCGGTCATGCCCATGGCGACGCTCAGCAGGCTCGGGGTCTGCTGCGACGGCGCCTCGCCGTTCTCCCCGTTACCGTTCAGATTCGAGCAGTTGAGATTGTACATGACGCTGATCGACTTCTGTATGCGTGTAATAATGTAGAAATAATTAACGACTCCAAATTACGTACTGTAATAATTATCATTACTCTGCGCTGGCCTAAATTATTACATTCATAAAATGCTGAATCGATTTTATTGTGCTACAAATGAGGCACGCGCTTTTGTACGCGCATCGACCCTATATATCGAGAAAACAAAAGTTAGCTCACGAATCGTTGGTCTCGAAGGTGTACAATCGTATAGCGTATATAAAAGTACAGATCGACCAGTGAGCGTACTCGCTGTGTGTACACAACACAGGCTCGGGCGTAAACTTTACAACACTATAAAGAACCCCGTGCGCCTCGAGTCTGACCTTATTTTTGCGAGCTCACGTATACCGGAGGATGTAAAGTTCTCTCTATTTTCTCCGGTTGATGTACGAAATACACGTATATGTATGTATGTGCATATCGGGCGCGTTTTGTATAGGCGCGCCGAGCTTTCCTAAAAATATCCCCCCCGTCGCATGATATACAGAGACGAAACGACGGCTCTTCAAGGGGATACGTACGCGAGATCGATATCGATAAGATGCATTTTTTACTCCTCTCGGTCTCTGATAGCACATTTTTATCATCTTCTCGACGTTCGAAATTGCATCGACGAAATCGGTATGATAATTCATTAAAATGTATAAAAGGTGCGAGTCGAGCCTCTCTCTCTCTCTCGAGATCATCGCCGCTCGTCACGATGCTTGTAAAATCACGGCGCAGCGATCTCGCATCGGTGGCGGCCCGCAACGCATACTGTACGGCGGCTCTAAACGAGCAGTGAGAAATTCGCAAGTCGAGTCGCGTTTATTTTAGCTTTGCGCTATTATTCGCGGCTCTCTTATACATCGGCTATATACACGCGCCCCCGTCTCTCGTGTTGAGCGCATGTGTGTATGTATTATATAGGCTGAAAGAGAGAGAGAGAGAGAGAGAAAGCCGCGTGGTATACGCGTTTATTAAAACCGACTGTGCTGCTGTTGACGCTGACTCGAGGTCTGTCAAACCCTTTGATCTGCTCGGCTTATACATACGTTTAAAGCTGCATTCTGTTCGGCTTATAACGCACACAAGCCGAGGAAAGAGCATCGATTCCTCAAAAGGTACGGAGCTGAGGCGTATATGTAGACGTCAAAAATGCGTTCGGCGCGTCGCGAATATTATCGCCGGGCCTGCGAGCAACGAGATTGGTCAAACTTGCCGCTCGTACTACTATAGGTTGCAGCATAGCTTATATAGTACATACGCATTAGGCTTTCGGTGACAAATTGACACTTCTCGGAAAAAGCTTGCGCGAGCGCGAAATAATGGGCGCGTCGCGCGCTTTCCTCTTGGCACTCTTCGGGCTCGCGCCTATATGCTCTTGTGCCGCAGCTAATATATAATCGCGTGTACAAAGGCTTATATGAGCGTATATGAGTGATCGCGAATCAATCGAATACAATCCTCTGCGATGATGCTACCTCCGGTAAAGCTCGACATTGATTTGCAGCAGCAGCAGCCGATATTTGGTCCGTATAATACACTTACGCGCGAACAATAGGAGGATACCCGCTGCACGTACGTAAGAGATCTATCTCTCTGTTGCGCTCGACCAATTGATTCTCTCTTTAATAAATAAATGGAAATGTATGCGCGCGGCCTTTTTCTATTGACTATATGGTATATTATGTACCGTATGTGTGTTTATAATACAACATCGTCGAGTACGGTAAAATAACTTTCAATCGAATTTATATACGTATCCTTCCCTCCTCCCCCTTTTGGAGTATGCGTGTACTCCATTATACATTCAAGAATGTATAATCTTCTCTTCGTAACACATGCGCTCGTCTATATTGACTCAAGATCCCCGAGACGAGTGCGGAGCTTGCTGCTGTCTATACACACATACGATGTCGAGCACGCACTCGTATAAGACTCGAGTGTCTCTCTCGCAAATTTCTATTTATCTCGCACGCACCGTATAAAAGCGCGTACAACGATTACGAGTCACCAAGTTCGCACAATGAATAATAAAGTTTGATATTTATGAAATGTTGAATAAAAACACACAGCGCGAGAGATCGAGTCGAAGCGGATCGACGTGCGGATGAAAGAGAGAGAGAAAAAAAAATCATAACGATCTCGGTCGCTTGGATCGCGCGGAGCTTGTAACAATGCGCTGCACTTATAGCAGCTCGCGTTATATCAAGTACTGCCACGAGTATATATTACTATATACTAGACGGCGAGAGGAAAAAACGTCAAAGCTCGCGCGCGGACTGACATGCTGGACGCAGACACGCACATAATATAGGCCTTGGTAAAATATCCATTTGTTATTGTATAAATACGGGTGGTATATAGTAACGAAGTTGTTTTAACGATTGTTATTAATTAAGAGGAGCTGTCGCAACGCGTGCACACGTCCACCGATAGAATCTTTCGTTATATTATTTAAAATATATATTATATATTATTACATAAATTCCTGTCTGTATAGTAGTATATGCGCGCTCGCTCTTAAGCGATGATCGAATATGACCCGAGAGCACGAGAGATTAATACGCACTCACGGTGAAGTAGCAGCAGTGGCAGTGCGACATAGCAGCGGAGATACACGGCCATAGATATTGGAACAATTTGCACATTTTTCATAGTGTTTATTGCCGCCGCCGCCGCTGCCACTGAGAGCCGCATATTATAAGCTCCTCGCTGCTGCTGCGGCTTTTAATAATCATAGACCATACCGATATATCTGCCTGGTTTGCGCGTACAATTGTGTTGTATGTACTTGTACGCCTATACACACATAAGCCAAAGATCGAGAGTACCCAAGGATTGTGTGATCGTCGTGTACCGATCATTATGGACGTGATTCTATATACCGTATTGTATGTGTGTGAATGTGTATGTGGATGTACGCGACGCACCTATTTTTCGTCGAGTCGTACTTGAACTGTACGTTCAAAGTGACGAGCGACTTTTCGAGTACCCATTCGATTGAGAATTATTTTTCTACATTAGCGATTGCGGCGTGAGAGACAAATTACGAACTAGTATGAGCGACTCATGCGAGTGAAGGGTCCGATGAAAGTTTCTTTTTTTTTGCGTTCCTGTCGTCCATTATAACTCTAAACTCCGTTTCTTGCCATTACAATATTATAGGTTTCGTCGCCGTCTTAGTGCTTTTCTGTAATAAGTATTTTCCTTCGGTAACGACAAATTGCAATCGAGTACGTCGAGTACTTACAATTTGTATTTGTATAAGCGCCTCGCGGCGCGTAAACGCACGCATCGCAATTATGGATAGCTCCGCGTGTGTGTATTCACATATTGTGTGCATTAAACGAGCAATAAAACGAGCGTGAGAAAATTGACTCTCGCGTGTATATATTTTTGTATTACAATATGCAAAGCGCGAATAAACAAAACAAGGCTGTGGAAACGTATCGCGACGTCGCGCATTACGAGAGGTTTTTGAAGAAGCAAAAAAATTCGCGTTCAATGTACACGGTGATCGTCTATAGAGCGAGAATGGCTTGACAGCGGCAGTGCTCGATGCTAGGACACACTCGTACACACACCCACGCGTAGTTTGAACATCAAAAGAAGAAGAATTTCAATTGGAAAAGAGCCTAGGATTCCGCAACTTCGCGACGAGACTCTTCGATAGAGCACCGAGTAAGTAAGTAGAGGGTCGTGCACCGATGTACGCCCGAGAATCGGTAAATTTGATGATAATTCATCGGTCATTCTTCTCTCGTACACGAGCACGGCGCGCGATCATGACTTTCCCTCTTACATACAGGATCTCCTCTTGTATACGGATCTCTCGAGGCTTTTCGGTCGCCAATAACGAGACGCCTCGAAATTGACGTGGGAGGCTCTTTTTTTTCTTCGCTCCGAAGCAAGTTTTGCGCCGGAGTATATACAGAAAGAGGAAGTCGACGCGCGTACGCAAAAATGTTCACGATTCGAGTCCGGCGGTATTTTTTCTTCTTCTTTCGCGCGCCTATCTATGTGATACTTTTTGCTTTGTTTTACTACTGACTCAAATAACCAATTAACTCGGTTTTACGCGCGCTGCAATATAAAATGTATTATTACGGCTGGCGTCGAATCGTAAACATTTTTTTCTATATACGTTTTTGTGCAAAAAGCCTAATATACATAAATGCGTTTGCAGCAGCAGCAGCAGCAGCATCAACGCGTAAAGCGGAAAGATGAAAAGAAATAAAAGAAAAAAAAATTGTCTCTTGATGTCGTCGTGTCTTACGAGTCGTCGACGTATAGTCTCGCACGCGGTTGGTCTATTATATATACGGAGTTGGACGCGCCGCACAGTGTGTCCGATTCTTCGACGTCGCCGCGCGCATCAATTACGGCACATTTATTTAAAACAAAGAATTTTCCTGTCCTATCGGAAGAAAGTACATAGCGAGCTATTATCGGGCCACTTCCGTCGCAGCGCGGATATATATAAACACACGTGACGTTGACGTATGTATATATAATCTATACACGAATCGATACAACGATCGATCGTTCGCGAGCGCGAACCGCATCGATGCCACTGCCCCCGCATATAATGTAATGAATGGCCGTTTTCGCGAGAAGACAAAGTGGATTGAAAAAACAAACACACGGTATACCTTTCACATACGTATACAATGCACGAGGTGTGTATTTCTGTGTGTACGCGCGCACGTGGATCTATTTTATAAATTCACGCACGCAGACGAGTTCAATATTTATTGTATCGTAGTGCGACATACGTGCGTATACCGCAATCGGTTGATAAACTTTGCACGATAACAAAGTGTAGTCATGTACGCGCGATCGCCGCGAGATAACGAGACACATGGTAATTGTCTTTTAATTCCTTCTTTCTTTTCGCGTTCTCGCTTTTCATCGTCGCGGCGACGATACGCCCTACATATTACGATGACACAGTACGGCACACATTTTTCGGGACGCCAGAGTCAATTTGCCTCCGCGTAACGGCGCGTCTGCTGCTGCTGCTCTTGGCCGCACGCGCGGGTGAAATTTCGCAGGTATGTCCGTCCGCCGAGTAAAATAGACGGGCTAATGCTGAATAATGAGAACGATACGACGATGAGTGTATTACGTGCTTCTGCTGCTGCAGTTGTTATAGTGGCGCTCGATTTATCATTTTTCAATTGGGTTAGACGCAACGCTCAAACGTCTTCATTCTCTTTTACTCTCTCTCTCTCTCTCTCTAGCCGTCGTGGCTTGGCGAGTATAAATCAAAGAGAGGAGCCCACTATAAACGACTACACACGAATACACTTATTGCCCACTGTGTGAAGGATGCCTGCAGCGTTAAAATATTTCTTGCAAATCGAATGAACTCGAGAAATGTATGCCAACTTGTGTATATTTCATAGAGAGATTAGTTTTGGTCTTTCTCTCTCTCTCTCTCTCTCTCTCTCTTTCACTCTGGTTTTTGAGATATATAATATAATATGCGCGTACATAAACGCAGAAGAGCTCGCGTAGTACAAGTATATGGTATGTATACAGAGGCGTGGGTGGGGCCTACACTACAAGTCGGAGCTTGCGAAATTCCGGATGTATATTCATAATGTCTATAACGAAGCTAAACACACGCACACACACACAGACAGAAAACGTATATAGTGCGGCGCATACGATATTAACACGCCGTCCAGTTTATGGTACAGTAGGACGAACACGAGGCTGGAACTTTTCTCTCTCCCTTCTCTATCCGTCTTTGCCAAACAAACGATGAGTCTTATCAAATAAAAAAGTCGCGGATACAGCGGCAGCGCGGAATCAGAAGTAAAAAAAAAAAGTTTGTTATAACGACAGGATCGTCGTCGATTTCGGACCGGTTTCGTCTAGATATATACCTATATGAGCATGCACGCCTGCGTATGCCAACGTTGCTGCTGCTGCTGTAGGTATGTATAATGCGACAAAAGTGAATCTCGATCGTCTCTCTCTCTCTCTCTCGCAGTCGTGCATAATATGCAAATGGACCTCGGCCGAGGTATTTCATTGATAATAATATATACAGAAAAATTCATATTTGGCCGAGAGGAGAGCGTGTCTGCGCGCGGGTCTAGGACTATACGCGTCTATATGGGCGCGTTTATACACATTATTTACGAGCCAAGAGATAAACACTTCACGAGACAGCAGATTTTGGGTTCGCGAGAGAGACAGGGCCCCACAACACTATGTGATGTAATAATAATAAAATAATGAAAAAAAGCGAGTCGCAGCGCGAATTCGATCGCTTTTTAAGGTTTTTGTCGTCGATTGCCGTGGAACCGATTTGCCATATATCCTATGTAAACATCGCCGAAAGATGCGATACCGCAGTCGAGCCCGAGATCGGCGCTTATACAGCTCTCCGTGGCACACAAGTATATATACGAGTGTGCTCCGTATAGTAAGGATTTCGAAAGGCCCCTTGATCTCGAGCTCTCGTACACATATACACTCGCATAATATCGAGTCGTTTAAGGTCATGGAGCAACCCACACACGCAGTCTACTTTTTTTCTCTCTGCGCCTTTTTTTTCGCTTTGCCTTCGTTCGCGATACGATACGTATATTAAACTGCTGCTGCTGCTGCAACTCGCGGACTCGCACGTATACGCGATCGTAAAACTTTGCTCCACGAGCGCACGAGCTATTATTCAATTGTTAATGTCGCGTAAAATTAAGAAAATTCAGATATTTAATAAAGCGCGTGCTGTATCGTGCATAAAGTGCGTTCGAAGGTCGATTAAGGCGATCTCGAGAGAGAGAGATCGGCAGTGCGTTAATGTCGCGCGCGGCAAACAACGCACACGTTTAACATATAGGTATACATCGGACGCGCGCGGAGACACACGTGCGAATAGGGTACTTTACGCAATCGCGCTCAATTAAGGTCGCTGCCGCGCTGTATATTACGATGAACGCAAGTATTATATATTAGGTGTGTTCGAAGCTCAGCAGCTGCAGCTTTCGTATACATACATAACATAACGTATAATAAGAGAGCACATTATATGTATTAGAGTAAAGCACGTTTTATTGCACACGTTCGAGGCGTGTGGGTACGCCGCAGCGACTGTATATATATGCCCGCAATGTCTCGTGCGTAAAAGTGTCGGACAATAAAAAGTTGACGTTTATAATTGAACGTTTTCAGAAGCTCAAAGAAAGATAGCCGCGAGAAAGAGGAGTGGAGGACTGAAACTCATATTTGCGGTGTGTAGCACAATAAACGAGTGCGAACATGTGTGTGTTTCGAGCGTCTATACGAGAATAAAAGAAAAAAAGAAAACGAGAGCTTCGAGAGATAAGAGCAAAGAGTTACAATGTTGCTGATATTGGCGCGGTTTAGTGTCAAAATTACTTACATCGCGCGCGTTGTCGTGCGCTAGCTGCGAGACCAGCTACGAGAGCACGCGAGTTTTTGACGTTTCTGGCAAACTGACAGTTAAAACACGGCATAGCGCGCACACATTAACACAGGCGGGCATTCGTATACAAATACAAAAAAGCGACAGCAGCTCGAAAACGCGACCAACGAAATATATTACTCGTCTATTCTGTACCGGCTGCGACGACCCAAACTCGTTCTGTCTCGTGAAACGGCAGATGACTGATAGTTTGTATATACGCAACGCGAGCTTACAATTGCCCCGGTGAAGAGAAAAAAAAAACGAGTTATTAAAGGTCACGCATGAGACGAGGGTTTTTCTTCTTTTGCTTCTTTTTTTTTTAAGGGAAACGTTGCTAACTTTTCGTAAAAAAAAAGAAACAACTCCGAGACTCGAGCGAGATTACGAAGCACGCGATCGCGAGATAACTCACTCGCAGCTGTATAAAAAAGTATGTATGAAAAGAGAAGGAAAGAAAAAAAATTAGCGAGACAATGGAGGATTATTAATTCGTTTCTATGGAGTGAGCTGCCGTCGCGTTACTCCTGTGCCGCGCGACACTTGAAAAAATTAAATTTGCCGCAGCAGCGGTAGTACGCCACGGCCTTGGGGGGTCGCCTCAGCCAGCGCGCACGCGAGAACAAATTAAAAGCACATTTTCTTCGGTATATAGGTGTATACGTTATATATGAAAAATGAAGATGTTTTATGCCTACATTATGCCGAGCGAAGTTCTATCTCTGTCTGTTTTTGTTGTACGCGGCTTCTTGCTCGTACACACATACACACACATAATATTGTACTCTATGTGGGATATATACATATACAGAGTGAAGAAGAGGCGCGTCACGGCCTTGAAGGATATAAACTTTGTCGCCGCGCACACATTGCGAAGCTTTTGCAAACTCTCGTGTCTGTCTGTGTGTGTGTGTGTGTGACTCGTGTATATACTCGATTATATAGGTGTATAAATGTGTTTTTGTGCGTATCATATGTGTGCCAAGCGATTAACAGCTTTTTTTTTTACTCGACTTCGCGGAGTCGCGAAAATGGCTTTGACAGGCATGGACATTTTTTGTCAAGTTTTATACGCGTCTATATATACAAAGTTTACTTTCGGATATACAGAGCGCGCGTGGAGGCTGTGCGCTTTAATACGTCCCACGCACCTGTATAATTGCATCGCGGCCGAGCATGTGCGCGACAACGTGTATATGTATATCATGGAAATTCGACGTTGTGCAGCAGCAAATTAAAGCACATGTTGTTGTATTACTGCAGCAGCTCTCGAACGTTGCATAATGTAATATCGATATAATACGCGTTCGATTCTTCTTTATTTTTTTTTCCTCTCTTTCTTTGGAAAAATCGCTTATCGCGCGTCGATTCACCTACGCTAAAATACACTCGGGCACACGTACGTGTGACATTAAATATTTTATCTCATAAATATCAGACATTTCACAAAGCTATTATACAGCTACACATACAAGAGAGACACAACAAAAAAAAAAGCGAGCGAGAGAGAGAAAAATGCGCTTGCGGCCGAGGATCAAAGCGTACCGGCCTCTCTCGGCCGCGCGCGTATCGCTTTAACGCTATAGTAGTAGTAGTAGTAGTAAACTACAAGTGCATTTATGCGAGTGATAACGAGGCCCGATATTTAGTTGCATCATTGGCACGACCGCCAAGTGCCTGCTGTAATACATGCTGTACCGGGCCACTATTATATATGTGTGTCACAATTTTTTAACAACGCACTCTCATTATATTTCAGCTTTTTCTTTCTCTCTCTTTTTCGCGTTGTTTCTTCTTTTTTAAAAACAATTTTTTTGTCGCTCCAGACGACAAAGATACTTTGGTAGATAAAGCGAGAGAGATTCTTATCCGCTTTCCGCAAATCTCGCGGCGACGACGACGCGTGTGTATGTGTGTGACTTTTTTCCGAGAAAATGCATTCGCGTATTAGCGCGTTATGTGTGAGTGCTCCGTAGCTGCAGCGCGTTCGTTTACTCGTGTGCACTCTCGGCTTCTCTCGCGAGGTTTTTTAAGCGCGGCACTGCCGAGCAAAAATTCAGGCCGTTTATATGTGCCATGTATGTATATTGCTAAAAGTTGATTAACATCTCTCTTTCTCTCTCTTTCTCTTTCTAGTTAAGCAAAGAGATGATAAATGACGTTTTGCGCGCGCGAGTACGCGACGTCGAGATGTGATAAGAAAAACAGCTGGCGCAATGTATTTGCGATGAGTGCCTGTCTGTGTGTATGTGTGTTTATGCGTATACGTGCGAACACTCGAGTGTGGCCGCGCACGACAAATCGTGCACCGCGAGACACACGAGTGCACTTGAAAAAAAAAGATCTCGACGCGACGATCGACTTTAGCGGATAATTTTGCTATATTTGCTAGTATGGGTGTTCATTCATGGCATTATAATAGATGCAAAACTTATTCAAATATCGGCGTGTTTCTTAGATCTGCGTACCTTTTCCTTGTGCAGAGACGATGGAGCTGCTGCTGCTTCTGCTGCTCGGAATTGCAGTACTTTAAATGGCACTTTTGACACTCGGCAGAATGCTCACCAAAAACAACAATAACAACAGCAACAACAAAAACAAAGGACGATGGTTGACTCTCGTCAGTCAACCACGGGCAGCACGAGCGAGTATTTTTTTGTCGAAACAACGAATAAAACGCACCAAAATAACCGATTCTTGCTATTATCGCATGGGCAGATCGGTACCGCAGACCACCGGCTCGGTACTCGCGTACCTTTTTTCTCTATTGTTATTGCAAACGCGCTGCAAAAAGGCCCGTGTTTATTCAAAATACAACAGCGTACAGACGGTCGCGCGCGGCCGCGACGAATCGTTGTTGTATTATATATAATGGGAGCCGTGCTGCGTGCGTGCGACTCGGCGGCTTTCGTCGAACTACGCGCACGCACGAGGCGGCCAGCCAGCCAGCCGGAGCAGTAAAACAGCAACACAAGCGCGCCGAAGCTCGCGCGACGAGCTGCCAAAGACCGAGTTTGTGTATATGTTGTGTGTGTGAGTGTGTGTTATATCTTATAGCCAGCCAGCAGCAGCAACCTAGATCGCGCACACACATACGCGCGGCATGGGCTTCTACTGCCGCCGCCGCCACCGCCACCTCCACCTCTGCTTCTGCAGATGAGTCCGAGATCACCAGCTGAGCAGCGGCACGGCTCTGAACAATAATGATGATAATAACACAACGAGGTATAAGGTAGGCCTGCGTGCGAAATGTCGGCGTGTGTAGCTCTATACTCGTGCTCGGCATATGTAGAGGTATACACACGCGAACGAGCGAGCGGCGTGCCGATTATTTTTAGCGACTGTCGTCATGTGGACGGTATCCGATTGGCCGGCGATGACGACTTCAGCAGCGGCTCGCATTGGTCGCTCGTAGCGATTGGCTCGACCTGACGATGTCTCTCGCGCGATACATACGCTACTCATGTATTCCTCTCCGACGACGACGACGACGACGACGACGCTCCGAGGCATATGGACAGTGGAGTAGTTTTCTATATACACATGTGTATATGAGCCGCTGCCTTGCCGCACTCAAGGCGTGGGTGATGGATGGATCGCGTCTCGAGACTTTTATACGTATTGTATTGTGCGTACGCGTATAAGATTTGTTTATTGTACGTTAGGCGCGACGGACATCGACCGAGTTTGGTTTACTTTCAGAGATAAATCGTTATAGGGTGACGAGAAAAAATCGTTAAGCCCTTCGAAAGCTCGTTCGTCATTCACACCAATTCCATCGTACACTTCACGACACGAACTATTCGCGTCGATACGTACGAAAAATGCAGCTAGAGATTCCCTCTCACTCTCGATATCACGCGCGCTCGAGATTCCAAGAAATCCATTAAATTCCTCCTCGCGACGGCCTATCGTTGCTCATCGGATTCAAACGCGTACACAACAATAACGTGTATATCATTATAAAAAAAAACAGAGAGAAGAAGAAAAATCACACGCGCTATCTATTTATCGCGATATTGCATACAGACGCAAATCGATCGGCAATGGATAAAAGCTATGTGTTGCTGCTGCTGCTGCTGGCCGATCGAGCCGACAGTGTTTACGCTACATAATGGCCAATCATGAATTACGAAAATTACGATCCTGCCATTGAGTCACCACCCAGCAGCACATGGCACGTCTCTCTGTATTATATACGTATAATGGATATGCATTTTATTAAGCGGCAAAATGTGGGTACGTGCGTGCTACGACGCACGTGGAAAAAAGCCGCGGCTGCACTCCTCGAGTCAAGAGTCGTGCGTGCGGCTCCTCGCGCGCGCCCGTATACCTGCCCATACCTGCCATGTCAATCGGGTGCGTTATGAGCGCGGGGTCGATGATTCGATCTATGCTAAACAGCATACATCACGAGTATAAATGCGCGTCATGTAATAATATGTAAAAAGAAAGAGAGAATATTGCGACGCTCGAGAGGAGCACACACACATACCAATTCTAATAATCCATTATATTCAGCTATTGTAGTAATTATATGCCTATATAGCACGTGTATCGCGTCACGTATAGATCAGAGCTACGTTGCTGCTACTATCATAACGATCCCTTCGCTCGTGCATTTATATTAATATTATACACGCGCGCGCGGACGCATTCCTGAGGCATGCGACAATATTTGCACCCATCATAATGATATATCCTATCCGCTCTGACTGTGATATGGATTATAATATATTCGAGCCGATCTCTTGGCTCGACTTTCTCCCTCTCTCTTTCTCTCTCGCGTGTCGCTCGTTGCCTATTAATTTTATCTTTACAGCCGAAAAATGGCCCCGAAGCGCATAATCGCCGCCGCGCGATCGCTATCTCTCGCTGACCGGCCGAAGAATGATGTATGAGAGATATATTATATACCTACGTATGTGCCTTGTATACGACGTGCTTTTGAGCGAAGGAAAAGAGCTGTGCGTATATGGCGTTTCCTTCGCGTCCAAAGATTGGATTATTGCCTCGAGCTTCTTTTTCCATATAAAATATAAACGCGCGCGCGTATACGTTATTTGTATACATATCAAGCACGAGAACACAGTCGAGTAATTTGCATAATTCCGACTGTAACGCAATGTTATTCGACGAGAGAGAGATTGGAACGATCGCCTATATGTGTACGTAATATATAATAGGTCTCAACACCCCCTTTGGCCCCAGAACTGCTGCTGTTGCCGCTGCTGCTGTGTTGTTGTTGCCCATTTACATATAATTTCCTGCCTTCGACGTCTTGGCGAATGAAAGCGAATAATAATTTTGACCTTTTTTTGTACAAAAAATTATTATTTATTCATAATTCGTGGCTCTGTCTGTGTGTTTATAAAAATCTTTTCATATAAAATCATCTTAAAACTAAAAATCGTGTTTTTTAAAAACATTGGAGAGAGATGAAATGCATATTTCACATAAGCAATCAGCAATTTAATTACCCGCGAACGAGCGAATATTGCGTATACATAAAAAAAATTAAATAAATGGACGGTTACTCATCACGCGCCGCGATCGACACGCGTTTAACGATCTTCCAAGTGTGGAAGCACAGGTTTTTAGCTTAAAGCGCAATCATAATTATTTAATAATACTTTTATGAGTCTTTTCTTCTTATTCTTTTTTTTTTTTTAGCAGTAATTCATTTCCGAAGACGCTGCTGCTCGTCTCGTCTCTCGTCTAGTGATTGTTATTCTTAACGGCGACACTGCTCAGCGTGAACACCTCGTAATCGACGACGGAAAAATAATAATCTCCCATGAGTATCGAGGTCGAGGCGTTCTCGCCGTCGTAGCTGTGCGGCAGATTGCTGTAGCTGTCCATGTTGCTGTTGCAATTGTTGGCTATGAGCAGATCGGCCCCGGCGCCGAAAATCGGCCCGATGTCCGGATGATAGCAGATGGCGAACGGCTTCTTCACCACGTCGTACTTTGTTGGCGGCACGTCCTGATCGTTCACCAGCGTGAACAGGAACGCCTTGTCCGAGGGCATGTAGCTGTGGCCCTTGCTGCTGGCCTTGCCCCACGGTATGTCGCTGAAGCCGCCGCAGATTTCACCGCGTGTGCCTGTGGAAACGACGACGTACATTTCAATTTTACTACATTGTGTTATGGACTTTTGTCGATATTTTTCATAAAAATTGATAGAGAATCGTTACCTAGAGCAATGACGTAAGTCGGCGCGACACCGTCGCAGTGCCGATGAAAGGCGGACGCCGCGTATCCGTGAGACGAGGCTCGGTAAATCAATCGCCAGGACTGCTTGGGATTGCCGTACCATTGATTCAGCAGCCTTTGAAAACCCATTTTATCCTTGGCCAATATCTGAGATCCGGGAAATAGAAAAGGCCCGATGCGCGGTTGAAGCTTCTTGTCAGCAGCACACGCGTCTGGATTCTTGCTCTGAAGAGCTGCATATCTGTATCTCTCTAAAAGCAGCTCTATTGGTACAGCACCTGTGGGTTCCACTTCGTCAGCAAAAACTTGACTGTCTATGAGTAGCAGTCTGACGTGATTTATAACACCGGCTAGATGTTGACAGACCCTGGCTCTTTCTTCCTCAGTCCAGTGTTGCGTTGGCTGGGTTACACCAGCTTGATATTTAGCCCAATTCAGAACTGCTCGCCACACATCTTCCTCTTCCAGTCCTAAATAATCTGATGAGATAAGCTTGATCACTGCATCTTTAGGTAAACTACAAAAAGCATTGGTTTTTAATGTATCTATTGCATTTTCACCAATGTATGCAAAACAACGTTCAATAAATGAAACACAAGCTCCTTTACCACTGACAACTCTGTCTTGAGCCTCGAGAGCAGCATTGAGTAGTGTACAGGCATTAACTGGACTTAGGGTCACTGAGACATGTTCTTCGCAGCTGTGTCTGAGCTCTTCGACTCCTAGTTCTTGAGCTAAACTGAGCATTTCAAAGATACCGTTGTCTTGTAAAATTATTTGACCAGTGTAAATATAGGTGATAAACTGACGAAAGGTATCTGAATTGACATGAGGCATTCTTACAGTTGCTGGACTATTACCAATTCTTTTGGGAGCTGAAAAATTTTTACAACGTGCCTGCATAATGATTCGATGAGCATAAATAGGAGTTTCTTCTCTCCCAAGTAGAAATATGACATCTGATGAATCTTTGTCTTCGGAAAGGCGAGACAAATCTTCTAGTAAACGAATGACTCCAGAGTGATTTCCATCATTTGGCACAATAGATGTAGCAGTTGCACTGAGTCCTCTAGTACCCATTTTAAAGAAATTTAAATTTTATGAATGAAAATACAGCTAACCAATCTCACTATTCAAAGAAAAAATTAAATAAAATTATCGTTGATTTTAAAAATTGAAATATTTAACGTAAGACAGGGTGATTTTTTCTCTACTTGCAAAAGTGCACTCTTTATAAAACAAGCGAAACCGCACAAACACAATGAAAAAAGGTTAGGATGTTGGCTTTGTTTTTTTCTTTTTGCATTCTCACGCGACATTCTAGAAAAATTCGCAAGCTTCATTTTATTTTTTTTATGCTTTACATTAGCGTCTAACTTTTGAATATGACTCTTGTCAGTGATATTAATTTCTTCTTTCAATACGGCATTTACTGTTATCAAAAAATATACTGCATGTTTTGTAAACAAACATTTTTAAATTCGTACGATAAGTGCATTCTCAAACACCTGTTGAGTGCATCTCGATCGGTAAAGAAATTGCGATAAGGCTTATGAATGAAACGAAGACGTGTAATGTAAACTGTGTTTTTTTATTTATTCACAAAAATTAAACTGTAACATTTCAATGTAGGAAGCGTGCATAATAGTATAACACTTAAGTAACAAAAAAGAAGGTTTTTTCATTGTTATGCATGCGACGTGAAAAAATCTAAAATGGTAAATATTTAGCAGTGAAATTTATAAATTTCAACGCTCCCTTCTTAAAGATCATTTCCAATCTTCACAAATGAAGATACAGTGATAAGTGATTAAAAATCTCAGTCGAGAGAGTACAAAACTCTATTAGTTTGACTCAAGCAAGTTCTAATAATAATATTAATAATAATAATAGTACTAATAATAATAGGAAGCAAGCGTATTTATGAGTTGTGAATCAAAAACGATTCAATTGTTCAACTAGAGAAAAAAAATTATGCAAAGTTTGAATTATCAATACTTTCTAATGAAAATTTCGACAGAGAACATATGCTTGTCCTCCAGTTGCACGCCAAATTAAAGATCCAATAAAAATTAATTCAGATCAACTATAAAATTTGATACTGAGATAAATAAAGTACACATCGATTGTGTTAAAATTTTAGCCACGAAACAACATATTTTTCTAGAGAACATTAGAATTTTTAACATTCATTAAATATCAAAAGTTGAATTTGCGTGGCAACTTTTTTCTGCACTATTTTGATCATAAATAAACATACTTATACTAAACATTTTATACATATCACTCATCTATAATGAATTACTATTATACAAGAGAGAGATGAAGAAGGCAATTTACAGAGACTACTAAATTCAGAAGTGGTTTTATGATTTGTACTGTTTTTCGTCGGTATATTGACCGGCTTGAAAGCCGCATTGAGCGACAAGAGTATCACTAATACCTGGAATAAATGTCATAGTTATTGATCTTAGCTTTGATTCAAAAGTATTGACAATTTTTAAACCAATCTCAAAATCGATAACTTTGAATTTGTCCAATAATATTTCCTAATAAGACTCGAAAATAACGTTTCGATTTGTTTTTGGATGGCGCATAAAAAATATGCATTTAGGCTATGACACACTCTCGCACTTCTGTGCATTGCTGGTCAACTACTTGACGCGCTTGTTACTTAAATTACTATTATTTAAAAAACAAACGGTAACCATAGAAAGTCTCAGATTTCAATTAGAAACTAATAGTAGATACATTAAGAAATGTTATTCATACAAAAATACTCTTCGCACTTTTTACATGGTATATCTGTCTTTTCCTTAATAAATCGATATACTTAAAAAATACATTACGGTATAACGTTGGTGCGTGAAAAAAAATTATGCGTATTAATTATATGGCGCGAGTTAGATCCCGTCATTATTTGGTTTTCAAGGCACATAGGTTATCGTTACAAAGATCGCGCATTCATGAATAACCGCCGGCGAGGTACCGATGGGAATAAAAGTTTAGTTCTATTTAAACGCTGGGCCCTAGATCATGCAATGTTACCATGAACTCGAAATCTGTATAAGCATGTGTAATCTAGCTGCCCATGATTGCTGTGTATCCTTAACTCGACGTACTCATATGGCCAAGTGATAGACGTATTCTGTAATGAGTATGTTAATTTTTACTACTCATTTTATTCTGTAATAAAAATTTGGAATAAATTACTCACTTGTACAGGGAAATATTGAAGACTATCATTGGAATCTACAAATTCATATTCTCCAAACATGACGGGCTCTGCATCGTGCTCAGATGTCAAACCCTGTACAAAAAATTATCAATTCAATACCAATAATAATATTTTACACAATAAAATATTTTAATTTTAAATCTTACCCAAACATTAAATTTCTTTGGTGCACTCTTCATTTCTCCATTAGGGAGATTAGCTTTGGGAGCGTGCTCAAGAGTAAACCCAGTAACGAAAATTGGGCTACGTAATTTGATTAATAAGTAACCGGGAAAATCTTGGAAAGCCCAGCACATTCCTGGTTGTAGGGTGTTTCCTTGAATAACCGTACGTGGGTTGTTACTTTCGTAGTACAACGTTAGACCCAAGATCTTGAAGGCACGCGTATGCATATTGTAACGCTGCGTACAACGAGTACTTATTACCTGACCACCTAAAAAATTGTTGTTTAATAATATAATTGAAAACTTTTTAGTACTCATTACATTTTCTTTCTCCTTACCTGCTGATTCCAAAGCAAAATCAACTTTACCGGTCTTGTCAGCATCGTAAATTTTTAGAATTCCCAAGACAATTCGTCTGATTTCATCGATACCTAAAGCTGTATTTTCAGGATCAGCAACAGAATTCGATTCTTCTTGTTGAATTTTCGAATTCATGATTTGGAATATCCTGACTATATCGTGTTTAGAAATTGAATCACCAAAGTAACCAGTGAAAACTTCGTCAGCTTGACGTTTAATGTCTTCTTCATTGATCTTTGTCGCCGATGACTCGCAACAAGTCTTCAATTGCATGAATAGACTTTTCATATTTTCGAGTTCTACTTTCATACTTGCGATTTCTTCACTTTTGTAGCGATTACTATCACTCGATTCATCTACTTCTTGCTTCAGATTTGATAATTTACTCTGAGAATAGAAAATATTGATTAAATCATATTATTTTTATTTTATAGTTTAAAATATAAATAAATAATGCAAGTTACTTCATAGAGCTTCCAGTACTCGCTGTTGCCATTTTTGAGATTATTGACAGCTTCATCGACGTCAACTAGTTGATTCTATAAACCATACAATAATTTTACATTTCTCGACCCCTTAATTCATGTGACTCATGAATATAACTTACATATTGTCGAGTAGAGTTGGTTTCTAATTCATGTACTCTGGTAATAAGTTGTTCGACGATTCTCTTTAACTCCAAATTTGATTCAACATTTCTCTGATGGCTCTGACTACTAAATATTTCAGGTGTATCAGCCTTTTGCTTCCACCACGAAAAGTTTTCAGTCGAAAATGAAAACATGGCTAAAGAGTGCGGCAAAAACCAACAACCTAGAAGAAGCATAAGAAGTACATTACATTATAGACGCTTTAAAAGCGTATTATGCAATAGCAACATTGTAATATTATGTGTGCTAATCACCATGAGCGTGGATTGTTGATATTTAATTTAAAAAAATAAAAAAAATAAAAAATAAATAAGTGTAATTTGTAAGGCGAGAGAGAAGGATAGACGAAGCTTTTATTTGACAAAAACAGTAGAACTCACCGTATACAACGTCCTTATATCGCCTATAGCTCGTCATCATCCCCTCACTACTCTCTCGACTGAGATATATTTTACATCTAACTCATCTATCTTTCTATCCTTCTCCCGTCAATTAATTCACTGCGAAACGTATGTTTACTTTGCGAAAAAACCTTCGATTTACATTTCAACGAAAATTGTAAAGCACCGTATTTGAGAAAAAAAATATAACAAATTTTCAGTTTACTATGAAAAACTCTAATAGCAATGCCCATGGGTGAGTATAAGCAAGTTCAAGCGGTTAGCACACACACATATAATAAGTAACCATTTATATAATTCAACCTACGAGGTTGATGCAGACTAGTATAGTGTACTGCCATGTTATAAGTCATCAAATTATTTGAAAATCGTTTTTTGGCAGAAGTTTATAAGAGCAAAATTTTGCAAGTATAGTACGTAATTTCGTAAATCTAAGTATATATGATTTCTATTTGAATTAAATCATAAGTTCTCTTTAAATAATTCATAATACTTTTTTTAAAGGCATTTTCAATTTTTTGTACTCTTTAGTTCACAAGCTAGCCTTAATTTTCTTACACAATATAAGTAATTTTTTTTATAGATCATTGTTAGTTCTAATTTAATTTAAGGCACATAATATTCGTGTACTTGACATGATAAATGCAAAATAAATAAATGTTAATACACAAAAAGCTCACAACACAAAATAAACCCTGTGTCACACTAATAAGTGAAATGTACGATAATCCAAAACCAATAAAATTTATACTATAACACTGACGAAATATTAGTAAAAAAAAAAAAGAAGAAAAAAACACCGAAAAATAAAAACGAAAAAGGTTATAATTAGTAGAATCAAAAAAATTATAAATAAATAAAACAAGAATAATTAATTTCAATTCCAGTTAAACTCAAAATGAGGAAATGGGATGGTCACATTCTCAAATAAAGGCAATGAGGACAAATCAATGTTTTTCATGGTCAACATATACTTAAAAAATGATAATTCGTAATCGAAAAGTGACAAATCAGCTTCGTCTGAAGGTATATCGCGATCGTTTCGCAGGTAATTTAGACATGTAATAAAGTGCTTATGTGCAAGGTAAGCGCCTGAAACACAAAAGTACAGAAAAAAGGAATGACCGAAACTCTATAGAATAGAAATAAAAAAATTGAGCTTATAATTGTAGGTATTATGAATGCACAATTGTTACGAAACTGAAAAATAAGAATGTATGAATTGTGCAGTAAGATACGTCAAATATTGAAAAAAGTCTATAATGTCATATAAATTTTGTTGAACTAAGTAATGATTATTTACCTTACTACGGTAATTATCAAATGTGTATTTTTCGAAATTCCTTACCTATAACGCAAAGAAGCGGAAGAAGTACGAGCCAAAGTATTTTTGAACGTCGGCCTTGAGCTCGTTGGCGAATATTGGTAGCTTTGCTGAGGAGCCACGTGTCGAGAAGCATAACGTTGACGAGTGTCAAATAGACTTGACGAAAACTACTGCCTATCCAGCTTTTCACTTTCTGCCATTTTGTTTCTAAAATGTTAATCGATATTCACACCCAACTGTGCTAATTATTCTTTTATTTTTTTCATTCATAGATTGACAAAACGAACCTTCGTAACGCCGATAAGAGTGACTAGTATATGATGAATACTGACTCTGCTTCCTTAAGTATCCAAAAGTTACGAAATGAAATACAGCTGATATACACGTCCAAATGAAGCTGACGAACGTCGATATTTTACTGCTTTGTCGTACGGAATCGAGTTCGTCCATTTCAGTATCCGAATCTAAATTATTACTGATTCGGGATCGACTATGCGAGCTCAGCAAGGGAGTCGCCCAGGCTTCATATCTGCAAACGAATTTCTCAATGAATACCTCTCAATGATGTAAAAAGAATATGATTTACCTTTCATTAATTTTATTATCGTTAATAGAGTTGTTAAGACTGTAATCGCGTCTGATCGACGAGTACTCCATGGTTTTTTTGTAGGACACGGAGAACTGATCAGTATTTTTCGATTTTGAATTATTAAGATTAGCAGCTATATTATTTTCTTCCATCGAGCTATCTTTCAGCGAAGATTGACTATTGCTGAGAAAACTATTATTGCCTTCTGAGTGCAGAGAGCAGCGTGACATATTCGGTCTGGCCATTACTCCCGGTGCAACTTCATAGCGGCATTTGGAAGTCTTCGAGTATGTGTAATCGGTTTTTGGAAACTTACTGCAAAAGAGTTAATTAAATCGTCAATTATTTTCACGGATATCGCGAAATATTGGCTTGATTAATCACTATTTCTGTCACGATTGTTATGAAATGCGAAACGTGCGAGCAGATTTACTCTATTTTGAAAGAACGCTTAGATCGTGTATAGTATAGTATCGTATAGTGTAGCTACTGTAGATTGGTCGAACGATAAATTTTATTGTGTACACTTCGGGTGTTTGTTTACGAAAAATTCTGGGCGATTCAAATATTTTTATCGATAAATTTTTGAAATATTTGTTTAACTTTTAATATTAATTTTCAATGGCGTCTCATTGTGTCGCAATTTCAATTATTTTTATCGATTTTCAATACAAATATTCTATTTTTTTATAAATTAAAGTTTTAGTAAGATATTTATTTACAACATGGAATATTCTTGCTACGGTATTTAATAAAGAGTTAAGTGTATGTATTTATAGGATTAATGTTAGAATTATAAAAAACTTACTTCCAATAATCAGGGTGTTGCTTATAAAATTCATAAGCAGAATTTGCAGAACTTGACTTAGATACCTCTTCTTTTTCACCTTCTTCAGATGAATAATCACTCGTTATAATTCTTTTGCGGGTTTTACTCTTTGTACCAGATTGTGAATCTAAAGAACCATCTTTATTTTCACTTTGTCCATTCAAAAGTAATTGTTTTTTAACTTTTTGACTTTCAGAGCGTCGTTCACTTTTCCTAGTACTTTTAGTCACTGTTTTTTCTATAGTACTAATTGGTTCAATAGTTGTATTGTCATTTGCATCAGACGAAAAACTATTTGTTATTGTGTCATTGATTGGTGAATTTTCAACAATAATGTCCATATTTTTTACCCTATTTTTTACAACTGAACCAGGCCTGTAAGTATAAGACTTGTTTATTAAACATTCAACTTTTTAATGTCAAGTATACACAAGTATGTTTGTATCAAATGCGTAATCAAATAAGCTTGCTTAGTCATTGCATTAATGTAACCAAGAAATGAAATCTGATATATACGTAGTTACTAAATCAAGTTTCAGCCTTCAAAATATTTATCAATGAAACAAAGTTTACAACATAATACAAATTACTTTGTGCACACTTGAATTTCAGATTGTAAAGGTATAACTTACAGTGATCTAGATGATGATCTTCTGCTGTCAAGTTCTGCGGGTGTCATAGACCTTTCTCTACTGCTACGCCTTCTCAAATCATAGCGAGGTTCTGAACCATCTTCGCTTCTATTCGAAAAGAGATTTGGAGTCTCTGATCTAGATCTACTCCGGCTTCTTAAATCATAAACCTTCTCTGGCTCCATGCTGCTTTCTTTACTGACACTCCTCCTTTTCTGCAAAAAGGAAAAAAGGGTTTCAGTAGCTGTGCGTAATAAAAGCTAAAAATATCACAGTATGAGTGAGAAAGTTGGGGTAAAGAAAAGGAGAAGAAGTCCCCTGGATTACTAAAATTGGAAGCATGAGCCGGGTCACCCCGTAGCCCCGTACCAGTGCGCTCGGTATAACCTCGGGCAACAAATAACGTCTCGCGAAATTGAAAAGGCAAATATTTCCTTAAACAAATTTATTTAAACATTTCTGAGGGTTAATCTTACGACTCTTTTAAGAGGTTTCGCTATTTACAACTTTGTGCGGCAAAGGCGATTATCTCTCTCTCTTTCCGAAGGTTTAGTAAATATACACACGCTCGGACGCAACTATAATAACACGTGTAATTGCAAAATATTCTTCATACGCGAATGTCAATCACAACTAACCATTTTGAATGCTATGCGCTAAACAAATTTTATGAAACGACAGCCTTGACGCGTTCTTTGCTGCGATGCTTTTTGAGGAAGACACACATAGAAAGTACAATCGGCCTCGCCTTCCGTTGTACGCAGCTCCTATCTTATAATACGTAAAACTCCTATTATCGCTGCTGCTGTATGCGTCGACTGGCGAGCCAGACCGTACCAACGGCCATTCGATCTCACGCGTGTGCGTAAATGTATACACACGCACAAATACACACTTTCTCGCGAATTATAACATTGTGCAGGGGGCCCGCAAAAGCAACTGCCCAACAGGAGTTGAGTCAAGAATTTACGCGCGAAAGAATAACACACGGACGAAAAGAGGGGAACACGCGATTGCCATGCCTGTGCGTGCAATGTGTGTGCTGCTACTGTATCTCATCATCATCATCGTACGAAGCGTATAGTGTACGATCGCGCGAGTGCGATTATCATTTATTTCTTATAGGGGGGTGCGCCTCACAGCAAGCTGTTCGCAGCTGATGGGAAAAATTTTGCGGAAAATCGATGGGACGTGAGTCACACTGTGAAAATTTAGGTGTGTTTCTACGCCCGTACGGCGAAACGTGGGTGTTACTTGTAAGGGTTCGGTAGAACTGCGCCAACAATGAAATGAGTTCTGCTAATAACGGAGCAAACTTCGGAGTTCGAGGACTGATGACCTCTATTTGGCGCTTCAAAATACTACGAGAGATAATTACACAAAACTTTTTTTGTTTTTACAGAGCGACAGGTGCTTGTTTTGACAAAATGCTTATTTCCTATTGTGTGTACGTGTGTGTTCATTAAAATACATTTCAATAACTGTGTTTTTGGCCCATGTTTGTTTTTTTTTTCGAGTGTACTCGAACACGCACAATGCGCATCATCGCCAAAAGCAATCAATGTTACAGCAGTAGGTTCAATGTGTAAACACAGGCAACAGTAAACACTCGTGCATGTTTCCAGCTGACGTCATTTTTTTTGCATCTTCGTTACGCATGCACGCATGCACGAGGAGCAATGACATCACAGCTGGCAGCAGCAGGACATAATACTTGACAAAAGTGAACGTAAATCCCCGCGGCGCGGTATATCGTAAAACGTTCGAGATTGTATAAGTCCCGCGTCGAGTACATAAACGCAATAATTTGCCGTTCTTCGATGACTCCATTTGACTGCCGGTCGAAAATTAGACGACTGTCGCCGAAGAAAATGATAAAGATCTCTCCGCGTGGAAGCTGTACCGCAGAGAAAAAAAATAGCTTAGCTCGTGCGCGCGATAATTTAAAAGGTAAATACGGAGTACAGATAAAATAATAAATACCGTCGAGGCGAACGGGCACGAGCGAAGTCTCGAGCTTGTATAAGAATCTATATACGTATAAAGGCGGATCCGATGCTCTATCCGATTAAAAGCTTTTAATTAGTCTGCGGGACAACGTTGTATAAAGCGTTCGGTTGATCGTGTGTACCGCGCGGCTCGAGTTCGCTTCGTATCTACTATATCGCCCAGTTTACAATTGCCTTTTGCCAACATCAAAGGGGAGAAGCCGGCGAAAGAGTTTTTCACTCGAGCTAATTGCTTTATCGGAAATTCTCCGGGAAAACAAATATAATTCGTTGGAAAATAAAAAATGGAAATGGCAGCCGATTCCCCCTCGGATTAATCGATGATAATCTAATGAAACGATACAAAATGCAATTAATGGAAATTCAAGATCGGAGCGAGCAATTTAATTCGCTTTGTTGGAAAATTTCAAACTTTTTATACATTTCGGAGCCGTTGCGGCAACGCAATTATACAAAAGGCAGAAACGCTATCTCTGACCTTTACACAATATACCGAGTGAGAGAGATAGCGAGAGAGAGTGAGTGAGAACGAGCGAGCAACAGTACATATATTCTGCCTGCATGGGCATTGTGCGCCCACCGCAGAGAAAGAAATGAGAAGAGGACGTGGTGAGTAAAGGGTACACCACAATGCACGCACACACATGTACATTACATATCCGGAGACGTGTGTGCACCGTACGTGAATGTATGCACACAAAAAAGAAGCAGTAAAGTAAAAGAAAATGACTTAAGTCGCGCCCTCCGCTTAGCTCGGCTGCAGCTCGCGCGCGAGAGCATAAAAGTCATACGTATATCCGACTCCGCTGTTGCTGCTGCTGTTGCTACTGCTGCAGTGACTCTCGCTTTGCAGGCAAGCAATATATGAGTGTATGCACGCACACGGGTATAACTTTTCAAGCGTAAAGAACCGCTCGTAGTCGTCGTCGTCTTCGCAATAGTGCGATAATGTAACACAGATGAAAGAAAAAAAAACGAGAAGTAAAATCACGCTTTCGATAGTGTTTTATTTCATTGCGAAATTATACGGCACCGAGGAGGGCAAGAGTTAGAAAGAGAGAGAGAGACAGAGAGAGAGAAAAAACTGATTCGCATAGTTTACAGAGTTCAAGTATGCGTATTACCTCTATTAATAGCGCCGCGGCACACTCTTGTTGCTTTGCGTGTGTATTAGCGCGCGATTAAACTGCCGTGATGTGTGCACCACGAATTGCAGCTCTGCACGACGATACGCGCAGCTACACATGCATATTATAATTACGATGTATAAAAATCACACGCACAATGCACATAGAAAATAGGCACGACAGGATGTCTGTCGCCGATTACTGTGTATCGAACTGAGCGAGAAATTTTATAATAATTGTTCGGCTCGAGTAGACCGGGTGCGGGTGCTCTGTGATCACACTCGACGATTGTTCTCCTCGGTGTTTTTTTTTTTTATGACGTACTTATTATTATTGCTCACACGTGCACCAGCTCGAGCGTGTAATTAAACAGGCCGCATCGATTCAACACACGATGATTACCGCCCGACTTTTGTCTCTTTATCACTGCTGCATCTCATATAGGTTCACACTTATATATTACGAGCTCGAGCGAGCTCCGAGAGATGCACACGATGATTGATATATGTTTTATGTAACGACGAGCTGCATCCGATGCTGAGCAGATTCGACGCAAAACTGCGCGAGCTGTGCGAGACAGCCGCTAGTACTGGGAGCTTTTTTTGATCCCGCTGCGTGGTTTCGCTGTGCGGCCGCGCCGGGGCGCTACTCGACAGGCGGTCTCGCGCGTTTGTTTACATTTTCAGCACACGGAGTGGCTGATTTCAAATTTTCTTTCTGCTCCCTCTCTCACGTTGTTACATTGCGGCACATGTTTTGACGCGTCTGTCTTTGATGTTTCCGTAATATTGCCAAAGTCAACTGTTTTTTTCGGTGATTTTAGCTCTTTTTTTCTTATCAAGACCTCAATGTTTTGAAAGGGAGAAAATGTTTAAACCCGTGCTTCCACTTTATTACGCAAGAATATTCCCGTTCGATGAGATCCACCGTTGGCTGAGCTACGGTGAAGGTAAATTGCAGCCTGTGATTTACGCCTAAAGGTATGACAGGGAGAAATTCAACCGGTATGAACCTGTTACATTTTGGTTTGCAGATGAATTATTCCTCAACCGAGAGTTCGCTTTGAATTTCGATGGAGAGCGATTTTTGAGGTATCAATTTTACAAGGATGCAGCGCACTTGAAGCGAGAAATCAAATCTCTTCGGCCTACTAAAATCGACATTGGCGCTATTTACAACAAACCGTAATTTATTTTTTAACGACAACCAAATCGATAAGGTAAAATTATTTTCATGCTACTTTTTATTTACAGTCCCAAAAAACTTGATCGTGAGTCGATTTTTCCTGTGAACAAAGAATTCATAATTGATATTGATATTACTGACTATGATGATGTGAGGACATGCTGCTCTGAAGCAAACATTTGCAATAAATGTTGGAAATTTATGGCTTTAGCGATGCAAATCCTTGATGAAGCATTTAGAGGTAAACTATAATTCAAGTATAATTTTGCAAAAAAATTGTTCACAAAAAGTTGAATATTATAAATTTTTTTATTTTAGAGGATTTTGGATTTCAACATATATTATGGACGTTTTCTGGAAGGAGAGGGGTTCACTGTTGGGTGTGCGATGAGAGTGCTAGACAATTAAAAAAGCAAACTAGATTTAGTGTCGCTAGTTATTTGCAAGTTGTCACTGGAGGTGTATATAGAAAGAAAAAGGTTGATCTCAAAGAGCCCATTCATCCTTTTGTTAGGTAAAACAAAATTAAAATTATGAAAAATTTTGGACCATTCTAAATTTAAGCTTTATTTTTTCCAGGAGAGTACTTGATAGAGTTCAATCAATTTTCATAGATATGTGCGTTATAGAACAAAATATATTGGGTACCAATGAAATGGTATCAAAATTTTTAGAAATTTTAAACAATCTCAGCATGCGTACTGAAGTGCACAGTATCTTCAAAAAATATACAACCAGTTTAGAACGATGGTTGGCATTTGTTGAGTGTTTCAGAACTAAAATCAACAATGTTTGTATAAAACCTTTTATTCATTGAAAATAATATTTTAAAATTTAATATTATGAATATTTTTTAGGGTTCTGAAGAATGGAATGAGTTTCCATTTTTAATTGAAGAAATTATGTTGCAGTATACTTATCCAAGATTAGATATAAATGTTACTTTAGGATTGACACATTTATTAAAATCCCCTTTTAGTGTCCATCCTGATACAGGCAAAATAGGCATTCCTTTAGATATTAAAACAATAGAAAATTTTGATATTAAGTTGGTGCCAAATGTCTTTGATATATTTGATCAAGTTGATGCATATGATTTAAAAGCAAAGAATCAAGATATGGCTGGTCAAGTAAATAAAAAAGTGTCAGAAATCGAAAAAACAAATCTAAATCAGTATTTAAAAATATTTCGTGAATTCATTGATGAACTTGAAAAAGACAAAACAGAAAAAGAAATGAAAGAAGAAATTATTACAGAAAGCCAAGGACTTAATGACGAATACTTATTAGATACCTAATGAGCTATTCATTTCGTCATTTATACTTTCTTAGTTTTTAAGTGTTATAAAAATTTAAACCAGATTAATATTTTAAGAATTAATTTGCGTTGTTATAAAGTGTTATGAAAAAAACATTGAAAAATTGAAATATTAATAGACCTATGGTCGAGTAATACGATCTCTTGTTTGAATACGATCGTTTTAACTTTGAAGACAAATTGTTCGACTCGAGAAATGACGCGCTGAGAAGTATAAATTTATATATTAAGAGTATAAAAAAAAAATTAAGTCGCCGGTATTATACAGTTACGTGTATGGAATTATAAAAAGCTGTGATAACTTCCTTCCGCGGTGCGTTGCACAATACGTTCGTCGAATTAGTATGTATTTTGTGTCCACCACGATTGTAACAATATGTAATAAAATATTTTTACAATAATTTTTTAACGTATAACTTCTATTGATGTATTAGATGAATAAGTCATGCGTGTGGGACACTGGGGAAACGAATTTTTCGTTTTTGTCTCACGAGCTAGACATACTCGTTAGATGCGGTTTGGATTGCGGTTAATTTTTTCTTGCATGAACCTTTGATAGAAGATGTTTCATGGCCAAGGCTCAGCGTAATAATAGACCGTACGTTTTATTCGAAATAATATGGTTGCACATGACGTCACCGTTTAATTTATTCGACTAACAACACGTTCCACAGACGCACGTGCGATCGACGACTTTCTTTCTCACATAAAATTGTCGCATTTCCTTAAAAGTAGCAAGCATCAATAATTTATGAGATATTTTTTTTTCAGTTTCTGTTAATTCAATTTTTATTTGGATTAAATTTTCAATAATACGTATAGATTTATACACCTTTGCAAAAATATATTCATCAAGTCTTTCTTTTTTGAATTTGTTTTTTCTTTGTTTTTAATGTAAGAGTTAAGATATGTATGCATACTTGTATACATTAACAATTATCCGAACATTATCAACAAACAAGAACAATTATTATCAAACGAAATCGGAGAACAAGTGTGCCAAGGGTAACGAATAATATATCCGTGAGTACAACTAATTTTTTTTTAAATCCTCTCGTGAGTGACTAATTGATTCACACACGCTTCAATTATTTTTTTTTTTGGTAAACTTTATCACTTCAAACTTCTTCAAGTCATTTTCAAATTCACTAAATCTTCGGATGTCAAATAACTGAAGATTTGGCTTGTCACTATATCCGGTAAAACGTAAGGTCTCACCAGCCAACTGAAGACTACCAGTGAGGGCTCGATCAAACGTCTCCGACTCTCCGCCTTGTGGAATCTTTCTTTCAACATGGAATAGTAGATTGGGAATTCGTTTGCAAAAACATTGGAATGTAGTAATCTTAACAGATCCTGATTTTTGGTATATCCTACAATAATGTCCATACTTTTCGTAAGTACTTTGAAAAGCGATATGTTATCACAGATATTAGGCTTCATTCTCGACAGCTCCTTCAGACAGTTCCTGAAGAATACGCTCAATTTTTCATCGTTGTTTATCATGCGCAGGTTTTCCTCGCTGATTTTCGGCATTTTGGCAATGTGTTTGATGAGTAATTCGAATATATTATCGTCACAACCGATATCAGTGTGTATGGGACAGAACCCGTTCCACGGATTGTAGATGCTTCTCATGTAGGCGACTTCGAACGCCAGCGACAATGGCGTTTTGCCGCTTCTGTCGATCGCATTAACGTCCGCGTTATATTCTAGTAAAACTTTGATCATGTTCTCATCCTCGACTGCGACTGCGACATGCAGGGACAATTTTCCATCGTTCGTACGATCGTCGATGCGGGCCCCTCGATCCAATAACAACTTGACAATGTTCTTATTGCTGTATTGTATGGCAAAGTGTAAGGAACTTTTTCCGTCGTGATTCTTTTTATTTACATTGGCTCCGTACTTGAGAAACAATCGTACCAATTTTTCGTTTCCGTTGATTATTGCAAAGTGAAAAGCTGTTTCACCTGCCATAGTGTCGTCGTTCACGTCAGCGCCTTTGTCGACTAAAAGTTTTACAATTCGATCCATTGTTCTTTCATCCAGATAATTTAATCTGGCTGCGATATGCAAAGGTGTATTTCCGTAAATATCTTTGGCATTGACATCGGCTCCATAGTCTAATAATAATTGTACATTTTTTTCGGCTCGTTGTGTTATTGCTTCGTGCAGCGGCGTTATGCCGTGATTAGTTTTACTATTAACTATAGTGGCTTCGTGCTTCAGCAGCAATTTGGCAATTTTTGTGTTTTCGAATTCTATGGCAAAGAAAAGAGGGCACTTGCCATCACGATTTTTTGCGTTAACGTTAGCTCCATATTGTAAAAATAGAGTTAATAATTCTCTGCTACCATTCATGATGGCATAGTGCAGGGCAGTTTCTCCAGAATCTGTGCATTCATTCAGCAAAGCCTGTATACAAATCATTGATTTATTAACACTGATTTTTAAGTTTGATAAACTAGTGTTAAACTTTTTGATCAATACAAACCTTTGAATCAGGCCCAGTGTCCAAAAGTAGTTTAGCAATTCTCAGCATTTTCCTTTCATCTCTATAATTAACACAAGCAGCTAAATGCAGTGGTGTCTTACCAAATAAATCCTTAGAATCTACTCTTGCACCACAATCCAGCAGCAGCTTGACATTATTTTCCTTTCCAGATTGCACAGCCATATGAAGGGGAGTAAAACCGTCCAGTCGAGCATCATTGATAACTGCTCCAGCATTAAGAAGTATCTCAACAATGCTTTTGTCTGTGGAAACTACTGCAAAGTGCAGAGGACTATTGCCCTCTAGATCTTTGATATTAACATCTTGAGGTGTAAGGCAGCTTGTAAAAGGCAATTTGAAAGACATTGGAAAATTTCTAATGATATGACTATTGTGCTGATCTACTTCTGCCATGATTCTGAGGTTGATATTTTTTCATTAGGGCCAACAATCTTCACCACCTACAAGAACATAACGTAAATAAAAGATTTTCTTTTTACAATATAGTGATAAATTAATGACACATCATAGTCCGCAATAATAATTTTTATATAACATTCCGGTAAAAATGTGTTAGCGTGAGTCATACTTGCATTTTCACATCGAGATTTTGCGTCAAAATTTTTAATGAGTAGAACAAAAAATATGCAAATTACTTCAATTGATCCGACTCAAAACTCAAAAAAATGCATTATTATTTTCTTAAAACGATTTATTTTCTTTTTTCGTGAGAGTAAAGTAGATCAATAAAATTGATAATATTTCATCCGTCGCAATCGCTGCTAGGATCAATATCAAGCCCCGCGCGATTGATAAAGAACGTTTGGAGCAGATTTTCAATCGTGCATTATAAAATCAAATTGGTCGAAAACACTATCGTTACCTTGAATATCTTCGCTTTATGCCTTTCAAATGCGATTTTCTTCAATCGAATTCAGCTGCATCTCACGTTTTCGAATCTGTTTATTTTGATCGCTATATGATCCACTTTAACTTTGACACGTCTCTATGTTACATTCATGTTTACCTTCAGCGCTCGACTACGACTCTGACACTGCAGCGAATGCACTGAGCGCAGGTTAACGTATCAGCTGATTTCTGGGGAAAAATGCACATTACGCGCAGATGCAACATATGTGGCTGATATTTTTTGTCTCCAGCGGAGTCGCTCATGCACGTAGCTCGAAATATTATTCCGAGCGTGTTAACATATCATAAATTTGTGCTTATCCTGAAATGAAAAAAGGAAAATCAACAATTAATTATCAATTTTATAAGTGATAATATTCAATTTCACAGCAAAAGTACAATAGTTCTTACCCCTGGAAAGTTCTTTTCGACACGCGAAAATCAGGAGTTTAGATTAAGGATGAGTGCAGGGAACAAAGTAGTTCAAGGTCGTCGAATACGTAGGTGATTTTGAAAATGATATAGATATATAGAAGACTAGCTGAAGGCAAAGGGTGCAGACCCTACGATATCGATTTTACATGTACGTGAAAATATCAATATAGCCCGAACATATCAAGGATTGATAAAGATTTACAAGAATTACATCGATTAATATACGTCACGCAAAAATGATGTTTTAATGAGCGGACGCTTTTTACAAAAATTATCTAAAAAAAAAAATTAAGTGAAAAGTCGTTTTGAACGACATACTTGTTAGAAAATCTATCATGAGCTTTAAATTTTTTACAGACTGTAATTTTCAGCAAAGTAAAAATCTAATTGCAACATTAATTAAAGAAACTGAAAGTGTTTTATCAACAATTATAACACAATTTTCCAAATTATAGTACTAATTTAATACTTACTTAATACAAAATATACTCCACTTTTATTATACTAAAATATAAAACTTATATCAAGAGCAATAATACATTGTATTATTTCATTTGTACTTCATATCACATTTTTCATTTGTAGTAAAAGAATATCCCAAGTTTAAAATATCACAATTCAAGCTGTTGCCGATTTTTACAAACTGAAACTGAAAGAAATCAAGATTTTACATCAAAAATATCATCTTTTATAAAGAAAGAGTAAACATTTTATAAAAGTAGTTCAACAAACCTAAATATTTTTTTCCAGCATCCATAATTCTTTGAATCAGAGCTACATGATCCAATATTTTATCTCCATGATCACTTGCCACATGAGATTTCATTTTATTCAAACTACTTGTACAAAATGTACATAATTCACACTTTAAATAATCAATTTGACAAAGTATTTTATGAACTTTGAGTTGATTTTCACTTTCATATTTTCTTAAACACTTTCCACATTGATAGTCTTCAGAAACACTGCTGAGTAGCGGTGTCTTTTTATGCATAACACTTATATGAATTTTTACACCATGTTCTGAATGTGCTTGGTATGGACACATACTGCATTTAAATTTGCTACCATCGATTGTTGGAATATTGGAATTTTCTCCTAACATTTCATAAAGAAAGAATAAATATTAATAAATTGCATACAATTTAATATAACAATTATTTAATTTTACCATTACTTGTTGATGTATTGTCTAGTTCAAGTGCAGTTTCCATTTTTTTGGTATACAAACAGTACTCCAAAGGAATCATTTTTTGGCTTTCAACTTTTTCTCTCACAAACGACTTATTCATTTGTCTGAATAACTGAATTCCACAAACATTACAGTAATGAGGTTCTAGACCCTTCCATTTTACATATACTTTACAAGCTGTACAGTAAAATGGAATATGAGCATCTGGGTGATTTTGGGCATTTATTTCATTATCTATAATATTCAATAATATAGAAAAGTTAATTTTTTTATAATACTTTTGCTTTATAAAAAAGTATCAATAATTATACTTACTCTGGATTTTATCTAAAATTTTGTTCAGTTTTTTTTTATCTATTATAATATGCTCTTTCATAAGATGATACTTCATTTTGAGAAATTTTTTAGTACTATAGGAACAAAGAGTACATTTTAAAATTGGTTCTTGAATGACAACGTGTTCTTGATACAAATCTTTTTCAGTATCATCACCAGAACTATTGCAATTAACAACCTCTTGTTTTTCTATTTTTTCAGTTTCTTCATTTGTAAAGTTGGAAAAATATTCTTTGAGTGACTGATTGGATGATTCTGTATTTTCATTTTTAGATAATTGTGTATCATTTGTATGAATATTAGTCACTTCTTCTTTATGTACAGTGCCTTTTTGAAGAATTATACAAGGTTCTATAAAAAAAAGCAATAATTATTGAAAGATTAACATTAAAAAAAATTATTAGAAATTTACCTTGGAAATAATTTCCTTCTTCAGTAATACACTTGTATACTCGGTTATGCCATTCTTGAAAGGCTTTGTCAAATTCTTCTGGATCTATTGATTCTAATAAGACTCTTACTTCAGAACAGATATTGTGAGGACTCATATTTTCTATTCTTTTTTGAATTTTTGGTATTAAAAAAAAATCCATTGGTACCAAATCGGGTGAATTTGGTGGATAATGTAATACCTCTATACCGCTTTTTAAAAGCAAATCATTTACTATGGAAGCTGAGTGCGCTTGTGTCATATCATGATGTAATATCCAATTTGTAATTTTTTTTTTGTTCGCTTTAGCTATTAGTCTGTTTAAAACTTCACAATAAAACTCAGCATCAACTTTGGTGTTTCTAGGTACAAATTCCATATGAACTAACTCTTTATTGTTGAAAAATACTATCAAAAGTACTTTTGAATGTGATCTGCCATTAAGTGATTTTGTAGTATGCAACCAGACCTCATCCCCTGTAATTATACGATTGAGCATATTTGGATTTTTGTCCCAACATCGTCTGAAGTACAGACTTTCTTCTAGTCTTCTGTCCATCTCGTATGAGCTAAGTTTCTTCGGTACTAATCTGCCACACAAATATCCCAGTTCCAAAACATTTTCAATGACACCAGCCAACTGTTCCTCTGTGACTTGCAGCATGAATGACATGTTATCCAACTTGCATCTTGGATCCTGCACAATAGCTTTGTAAACAATTTCCGTGACGGGATCGAGATAAGATTGTAGATTCGTTTCTGTTTCACCTGCTTGCACGCGACTAAGCTCGAGTAACCATTGAGAGCATTGAAATTTGTTGATTTTGTTATCGGAGTACACTGAATTAACGAGCCGCAATGTTTTATTTACATCACAACCGAGCTTGTAACAAAATTCTACACACACGCGTTGTTTGAAGTAATCATCCATTGTTTGATAATGTCAATTTCGATGTAAAATTTGTTACTATGATTCTATTATTAACTCAAGTGCATAATATTCTTGGTAAAATCACGTGCAAAAATGCTATGAGGTGAGCACTAAGCACGCCATACGCGTAATAACGCAGCAGACTGTTTGGCAGTTGACCGGCTTGTTTATTTAGTCCAGTTGGCGGGAATGGCGCAAGTGCAACTGCCCGCACGTCGATGTGTCATTCATGACATTTACTTATAAGCTGAAAAAGTCGTTACATCTACTAATTCTAAGAATGGTAGCAAAGGATTAGATTTGAAAATTTAACTTTAATAGTAAGTTTATGATAAAAGATGAAAATAATAGTGTAATATTTGCACTTTATTACATTTTATAAAATTTATTATAAAAGTATTTAATTTTGTAGACTACAATAATATTAACAAAGATATGGCTGTCAATCTTTGCTGAATGACTTATCACAATTTATGTCTCAGTATATAAAAATGATACATAGGAGTACTAATAATTATGAAAACATGTATCTGTTTTCAAATACTTCTTAAAATACAGTTTTTTTTCATCAATGATTTGTCAATGATTTGTCAATGATTTGCAGTCAATAGGGACATAATATAATTTACAAAAATATTGCTAAATTAGTTTCGGAACTTAATTATTATTTTACATTTTAATAATACTTTGGATTTTTGACTATTAGTACTCAAATATGCATTAAACATATTTGCCCCAACTTCTTAATATTTTTCTATCATTTCTCTATTTTATCATTCTTGTGTTTTACCTTCGGACCACAGTTCAACTGAGCTATTGGAATGTTGAAAGTTGGCCTAGATTTAAAAAAATTGGGATTACATTCATTGAAAAGATGATCTTGAAATAGTTTGAGTGAACTCATGATTGCATTGCAATGTGTGCACTTGAAGAAAGTTTTAGAACCATTTTCAGACTTTGGACTAGAGATTGATGTCGTAAACTCAACTGCTTTAAAAAATTACAAGGATACAATACACATTCAATGTTTTATCAAAAATTTCAATTTGCAATTCCACTATTACTTACTTTTTGAACTAGTATTTGAATTTTTCTTTGGGCTTATATTATTTACACGAGTTCCTTGATGACTATTCATTATGTGTTCTTTAAGATCCAGCAAAATATATCCTTCATATTTACAAAGACCACAGGCATAAATAGGTCCAGTCCATGTACATCGTAGTACATGTTTTGCAAAGTGATCTTTATCTTGAAAAATTTTTTTACATTGAGGACACAGTTTGTAAATATTTATCAAAGGAATATCTCTGCATTTCAAGCATTTTCTCAAACCATTGTGATCATATATTGCTGAACATCTCATACAATATTTCAAGAGTTTTATTTTTTTCGGTGGACTGGGATCATCAGTCAGAAAATCTAAAAATTTGATAGGTGCAATGATTACAAGTTTGAAGATATATATTTTAAATCACCAAGTATGATGTACCTTCTTCAGACTCAGATAAACAGGTATTTACGAGGGTAGGTTGAGTATCAACTTTACAATTATTTTTGAAATGCATCTTGAAATGATAACTATTTACAAAAATACATTTGCATTCAGTGCAGCTGATATTTTCTAAATTTTTGTCTTCTTGATTTAAATTTGGATAACATCCTATATTCAAATGTGTTGTTGAAGATGGGCAATCTTCTAAATGTTTTTTACAATTCATGCAACGATTTTTTAAAGGGCTTTGGCATTTTACACAATATTGAATTGTTTTTTGTTCAATATATGTTATATTGCAATTAGAACAATAAAGATCCATAACTTCCTGAAGATCTAAAGTAAATTCCCAATTATTTATCTAATTCATCAATTTAAATGTATCAAAACTTACCAAGTTTATTAAAACCTTTGTAACTGTAATTAATTTTGTTTTGACAATCTGTAATAAAAATTACAGTTTTGTTATCATATAACGAAAATAAATTTTTCAAAATTTATAAAAATGTTAACTTACTATAAAACAATCGTGGAGAAGTTTCAATCATTTTGTTTAAAATTTCATCATCTGTATCTTCTTGTTCATGCTTATTGAAAAGGTGATGTTTCATATTATCTATGTTGATGGTGACATAACTACAATCCATACATTTCAAATAAAATATTCCTCTACAACTTTCTATGTGTGTTTTATAGATTGATTTACTGCTTTGAAATTTTATTCGACATTGTGGACATTGAACTATTAAAATAATGAAATGAAATTTTAAATATAAATTATTCGTTTGTATGTTTAGTAACTTACTTTCTACTTTTAAATTATTTTGGCCTTCTAAATATTTAGTGACTTTATTTGAATTATCTGAAACGAAATACCGCAATTCAAATTTTATGGCACTATTTGATGGACTAAATTGATTTTTGTCTATGGATAAATCTATTTGATCACAAGTCAAGTCACTTGTTGAAGGAGCAATGTTTTCATTAATAATATTTTGGTTGATACACTGCTCTAATGGATCTACTATTGAAGCATTGGAATTAACACTGCTTAATGACTTTGGTGAATGTATATCACTAATATTTGAGTTTTTGTTTTGCTTATCTGTAAAAAACAAGTAAAACAAATTTAATAAGAAAATTCAATAAATTTATTTTCAGCTATATTATGAACAAAATACTGCAGTCACTTACCACAGAAGTAATCCCCTTTTATATTTATGCATTGATCCCATATTTCTTGCCATTGATTAAATCCATTTACAAATTCTGTCAGCTTAATGTTATTGATAATTTGAATTATTTTCTTTTGTAACTGCTTAACAGTTTGCAACTGTACTCGTTTTAAGCCTTGTTTTAATTTAGGTATGAGAAAAATGTCACACGGTGCCAGATCTGGAGAATTTGGTGTATATGACAGCACATCAACATTTTTTTTTTTCAAATACTCTTGCAGCTTAGGAGATGAATGAGCATTTGTATCTTCATGATGATGTAAAATCCACTTTCTTTGATCGCCTATTCTCAAACTCAATCTTTTGATTACTTCACAATAATAAATCGCCGTCAAAGTCTCCCTATGGGGTAAAAATTCATAATAAACAATTCCTCTCTTAGCAAAAAATACGATGAACGTAGTTTTCACGATCGCCTCATCCGATCCGTTTTCGGCGTACAGAACAACCTCGTCGCCGGTGACAATTTTGTCAAGGAAGTCCGGATCGTTGGAGCATCGTTCGCGCAGCTTCTTGCAAGCTCCGAGCCTCCAGAGCTTTTCGTGCTGGCCAAGCTGTTCGGGCACGAATTTTCCGACGCACCGGACGACTCGCAGCTCGTCTCGCAATATAGCCTCGACCCTGTCGCGCGACAGAGCCAGACGATCGCACAGCTGCGACACGCTGAGCCTCTTGTCCTCGAGCAGCATCAGACGCAGCCTCTCGATCTCCGGGTCGTTCGAGGGGGTGTCGCAGTCCGGTATCCAGGGCTCGCCAGCGCTGCATCGCGTGTACCACTGGTAAACCTGAGTGCGACCGGCCGCGTTCTCTCCGAATCTCCGTTGGAGCTCTTGCAGTGTCTCCTCCACATTTTGCCCGTTCTGATGGCACAACTCGATGATGATGCGTTGCTCCGTCGAGCACAGTTTTGATGGTTTCATGGCATATTCTTAAATAATCGTGCGATGAACACGTCGATCACGAGCAAGATTTATTTAATGCAAATTTTTCTGTGTTACGAGATGAATTTCAAAAGTGAAAGCGAAACGACCTTGCAAATTTTGAAAGCAGTTTTTACAGCAAGTGAGTGGCAGACGAGTTTCTATAATGTATCCTTGCGCCCTTACGGCTCCAATGTTATGGGTTTATCTTATTGGGGGTTGTATAAGGTGCATGTTACAATGAAGTGATCTCTCTTCTCGTGAATTCTGCGTCAGTTTAGCAAATCTCTTGACCGATAAAAAGAGAAGATGAAACTCCAAAATAAGCTGAAAAATTATTCAAATCATCATTTTCATGATTGCAAATTGTAAAACATGAGAACTGCTTTAAAGAGAAAAGAAAAAGAACAAGGTAAATTTGAATAATTCACGAAAATGTTTAAAACTTGTCATGTAATTTATTTTTTATAAAATTATGTGCTTACACATTTAGACAACACTTCTCTTTAAATTTGTACATTTGTTCACTGTTTTTCTTTAAATTAGATGAGAAAAAATCGTATTTACAATTATATTTCATTACATTCACATTTACCTGTTTAAGAAAATTAAACAATAATACAAATGATTAAAGTTTCAATCATTATCTCACTGGCATGAAGTCAAGTACTTTATACTTATGTTTTCAATAACTTTTTTATAAAACAAAATAAAAAATACTTAAACAAACTAAACAAATATTAATAAAAAAATTTCAGAATGGTTAAAAGTCTGTGTACTGCAGTATTACTATAGTCCAATATAGCTATCAATAACAAGATGTTTAACAGAAATATATTGTTTTATACTACTGAGAAATGTAACATTACTTCATACGATTAAGTACCATATCATTGATGGATATTAAACTTTTTTGATATATGCTCTCTGTAAGAGATCTAGCCAATCTATCAGCTTCGTCACAATGACTCTTGGCCAAGGCTTTAGTTTGCTCCAATCCTTGTGATTTGTGCACCAACTCAAAAGCTTTTTCTACGTCTCCTGGTTCTGAAAAGCGTCTCATTATCATTGGATTGAGTTCTGGGAATTTTTCACAAGCAAACAAAACTGGAGCTGTGGCCAATCCAAGTTTCAAATCAGCAGCAGCTGGTTTGCCCAATGCATCAGTTGAAGAAATAAAATCCAACAAATCATCTACCAGTTGAAACGCTAAACCCATATGTCTTCCATATTGATAAGCAACTTCAGAAAGCTCATCATTAGCACCACTAAGCATAGCTACAGCCTTTGCTGAATTAGCAATCAAGCTAGCTGTTTTTCTGTAAGTTTTAGTCAAATAATGTGCAAATCTCTCAGTTTCTGCCTCCTTTGCTCCCAGCTGCATGAATTCTCCCTGAACTAAGTCAGTTATGACTTGACTCAGTACCACAGTGACATCATCGTTCCTAAGTCTAGCAATCATCATTGAAGCAACAGCAATGATAAAATCACCAGCCATCGCAACTTTTTTCTGGCTCCACAACACATTCACTGAAGGTTTACCTCTTCTAAAATCTGATTGATCGATCACATCATCGTGTATGAGAGAAGCACTATGGATCATTTCAGATATCATTGCCACTTGTCTTTGCGATTGTAACAAACCATCCTTTCCCAAATGACAATTAATAGCTCTAGCCATCAGTATCGCTACCATTGGTCTAAGAGCTTTACCTTGACCTCCAAAATAGTATGTAGCAATGGTTTTCAACTCTTCAAGGCTGGTGTTATCGACGAGTTCCTTCCTAATGTCCGCGTACACATCCTTGAGATCATCTTCCAGCAGATGATAGGGATCGAACTTTTGATCGGCCGGTTTTTGCACTGAGGTCGTGAATTTTCGCAATTGGCTCGGGGCCAGCAGTTGCGACAAATTAGAATTTTGTCGTTTTAGCTGCTCGAAATTAACCAAACACAAGGCGGGCGTGCTGGGCTGCACGTAACGGCGCAAAATTTGTTTATTAACTTGCGAAAAAGGGAAGCGCAAAGTCTTGAGGCACGCCATTGTAATTGCGAACTGAAGTGTCGAGTCAAGTGGTGTGCGATACTACGCGAGGATAATACGCGGCTGCTGCTCTCGCTCGTTTGTTGTGTCGTGTGTTACCTGCTGCGTGGAATATAACTGTAAACGCCGAGCAAAGCGAAATTTTGCGAACGGGAAGGGTGAGGTACGACGAGTAGAAACGATGCGACTTTCGCCATACTTTCTCTTTTGCTACATACCGCGCGTTTTAGCGAAAGCATGCGTGTATATTGCCAACTATAATGTATCGGCATTCGGCATGCGCTGCGGGAAATGTAATACACCTGCCCATAGTTGCTACCTATATGTGTGCTACTATAGACGAAGCATCTTCCTGTGAATGAGGCTGAATAATTCGGAGCGAATCGCGTGTGCACATCGTTAAATTTAAATTACGCGTAACTCTTACTATTCGCATAGTTGAGAAATGCGCGCTACTCCGAGCTATTCAATAGTTTTGTAATTACGGTGAAAAAGTTGATTAATATGGAAAATAGTGTACAGAATTCAAAGAACTTTTTTCCTACAAATGTCAATGAAAATTTGTCATTTAGCTTATTTTTATCAACTTCCATCTGATTTATTTGAATGAAAATCAAATTGTTTAAAAAAATTAATTGTATTATACCTGAGAGAATAGATAGATCACGATTTCCGGTCAATGAACTTGACATTTAGTTTAATAATTAACGATGTGGACTATTATGAGGTTCAACGAGGCAGCGTTTTTTAATTTATCAAAGAGGTCAGAAGTAGTCTGTCGAAACGTCAACGAGCAGAGATGGCATAACCAGCCAAAAATTAAAATGTTCAACCTTGCTTGAATGTTTAAAATTTTTACTAGTGTACAAAAGGATCATTTTTGGAACATAATATGTACTAGATTTACTGCAGTTTAATTATATTAAGAAATATTTTATTTTTCTAGAAAAATAATCGTGATTTTCAATTATTATGAATTAGTTATTGTTTACATAGATGTAAATGATATCCAACTCTCCATGTTTTATCAATTCACAATACTTATACACAGCAAGTAAAGCACCAAAATGACTATAAATATGGTAAAATAGGCTTTTTGTCAGAAAAAATCATACACTTAGGCTTAAATTCTCTTTTTCAAAAGTATTACCTTTTTTCTGTTGCATTCAAAGATATTGAATTGAATTAAGTTTTACAATCTATTTACATCGACCCTTGAGCAAAAAAATTAATTAATCTTGATGCACTCTTACATTATTATCATAAAAGTTTGCATTGTTATTGTTATTGAAGTTTTGGTTGTTGTTGTTGTTGTTGTTGTTGTTGTTATTGTTATTTACATTTTGGTTGGGAACATTGTTATTCCCATTTCTATGAGGATCTTCAACAACAATAGTATTACAAATCAAATCATAAAAAGTTCGATTAAATTTGAAAAAGCACATAGCAAATGATATAGGAAGGAAAAAGGCTAAAACCAAATTTTTTAAAATAGATCTTCCTAATGCTGGTAGCAAACCCAAATCGTTTCCAGGAACTACTAATACCAGTTCGTCTTCTGGACGACCAATCTGTGTAATATTTTGGCATGAAACTACTTTAATCTTCATCAAAGATTTCCCTGGCGTTGCACCACCAATATGACCATTTCTTCCGTGTTGCAACCACGATGCCTGAAGTAATAAAATATAAATTTCATTTTACTCAGATCTCAAACAATAAATCATGTAAAATTTAAATACATACCTCGAATATGCACACAAACACTCTATGAATTAGTTCTATAATTGTTAAACCTGATGTTAAATCTAGAGCCATTTTGTAATCAACTACTCTGAGGTTGGTTTGAAGCATTTCTGTATAGTATCGTTTGAAGTCACTAAAAAAATATATCATACTTAATAAGCACCTTTAATTTTAAATAAAAGTGAATTTTAATATTATTTTAAATGCATACTTACATAAAATCAAATAAATCCACAGCAATAAAGGTCAAAGACAACTTCAAAACAAACAATAGTATAGAATCAATTAATTCAGCAACAAATCTTTTCCATATAGGAGGAATTTTGTATGTGACACCTAAAAAAAAAAAAAGAAAAATATTATAAATAAATGTATAAACACTTCAAATAATACCCAGGTGTAATTATCATTTGGTTTGTCATTTTATAGAGTAAAAATAAAATTGACAGTGATTGATATAAACAATGATAAAAATTGTACCTGTCAAATTTCCTGCTGGTACTTCTGCTGTTCTGGCCTCATTTGTTCGTCTTTGGTGAAATCTTTCATCTTGTCTTTCTTGATTATTGGCATTTGTATTTGTATTTGTACTTTCTGTTGATATCCTTATATTTGAAGGTGCTAAATTTGGCATAGAACCTTTAAGTACAATTAAATGATATAGTATTTCAAGTAGCAACTTATTTTGCTTAATTAGAGGTAAAGCTTACCATTAATGACTTGACTAGCTTGCAACTCTATGAAGGGACCAGAATAAATTAATGCTTGTGAAGCATACACTTTGTCGATCCATGCTTGCAGTTTTTTAAAATACTCTGTTCGAGCTAATTTTGCATAATTGACTTCTTCTTGATTTTCAACCATTTTTATTAAATTATGCCTGAAAAACAACGTAAAAAATTAATAGTGTTTTATGATTTCATGTATAAAGGTACAGTATTGTAATAAAGATGAGTTTTAATTTTTAGTACCAAGATGTTTAAACTTCACTAGTAAAACTCTCAAAATTATCATTGATTCACGATTAGTTTTCACCTTCAATTTTAATTTCTTATTTTATTGTAAAATGTTTACATATAGGTAGCAGACTTCTCGGGTAACGTGAAACCGCGATTACATTGAATGTCTACCAATCTTTTTTATAATCATGGAATCAATAATTTTTATGAAACCATTTTCTGTTATGGTAATCCACTATTTACTTGGATGATAATTGTACTTCGGACTACGATATGTAAAAGTGATGAAATGGCAGTCAACAATCCAACCGCGTATGTTATCATATTTTCACGCATACAAGCGCAGTCTTGGGTGTATACTGGATACTGTCAAAGTATGTAAACATGTACGCAGTAATCTGCAGGCGTCTGCTGCAACTAAAGTAGTAAACACGAACGTTGACTACAGTTCCCAGAATCAGAACTTTTAACTGCTCATCTAAATTTTACTAATTGCATTTTAATGTCCAAAAATTTTAATTCCGAGTGAATTAAAATTTTAATTACAAATTATTCTATAACGAAAAATCGGTTTAGTTTAGAGCTGAACAGCTGTAAGCCTATATTTCAATTCAAAATTATACAATAAAATTTGAAAAAAAATTACATATTCATTATTTGCGAGCGATGACAATTAACAGAATGAAATTGCATCAATTTTATTGATACTCAATTGTTTAACACAGTACAGTACCCAGCTTAACTCATTTTGCAAATCAAACCGAATTAGATCGAAAATGATAAAAATATCAAAATTGAGTAATTCATCAATTAATTCAATGAAAATAATAATTGAAATTTGAAAAATTAAGTTATATTCATTCAATCTTTTTATGCGTTTACTTAATTATAACCTCCAATCGTTGAATTACCTTGAAACTGCTCATAACTATCTAAACACACTATGCAGCAGGACGGTATTGCGTCAACTTATTATCTTCTCAGCCCGTTCTTTAATTAAAATAAAGTATCAATGAATGCGTAAAATCTTACTTCACATTTAATAATATTGTCTGCTAAACTTAAGGCCGTGAACTAACGTGCGTACAAAAGTATTGTCTTATTTGCGTTCAATCGATCACAACTATACAGCACCAAATGACGTGTTGCTGTTTCATAGGAGTAAGTAGTCTAATTTCTCCTACTTTTTGGTGCATTTTACGATATGAGACTAGTGCATTTTGCGATATGAGTTAGAATAAAATATGATCCGAAAAAATTTTACATTGTTTGTTTTTTTTTCAATAAAGGATATTCAATAAAAATTTTTAACAGTCGATTTTTTTGCAGCAAGATGTTAGCAAATAAAAATGAAAATGAAGAAACTGTCAAAATAATATGTCCAAGCATCAACGAGTTAACTAAAATCAGCGTTGAAGTACGTTGCAGTAAATGTGATTCCGTTTTTTCTAATGAATCTTGTTATCGTTTTCATGATCTCAAAGTTCATCAACAAAAAAACATTGAAAAAGTTATAAAACAAAATGTGAAATTTCACTGTCCCATAGAAAATTGCATATATGCCATTGGAAATCAAAAACACTTCACTTTATTCAAATACGTGAAACAGGTAAATATATTTTATTGATATAAAATGCTGCATATGCTAACTTTTATCATTTAAATTGTTTTTTCAGCATTATTTGAAGGTTCATGCCGATAAAAATTTTGTATGTAGATGTTGCTCAAAAGGTTTTTCTACTAAGGCTGCCAGAGAAGCTCATGTTAAAATTTGTGGCCAATATTTCATTTGCAATTGCAAGAAAAATTTCAATAGCTATGAAGCTCTTTTGACTCATGCCAAAAGAAATTCGCATAAATTTGATGATAAATACAGATTAAAAAAGTAGAGTTTAAATTATTAATCTTGTTCATAAAATTAATGTTGATTCTAAAGTTTCGTTTTTATTTTTGTTTCAGAAATAAAAATGGTATAAAAAATGTTTGCCAGCAAAAAAGTGCAGTAATCAAGTTGATTCCTATTTTACCTAAGCCTACTTGTGATGTTGGAACACAAATAAATGAGGACATGTTTGAGAAAAAGTCAAATTCAAGGAAAATTCTAAAGAAACAAATTTGTAGACAAACTCAGACAACTGAAGCTTCAAAAGACAAACAACAAAAAAAGTCTGCTGAAACTCAAACGCTGAAATCAGTTCCTCGTGTGATTAGGGTCAAACAAGTTGAAAAACGAAAAAATTCCAATGCCAATGAAAAACAAAATAATAAGATTGCTGAAATCAAAAGTGACCTCAATTTTCTAGATACTTTAAATAGTATTTTACTTGATAGTCCTTTGGCTATGAAGCACAATATCATCTTGGAAGATGCTTGGGAGGAAAAAAGTAATTCTGGAACGCAAACTAGTCCTATTAAAACAGTATTTGAGGATATTGATAATGATAAAACCAAAAACTGTAATTTTAATAAGTTAACAAAGTCTGATCCAATGTTAACAGAGCAAGCTTACAATGACAGATTTAACAGCATAGAAACACAAACGGAAAAGGAACCTTATCAATTAGTCTTTGAATCTGATCCTATGAGTTCCAATATTGAAACACAAACAACTGATAATTACACAGAAACAGAAGAACAACTCCACATATATAGTAACATATGTACACAAACTTGCAATGAAATTTTACCCTCAGACTTAGGTCTTTCAGATATCCAAACTCAAACTGCATGGAGTCATTTAGATGATACAACTGTATCCACAGAAACACAAACGAAAGCATTTAAATGCCTCTCAGGTTGTGACTCTAGTTCATGGTTCACTACTCCAACACAACACATGGAAACTCAAACTGAATTTTATCAAATTTTCAAAGAATTGGACTAAAAATGGATGTTGTAATTATTTGTACAAAATTTAAAAGATAAGAATGTATATATTTCAAGTTTTGTAAATACCCTTGGTTAATAAATGTTTATAGTATACAATTTATAAAACAATTTTTTATTCACGTGACATTCTAAATATATTTTTTGTAAATTAAGAATTTTTTCAATCGAAGTTCACTTTTTTAAGAACATCCTAAATCATAATCACCACATTTTATGTAAAAACTTTCTATTAAGGAAAAATTACACTATACTTTTTCCTTTCCAAAAACGAATTCAAGCACTTTATAAACACAGTATTTATGTCTAAATAAACTAAATAAAAAAATATTTTATCTTCAATGTCTCGCTTCATAACGCTGGCCCCGCTGCGTTGTCTTCATCAAAGTCCGGTAAAAAATCTTTGGTTCGATCCTCTATTCTATCTCCATTTTCCAAAGTTGATGCTAGTACTCTCAAGTTATTTACACCTGACATCAACTGCCTAGATTGACAATTTTTAAAGTAAATTTTTTAGTAAGGCCGTTTTAAATTATTTCCATTATTCTTTATCAGTCTGATTAATTTCAATACCTTAATGATACTTCAGCATTACTTGCTGCATTCCGTAAATCATTTGCTAATCTGCGCATCCTAAAATCTGAGTTTCCTAAACCATTGCTATCCACTCCTATTGCTTCTCTCAAATCTCTATTTTCTGTTCTTAGCATCATATTTTCAATCTAAACAAAATTTGGTTTTAAAACAATGTTTTGAAAATTAAAATTTATGTAATATACTTACAGATAAAGAGTCCAATTCCTTTTTTAATGATGCTACTGTTGACTCTGCATTTACAGCTCTTTTCTGAAATAAGAAATATAATTCAACATTATACATTTTCACCTTATTATAAATTATTGTTAGGGTACCGTACCGTACTGCGTTTCAAGTTATCTTCTATTTGTTGCATGGTTTTTTCTAAATTTGCACTTTCTGTATTTACTGATTGTCGTCTTGTTATTAGTTCAGCTTCTAATGAATCTATTCTGTAAAATCAAATGTTTAATGAAAATAAATTATTTTACAATAAAATTAATAATAGATTTCCTTTTCTGTAAGCATTCAATAGTAATTGTAAAAATAGTACCTAAGGGAGCGCTCATGAGATTGCCTTCTTGCCATTTGTAACTCATTTCTCAATCTTTCATTTTCCAAAGTCAGCTGTTATAAAATTAATACATTAAAGTAGAGTGTAATAAAATGGCACATTTAAATTAAATGATAGATTTACCCAATGATTCATAGAATCATTTGAGCCAGAAAAATCTGGTCTATCTGATGATGGGGTTCCTCTATTACGAACAGATGTATCACTGAGAAAATCAGGTAACAATTTTGTAGAATTTGATATTGCTTCTGGCAGTGTATTGTTCACAGATACATCAGCATGAGAATTGGATTCTGAACTTCTCGATATTTGTAAATCGAATGGGAAGCCTTTTTAAAACAAATTATTCATATAAGTATTTGTTTTTATTACTTATTCATATGATTAAAAAATATTACCTAAGGATTCGGGTACATCAGCTGCTTCTCCATCAACAACTTCAAGTTTAGGCAAATCCAAGGAATTTGCATGTGGAACAATTACTTGATTTTGATTCAAATTTTCTGTCAAATCAAATAATCTCTCCGCTGAATCATCTAAACTTCTCTTCCATTGGTCATTGTGATATCTATTGGGTCTTTTTCCAACACTATTTAAAGCAAAGTCTGGTAAATTATCAACTTCTACACTTGCAACACCAGGAGAATTTTGATCTCCCAGATAACACTGTTCAATCACTAAATGGTCTTGTACAAAATCAGGTAATTCTGTGGGGTTTCTTGTGTATTTTCCAGTTTCATGACAAGAAACTGGTTCAGGAGCCCATGATTGTGGTTCATAAACCTTAGGTCGAGCTCCTGCATACTGATGATTCGTTTGACTTTCATTTTTTAAAAATTGTTTAAGGCTGAACAAACCCTCCTCCCTTTTTGCTGCAGTTTTTGCTAAAAAATAAAATTGTTAATTATTTTGATGTATTTATAACTTGCCTTCTTTCAATGTGAGATATTAATTAGATAAAAATTGGCAGACGAGCCAATGACTCATTCGCCACGGATCTATTTTTGACGTACGCAATCGATAGAGAACAAATAAAAAAATTGAAAAGAAAAAACTAAAGGCAAACAAGAAAGGGGAAACGACGATGATTTAACGCATGAGACTAACCTTTACGTCGAGGTTTTGCGCCGTTGTTGGTCCGCCAATCCTCTCGTGATTTTCTGCTATCAGCCTCGTCACCCGATGAACCCGACGACGACGAGGGTGACATGCTACGCTAGCACCCTTACGTATACACAGAAAACAAGCAGCAACAACAGCAACAACAAAAAGTCAAAGGTCTCGCGAAATAACACAAAGCTCCTCCTCCGCCTTCGCCTCCTCCGTTCCTTACCCCCGTAATTATTGTTTTGTATTATAAACACGACGATGCGGATATTGTTGTTTATTCGCGACGAACGCGAGGCGCGGATGACTCGCCAGACGATACTGTTGATTGTTCTTGAGGACTGTCCTGCACGGCGACTGCTGCACCTCGGCGACTCAGCCGACGATGATTACTTGACATTTGCGGTCTTTTTGAAAAGGGGAAAAAAAAAGTAAACAGTGCGCTTGAGTTGTGTTTCTATAATACGACTTTCTGCTCGCTCTCTGTCTCTGATGGCAGCCTGCCTGCCTGCCAGCTTGCGTCTGTTGCTGCTGCTTATGCGCGATATTACATGCTACATAACATAGGTGTTGGGATTGTGTATATGGGAAGAAAACATGAACGCTTTGAAAGGTTCTCTCTTATCTCCTTGCGTTGCGCTCTGTCGTTCGTTCGTGTGTGTGTGTGTGTGTGTGCGTATGTAATAGGTATATGTAATACCTTTTATGTGTGAGTGTGCGTATATGTGTATAGGCATGTATAAGTATACAAATTGTCTGTAGATGCGTTGTTGCATGCACTAACTCCGTATCGGCATGCGAGTGATTAGGGCTTTTGTTCTAAATAATAATAGCCGCAGCTTGGGTGCGCGAACCGTAAAATGTTATCGAGTTACGCCTGTTTGACGTTTGAACGTCGATCGTCGAAAATATTATTTTAACGATCCATGTCGAAAATCCTTAGTTTAATTCAAGCTCATTCAATATTTGATATAATATTGTAATGGACTTTGGTCAATTTTAACATCAACAGTTATGTAGCTCGAAATCGGAGCTCGAGCAAACTCCGAAAACACCGATTTTCCATCTCTTATTGGAATCATTAGCAATAAATAACGAAGCGCGCGACGGAACAATAATATTGACTCGTATCGAATCAACCGCCAATAACGTTAATTTTCAGCAATGTTGACATACTCTCTCTCTCTCGAACGCACAAAATCACGGAACGGCTTCTCATTAGCTTCGACGCTCTCATCGAAGTTGCTTTTGTCGTCGAAAGCAAAAAAACGTCGCACAGTTTTTATTTTATTAAACTTTTTTTTTTTTTCTAAATTCGTGACGCAAAAAATTTTAAGTAATTCAGTTATTTAAATCAAAAAGGAAAAGATGGCCAACAGAATGAACGAGTCGTCGTTGAGATTAAAACGCGAAGCGTTTTACCGCGAGATAGCCGCGAGAGTTATGCGCTCTAGGAGCTGCAAGCGCGGCCTGGGCCAGGCGTTGGCCGCCATCGAGAAGATAGTGCCGGGCAGCGAGGAGGTGCTCTGGTTCTCGCGTCGAGCCCTGCGCGGCCAGGACACGCGGGTGCTGCGACTGCTGCTCGAGCTCGGCCTGGGCAGCTGCCACGACGACGACGACCACCACCGCCACCGGAACGACGCAACGACGATCGCACTACGCAACAACGGTCGCAAACGCAAACGCGACGGCACGATCGTGAGGGATTCGGAGCGAGGAGCCGAGCAAGACAGAAATCCGGCGGACCGCTACGGGCTGACGTACTTCCACGCGGCCTGCATGAGCGGCCACGTGGCCAGCGTCGAGAGCTTCATCGAGTCCGGCCGGGTCGATCTGGACCAGCGCGTCGTCACGAAGCACCCGAGCATGCCCAGCACGGCGCTGCACATGGCCGTGAAGTACGGCAGGCTGGAGGTGGCGAGGCTGCTGCTGGGGGCCGGCGCCGATCCCCGCGCGCTCGATCGCCGAGGCCGATCGGCCCTGCACAGAATCTGCGAGGACGGCGTCACCCGTAGCCTCGTGGATCGGCCCAAGAGGAAATTCGTGCACGATCACGAGCCGGCCCTCGAGATCGTCAAGCTGCTACTCGATCACGGCCCGGACGAAATCGATCGAGAGGACGATCGCGGCGCGACGCCGCTGCAGTACGCCGTCGCCTCGCTGCAGTTCGAGCTGGTGGAGGAGCTGCTGGCGCGCGGCGCCAAGGTCAAAGACGTGGTCTTCGAAGGTGGCTACTTCGATCTCGCCCGTCCTCGTCCGTCGCTGAGAACAACCGAAAATCTGATCGGTATCGTCGAGACACTGATGGGCTACGGATACGAGATGAGCAGCGAGAGCGAGTTGAAAGTCATGCACTTTTTGATGGACGTCAACATGCACGAATACGATCCGGAGGTTGATCAAGCCCAGCTCGTCTTGGAGTACGGTGAGTTCGCGCGCTGTTGCAATCGAACAATCGTCAATTTTTACGAATCGATATTCAATGAACGAATTACGATCTAACAGGATCGGAACAGAAAATCGGCGATTTAATCGATCAATTCGAGAGTGACTTCAAGAACACCCCAATCCTCAAAAATATGTCCACCTACAGTAAGCTTAGGAAAAAGTCGCACGAGATGATGGCGATTCAGCGCCACCTCGAGGTCCTCCACGTCGGTGGAATGTATAAGAGCGCCAACATCCGGAGGCTCGTGGACGCCTTCAAGGAGGCCTGCGACTGCTATCGCGGCTACTTCGCCGTCGAAAATTTCCACTGGCGATTCGGCGAGTCCGACGCCGAGACGACGTTGCTGCGATCGCAACTGTCGACCGCGTTAACGAACGAGAACACGAACGATGGGAAACAAGGAGGCAACGATCGTATTCAGAACCGCATCACATACGAAGACGATGATGAGAGCGTCGAGGACGATGCGGTTTCCGAACACAACGAGCACAGCCACGAGGACGACTGGGAGATGGAAGCACCGGACGTCTTCAACAGATTCGCCGAGGAAACCAAGAGAGCCGGCGAGATCGCGATCGGACGGTCGGGCACGACCATTCTGGACGTTTGCCGAGCCGTGCCGGAGGAGAGATATAATCTGCTACTTACCGCAACGAAATGGCCCGTCATCGACGAGGAACTGAGAAACAAAGAGTTCAGCTTGGTCGGTGGCGTTCTGGAGGGCATCGTGGACAAAACTCTGGTGCGGGAGTACGCGGCGGTCGTGGCCTCGAAGTATTTCAGCTCTCTGTTGGCGGTCAACATGCCGTACTACTGTCGTCGAAAGATAATCGGCCACCTGTCGAACGAGGATTTGTTGAACTTGTGCACAGCTGCTGTGCGATCGGGTTGAACGCCTCGTTTCATACTCTATATTTTTTAATACTTATAGAAGGACCCTTGTGATTACATTTAAAAATTGCGATTATTGTGTAGCAATATTTGCAATCTTGATTTCAATGTGACGGTAATGTGCTCATTATATGTAAATAATACATAACTGTATTTAACAGTTACTTAAAAAATTTCTATTATTGATTAAGTAGATGTAACGTAACATTTGACATGAAGATTTTATAATAATAAGAAAAAAACATGTTTGACGACTATATTCCTTACGTTTCATTTATTTATCTAATCTCACCATAGAAGTTCAAGAAATCAAAAGGTGCGGCAGCACTTGACAGGCATAACAAATGTAAGCGGACAGGACAATTTCAATTTTGGGCATGAATTAGCTTTTTTCATCCATAAATTATGCGATCCTGTATAAAAACTCGGCAGTAACTACTTTTTTTTTCGAATAAAATTTATGCGAAAAAATTGTGCTCAATGCATTAGATAAAAAGTATTAAAATCACAGGACAAAATCTCGAATTTTCCTCATGACGTTAAAAAAAAATTCGGTTTTGTCCTCGTATTGTACGTTGACGCTAGTTAAAAGCGACAACTTAATGAGTAAAAATAAATAATCAAAATTTTACAAAGAAAAGTAAATATACCTACCTCCGATTGGTGATCCAGCTCTCTCACCAACTCCGAATTTTATCAAAGAACCATTCCATTAATTCCACATTTATCTTGAAAATAGTAAAGTTTACTTGATTCGACGAAATAAATGATGGGAAATTTTTTATTAAAAATTAACTACTAATTTTTTTCAAGATTAGTCAATAAATTTCAAAGCACAAAGAACTAAGGTCGTCCCTTGCGAGGAATATAAAACGTTCGCGTTTCAAAACAAAAGAATAACATCGCAGTTGATTGACAGTTGACACTCGTGCGTCTTTCTTGTACGATCTATCTCTTTGTGGCGAATGCATTATGGAGTATTTGCGCAGCAATAATAAAAAAATGACCGGCACGACAACTATGCGAACAAAAGCCGGCATGAATCAACAAACATGGTTGCGCGCGCACTATCCACAAATACAGTCTCACATATTATCGCTGTAAAAGTATAAACCCTATAGAAATTGCACTCCGCAGTTGTCTGCTTGTATTAATTTTTTATCTAATCGGCACACATTGTTTTATCGTTGGCAGTAAAAATCGAAATTATTATTCAGTCAATTATAACATGCGAAGAATTCGAGCCTGCGCACAGACTTTGGTTTGGCATACATATACATCCCCAATCCCCATCAGCCAATTGGAATCGCCGAATGCGCCTGCCCTTCGTTCTACAGCCGGTAGCCGCACGAGAAGGTCACGTTACACCTAGCCATAGTAGCCGGCGCATTGCGAGCAGGCCATCGCAACTTTGTGTACACATTAGTTCTTTCAGTTATTGCATGTCCTTATCACGATACTTCTCGAGTATCGTCGCGGTATATCCGCTGTGAAACTTTACAAACGCATCGTGTGTAGATTAGAATATTTGTTTGTCGAGAGACCAAGAATTAGCAAGTAATTCAAAATGTCGAGCGAACAATTAATTATTTCCAGAGTCAAATCGGTGAGTAAATCTTGACGAGTTCTTTGTGTCTAATTCCTCGAACCAAGTGTTGTGCATTTACTGTTGCATTGAATATTTCTAACCTCGTTCTTTGTTTTCTATGCACTGTTATGCCTGCATAATATTCATAGTGTTGTGCATAAGAGTGTACAAAATAATGGTGTGTGCTCTTGGTTCACCCCTTTCTTTCTATTTTACAGTACTTGTACGAAAATCAAGAACTCTACATTGACATAACCGAGATGGCAGATACCCTTCAAAGAAAATACAGGGATTACAAAGGGAAAAAACGAGGTCCTTTCAGAGCACTGGTACGTCGTGCTTATGATGAAATAACGGAAAACTTGGCCAAAACTCAAAATTCACAAGACCCTTGGACTGATGACAATGAGATTGAAATTGAGGTATTATTCATATTTCCAATTAGAATATTATCTTATTTTCATTTTAATTAACTGCTTTATTTAAATCTTACCCATGTGTTGTGCCATAGTCGGACAACCAAGCTGATACAGTGCCGTCTGAATATTTACAATGCTACAAACGTAAAGGACCAGATCATCAAAATGGAAACTCAAGTGATAAAGAATTAATTGATATTAGCAGCGATGATGACCAAGACAAAAATACATCAACAGTAGTTAATAAATCTAGCGACATTCTGTCACAAGGTGCACAACCAGCAAAGAAAGCACGACTGTCCCCTAGTGTCAGCAATGCATCTTTAAATAACAGATTAAATGTACCATGGGTAATATGAAAAGAAATAATTTTTTATTTTATCTTTAAACTTTCAAAATTATTTGAAAAATGTCTCTATTATTATAGCCAGATATAACGATACATAAGACTACAAATGTGCCTCCAGTGAAATCAAATCAGTCAAATCAACTGAATCCCTGGCATCAGTCAAGTCAGTCAAGTCATGCAAGTCATGCAAGTCATTCAAGTCATTCAAATCAAGTGAATGAAGTAAATCAGTTTAATCAATTAAATCAGCAAAAACTTTCTAATAATTCATCCCAGTCACATCAGTCAGGAAAACTGAAAAAAAAGCTCAAAGATAAAGATACAGAAAGTACTATTCAAGATGTCATAATAAGTAAAAAGGAAAAACAAGCACCTGTTACTGTTCCTAAAGTTGATTTTTCAGATATTGGAGGTAACAGTAAAATTTTAGAAAATATTGTAAAATTAATGATACATGTGAAGCAACCAGAAACATATGCAAAGTTGAAAATAACTCCTCCTAGAGGGTGTCTATTACATGGTCCACCAGGTTGTGGCAAATCTTTATTAGTTAGTGCTATTGCTGGGGTAAATATAAATTTTAATTTTAATAATTTAATATAATGATTTAAATAGCATAATTAATTTTGCTTCATAATTTTAGGAATTTAATATACCATTATTAAAAGTAGCAGCACCTGAACTAATTAGAGGTATATCTGGAGAAAGTGAAACAAGAATTAGAGAATTATTTGAACAAGCAGCTAGTATTGCACCATGTATTCTATTTTTTGATGAAATTGATGCAATTGCTCCTCAACGTGCAGTAGCTCAACGAGCAATGGAAAGCAGAATAGTTACCCAATTACAGATTTGTATGGATAATCTTAGTCCAAGAGTTCTAGTTTTTGGAGCAACTAATCGTCTTGATGCTATCGATCCAGCTTTAAGAAGATCTGGTCGGTTTGATAAAGAAATATCCTTAGGTATTCCAAATAAAGAAGCAAGAGAAGCTATTCTAAAAATTCACACATCTGGCGTTAAAATTTCACCAAAAGTTAGTTTAAAAACACTTGCTTTATTAACTCCGGGATTTGTTGGAGCTGATCTAGTAGCTTTTATCAGAGAAGCTGCTGTAAATTGTGTTTATAGGTAAACATTTATTTTTCAGTATCTTAATTTTCTTAAAAAAGATACAAATTCCAATAAATTTTATTCTATTTTTTTTCTTTAGAATGTTTTACGATTTAAAAAGACAACAAAATAAAGATGTACCTAGACCTACTCCAATGCAAGTTGAAAAAGATTCAGATATAGATATTGCTGATGTTATTATTGATGATGATATCATTGTAGAACCAGCTACTTCTAGTTCATCATCAACTCACAAAGCAGGTTCGTTTTATAAGTTTTTTTCATATTTTTTTTATTTTTGAGTTTGACTGAATAATGAAATTTCGTACAGATAAATTAACTGCAAGCTCTTCAGAACAATCAAAAATTAGCAATGACTCTGAACAGTTGAATGTATCTTTAAAATCTGTTGAAGAACTGTCACCAAAACCAACCCCTGGTACTTCTGCAGTAGAAATGGAATCTACTGCAACTGAATCAACTCCAAATACTTCTTCAGCAGACAATAAACCTATGGAAGTTACTAGTATTTCTGCTTCAGAAACCAAAGCTATAGAAACTCTTAACACTCCTGATGTGGAAACTAAATCTGCCGAAGCTTCAACCACTTCTGCTGCAGAAATCAAGTCCACAGAAACTTCTAAACCTTCTGAAGAAGAAATCAAAACTACTGAAGATCCTTGTTCATCTGTTGCAGAAGCTAAATCATCAGAAGGTGGAATTTCTGTAGCAAAAACTACAATTACTGATGTTCCTAGTACCTCTGCAGCAGAAATTGAATCAGCAGAAGTTGCTAGTACTTCTGCAGCAGAAATTAAAAAAAAAGAAGTTACTAATACTTCTGCAGCAGAAACTAAAAAAACAGAAATTGCTAGTACTTCTGAGATTGAAACGAAATCAACAGAAGGAGCTATTACTTCTGTAGATGAAAATAAATCAACAGAAGTAGCTAGTACTTCTGCAGCTGAAACCATAGATATTGAAGCTCCAAGTACTTCTAATGCGGTAATTAAATCAACAGAAGTTGCTGAAACTCAGTTAACGGAAATTGCTGAAACACAATATGAAACTGCTAACGAAATAGAATCCAATACAATGATCAATGAAGTTGAAATGCGATCTCCTATTGAAGAACCTCCCTTAAAAATTGAATCCCCCAATAAATTTAAAGATATTTTATCTTGGTTACGTAATGATTCATTACTCACACCTGAGCAGCTTGAATTACTAACTATTGAAGAACAAGATTTTGAATTAGCTTTAAAAGATGTACAGCCCTCAGCTAAGAGGGAAGGTTTTGCCACTGTACCAGATGTAACATGGGATGATATAGGTTCCCTGCAACATATCCGTGAAGACTTACAAATGGCAATATTGGTAAATATTGAATTAAATTCAAGTTTTTTTCTTTTTCAGAATAATGTTGAAAATTTCTGATTTTAGGCACCAGTTAAATTGTCTGATGATTTTGATAATCTTGGATTAGAAGCTTCAACTGGAGTTTTATTATGTGGTCCTCCTGGTTGTGGAAAAACTTTGTTAGCAAAAGCTATTGCCAATGAAGCTGGCATCAATTTCATATCAGTAAAGGGACCTGAACTACTCAATATGGTATGTAAAAACCAAAAATAATAAATTATAAGGTTCCAAATATGATCATTACAAAAATAATATCTATGTTCAGTACGTTGGGGAGAGCGAAAGAGCCGTTAGACAATGTTTTCTAAGAGCTCGAAATTCGGCACCTTGTGTCATATTTTTTGACGAACTCGATGCTTTGTGTCCTAAACGTTCCGAAGGTGACAACTCGGCTTCATCTCGTGTAGTTAATCAGTTACTAACTGAAATGGATGGCGTCGAAGGTCGTAAGAACGTCTTTATATTGGCAGCCAGTAACAGACCAGATATAATTGATCCAGCTGTTCTTCGTCCTGGTAGACTTGGTAAAATTTTATACGTTGGTCTTCCTAATCCTAACGATCGAGTAGACATACTTACTGCATTGACAAAAGTAAGTTAAAAATCCACAAATGATATGAGTTAATGATTATTCACCCATACTTTATCGTTAATTATTTTTTTATTTTTTTTAGAATGGAACAAAACCAAAACTTGCTGCCGATGTAGATCTCAAAGCTTTAGCTGAGCGCTGTGCTGGTTACACAGGTGCTGATTTAGCGGCATTTGTTCATGAAGCTGGCGTTGAGAAAGTGCGCGAAATCATGCGAGGTGCTTTTGGACCAACTGAAGTCTGTGCTAGGCACTTTGAAGCTGCATTTGCTAAAATTAAACCTTCTGTGACAGAAAAGGTAAGATAATGACACGATTTAACTTAAAATTAAGTTTATATACAACAATGAATACTTTCATGAAACTGAAGTAATAAGTGTTAATAATTATGACATTTGCTTCATCATATTGTTTTTTTTTTTATTACAGGATATTAAACACTATGAAAAGTTACGATTACGTTATGCAGCTAAAACAACAGACACAACAGATGTACAGATGAAATTAGAAATACCAGAAGCAGAGATGGAAGCAATGGAAACATAAATATTTTCCATGATGAAGAGTTCAAAATTAATAAAATTTTGATCATAGATCTACCCAAAGTTAGTATTGACTTATGCCGTTCTACTCTTGACGAGAAATTTTTGATTCGTTATATTTTTTTATTTCTTTTGATTAATGGGTTTTATATCCTGTGAATGAAAAGTGATCTGTGTTAGATTAAGTTAAATTTGCAATAAATCTTTCATGTTTATCAACTCAAATACTTAAAGTTTGCTATAACTTAATTTCAAGGTATTTCAGTTGTAAGTACAATTACCTTTTAAGTTCATCTTAGCAATTTATTCAATTAATGCTATATTATATTATTTAATGTAAAGCCTCTTTTCTGATAAAAATTGTGAGAAATTCAATGTAATTTCAATACATTCTAAAAACACTGTACTCATGAATTCAGAACGTTACGGAAAAAGGTAATAAAATTGTTAAAACGACCATAAACAAATTAATTTTTACTTTTTATTGAAATCAAATACCCTGGATTACGAGTTGCATCTCTCGTAAATCGATTGAAATGCGACCAAGAGCCAAAAACTACGCATAAAATAAAATATTCGTCGATTAAACCACAACTTCGACTAGTAAATCATACTTTTAGCAATTGGTTTACATCGTATGAGCTTTGTTTTACGCAGTTAGAAAATTGTCAGAATTTAAGAGATCTTCGATGCATTTCTTAACGAATTCGTTCTGCTGATTAAATTACATGATGACGATAATAGCCGTTGGCGTCTCCTATCGTGAAAATCTTAGCTCGTGCATCGTAGAAAGTCAAATTTATTAAGAAATTGTAGTTTCATCGTGAATAATAAACCGTAGTAGAATAGTTCATACATCAAGATTACACTTTTATTTTTCAATTCAATTTGTTGATTTATCCATGTGAATAAACGTGGTAGGCAGTGGTTACTCGAGGTCGTACAAGCATAAATCTACGGAAGTTTGACACTTGTCGATACCGAGTCCGTTTTATAAATCGAGTCATTAAAACAAGAGTCAAATTGTGCGACGATTAAAGCCATGAATAAAAATTTGACCTAAATAAAAAGGAAAATAGAAGCGAACACGAACTAGAATAGTTATCGTGTATTGTGGTGTACGTATGGAAATCTGTAAATTCATCGTGATGAATAGTTCTCGTCACGGTCGATGATCGTGTATTTACAGCTATTGTTCAATATAAATATTGCGCGCTCGTTGCATGTGTAATGCGTGTGTCGCCTGTTACCGCTATATACGTAAGCACACATCCAGCAAATTGACTCTCGTGTCAACGTTTCGTTCGTAAAATTTACAAAGAAAAATAAATTTTTAATAATTTTTTTTTCCTACCGTGGCGTAACGATCTCAAAAAATGGTGCGATCATCTCGCGCGAGATTGCTCATCCTTCGAAAAACAAACATTGGAATCGATTTGACTCCGAATAAAAATTGACGTAATTGCAAATGAGCTTGGGTTTTTCAAGGAAAAAAAATCATAACATAAAAGATGAATAGAAAGTGTTTAGCTTTAAAAGGTAATAAGCGTACCCAGGTATATAACAAGTGTCTCCGAGACTAAAAAAAGACATCCGCAAAGACATTAAGTGCAATTAGTATGTATATGAACAGTATTAAAGAAGAAAAAAAGTGGACTCTCGAAGCTCGAGAGAGCGCGATAAAAATACAGTTTCGTCCACTTCGAGCTCTCTCTCTCTTTTTCTTACCGTCGAACGAGCCTCGCGTGGATGTGTCTTTTTTAAATAGTCGCTACATGTATTATAGATAACGAAGCAAGTAGTACGGCGCGCACAGTGTCAAGGACGCGCTCTTATAAAATAAAGCCCCGAAAGAGAGCAAGAAAGAAGGAAGGAAAGAGCGACTCGACTGTCCGTGTCTGTGTGTGTGTGTCACTTTTTTATATCTGTATATTATCATGCACACAGTGAGAGAGAGAGAGAGAGACAGTTTAGAGGTGGTACACGCGCCTGCTTCGGGGAGCTCTCCCGACGATGACGTTGGACGCGCCGATGAAAGAGAGAGAGAGAGAGAGAAAAAGAACAGCAGCGAGTGTGAGAAGAGATGCGGTTCTTTCCGCGTGTCCGCACCGCGCGTATATGCGAGGCACCCGCAGCTACCAAGCGCCGCGCTTCTCATTCATGTTTTTCGCGAGCTCCGTAACGCATCTCTATCTCTCTCTCTCTCCGTGTCAATAAACGATACGCGACTCACTGCTGCCGTCGTGCGCGAATTTTGGTTGATCGACTTTCGATTCGATGCACGAGTGCCAAAAAAATAAATAAAATAAAAAATAAAAAAAGGTAAATCGGCGTCGGTGCCCTGAGAGGTACGAGCAAATACACACACAGACAAGTACATGCACAGGTGGACATGCAGCTAATTTAATGGAAGTGCGTTTGCGTGTGCACGTCGTCCTCGTGAGCAAGAGAGCATGAACTGGGCCAAGCGAGACAACAGCGAGTCCAGCAGGTGCATCGTCTTTTGACGCGCCTATCCTCGTCGTCGACGATTTCTCAGCATCTCCAAAGTTTCTACGCATACGTACGTAATTATAATTATATTGTTATTCATCGATTATTTATTTACTGTTTGTATGCAGCAAGACCAACGCATTGAAATTTTTTATTGCATGAGCTGTCTCGATCTCGTGCCGCACACACACACTCTCTCTCTCTCATTACTTTCTTGTGCAACATTGCAAGTTAAAATGAGCAGCTCGATACAATGCAAAGTTCGTATTTCAAATTCTCTTTTATTTTTCAGCTCTTTGTTTTTCTCGCCTCCCTTTTTCGTGAACTCGAGAAATTTCGTAACCGAAAAACGGCTCTCGATCAAAGAAAAAAATAAAAATCATGAGGACTCAAGCCACGCTCCGTTTCGCGCTCGTCTTCGCTGCGACAGTGGCCAGCTTAGCAGTGAGCGAGGTCCTTGCCAATTATGACGATGACGCCGATTCTTTACCGTCGATTTATGGGTAAGTTTTATATCATATTATTATCGTGTACACAGGCAGGCACACATCCAATCGTTTGAATCGAAGCAGCCGCAACACAGCACGCATAAGCTCATGCGCGCGCTGTCAATTGATTATTCCTTGAAAACGCGTCGGCTCGCGTCGGCCAGCCGAGCTTTATAATAACATCGTTTGCGCTTGAACTTGAATCTCGATCAAAATCATGCGCCGCCGCCGCCGCCGCGAGTGCGATCGCGCTTGCACTGCAGCCACATCATCGTACACTTTGATATTATTATAATTTATCGATCGCATACGATCTACACGCACGTATTTATCACAGAATGCAGAGTCTGGCGTTGCGCTGCGACACGGAGTCGAAGCTGCGGCACGTGCTCGCCTACCGGGGCCAGCCGGGCTTCGATTTTCTGCGCGTGCCCCGATCGCCGCTGGAGAGCGTCGATCTGCTCGTCACGGCCGAGCGCGTGGCCGATTTCAAGGATCGGCTGCGCGCCAATGACATTGAATTCAGCGTCGAGCACGACGACGTCGCCAAGATCGTCGATCAATTGGCCCTGGAGCAGGAGCGCGCCGAGCCATGGACGATGATGCAGCAGCAGCCGCAGCAGCAGTCACATCCGCGTAGCCGTAGGGACGTTGGCCTCTTTCATAAATTTCCACGTTACGACGAGGTAAAACAATAGCGAGGCACTTGTCTATATAAAATGCGTACATGTACGATGGAGGCGCGCGTGGAAAATTATCGAGACCCTGTGCACTCATTGCTGCCGCTGCGTTTTTATTTCGCGCGCACAGATCGAGCTCTACCTGCGCCACTTGAAGGCCCTGCACAACGACACGATGGATCTCTTCAGCATCGGCAAGAGCTACGAGGGTCGCGACATCTGGGCCGTCAAGATAAGCAAGAGCATCTCCGCTCGGGCCCGCAAGCCCATCATGCTGATCGACGCGGGTATACACGCGCGCGAATGGATCGCCCCGACGACGGCCCTCTACGCCGTGCACCAGCTCGTCGACAAGCCCCACAACTCCTACATCTTCGACCAGATGGACGTCTACGTCATACCCGTGCTCAATCCCGACGGCTACGAGTTCACCCATTACAATCGAACGGTATAATAATAATAATAATAATCAATAATTGCGAGAAAAGCTCGGGGATTAGAACGATCGACTTTTTTAATACATCGATCGATTGTTCATTTATCTAGACCAGATTGTGGAGAAAGACGATGTCGGGCATGTCGAAGAAGATCTGCATGGGCGTCGATGCCAATCGAAACTTCGATTATCAATGGATGAGTGAGTACACCACGATTCAGATCAAATGTAACGATGCGCCATTGTTCCGTAACTCTGTGATGTTGTAAAAACAGGTGTCGGTGCGTCGCCTTACGCATGCAGCTCGCAGTACGCCGGTAGTCGACCATTTTCCGAGCCAGAGACCAGAGCCTTGAGAGACTTCATACTGTCCAGGAGAGGTCTCATTAAAGTTTACTTAACTTTGCACTCGTACGGCAATGTGAGTATAAATCTTGAACGATAATCCAATGGTCGGTTTCTCGAAATTTTCTTTTTGATTCGACAAGCTTATAATTTTTTTTCTTGCACTTTAGTACATGCTGTTTCCTTGGGGATTCACGAGCGAGCTCCCACCAAATGAGCCAGTTTTAGTAAGTTCAATTTTTACTCGCATCGAGCATTTAATTCAAAAAGTTGCGGCTTTAAATCAATATTTTTTTCTACAGAGATGCGCTGCCGAATTAGCCGAATCTGCCCTAGCGCGTGTTCGTGGCACGCGCTACAAAATCGGTAGCTCTACCAACGTCCTCTGTAAGTAAAATTGACGACAAATTTATTATTTAAAAACTCAATAACGAAAAATTCATTTCAACTTCCATCGCAGACGCAGCCGCGGGCGGAAGCGACGACTGGGCCATGGGCGTAGCCGGCGTCGATCTGGTCTACACGATCGAGCTGCCCGGCGGTTCCTACAAATTCACGCCGCCGACCAGCGAGATTTTGCCGGTGGGCCAGGAGACTTTCGAAGCCATCAAAGTTTTCGCGCGCTACGTCACGGGCGACATATGCCGCGGATTTTGAACAAACCCGTAGATTGTAATACGTCACATTGCTTATGATATAATTTAATTTTTTTTCCATTCATCTTCGTCATACTTGTACATAAGAGCTCAGAGAATTTCTCATCACTGTTATATATGTAACTATATAGAAGTACTAAAATAATATATTATTTTTGATCGCGAGATTTAATTAACAGATACATGAGTTGTGCATTTAAAAATGAAAATGATAATACGTAATTATAGATTTACGAAGTTGTATCGAAATACGACGATTAAGATGTTGCACGTTAAAGAGAGAAAAAAAAAGATGATCACAGAAATTAAATAAAAACTAATGAAAAAAAACTAATTAAAGCAACGATAAATTATACAACTAAAATCTTGGCAATTTCCCATGTGCACGATTAATAATACATTTTTTCCAACGTACTCATCTGCTAAAACCACTCGCAAGCTGACGGTTTTTATTTTTTCTTTTTCGTATCTACGAATATCATCACGACTTGGAACGGTTTTAAAGAAAAAATAATGTTTCACGCCGCTTATACTCTGTCAATAAAAAAAAACTTCGCTATCTTTAGATGCAAAGCACGCGCTGCGCTATGCGCTTGCTCATCGATTTCACGAAAACGAGTTTTTCTCAGTGAAATCGTACTTTTTTTTCTATTCAGCGACATTGGTCGCTCACATAGTGACATCAAGAAAAAAAAACCATGAATGTAATTATTGCGCTTTTGTTCGTGATAATTCGCATCAACGCTGCCGAAGAATACATACCACCAGTCGATGGGTTTGATCTTTTTTCTTCATTTTCCAAATAGTTTCGTTAATTCATGATGATTTTAATTTAAAAAAGTTCAGGATGCAAAAACTCTCGATAACTGTCGATACCGATAAAAAATTAAACTTGGTTCGGTCGTATCAAGACGAAGAGGGATTCGACTTTTTGCGAGTACCGGAAAAACCATCGAAAAATGGCGTCGTCGAATTATACGTAGCTGGGGACAAGGTGAACAAATTCAAAGGCACGTTGAAAAAGAATCACTTGACTTACAAAATCGACATCGAGAACGTGGCCGAGACGATAAAGAAGAGCAACGACGAAAATCACAAGCGTCATCGTCGGACGCGTCGTGATGTCCATAATTTCGAACATTTTCCAAAATACGATGAGGTATTTACGAAATTTTCCGAATACAGTGTTGACAATATTTAATTGAAATGTATGACCGCGCAGATCACAGCTTACTTGAAACAAATCCACAAAGAACATCCGAGTTTCACGAAGATAGAAAGGATCGGAGGTTCTTACGAGAATCGAGATATCTTTGCCATTAAATTTTCTAAACGAGACCGTAACGTTAAGAAACCGATTTTACTGATCGACGCTGGCATTCACGCCCGCGAGTGGATCTCCGTTACCACGGCTCTGTACGCGATCGATCAACTGACGAAACATCCCAATTTTTTGAACAATATGGACGTTTATGTGATTCCACTGCTCAATCCGGATGGTTACGAGTTTTCTCACGGCAGCGATAAGGTACAATAAAGTAGTGAGTTCGATATTATTTCCGACTTGGGGGTTTGAAATGACTCACGTTGAAATTACACAAATAGGCAAGAATGTGGAGAAAGAGTCGATCGGAAATCAAACGATGGGGTTGCACGGGTGTCGATCTCAATCGCAATTTTGGATTCCACTGGAACAGTACGTGCTAACGCTATTTCCTCTTTGATTCTTTGTTTATCACATCCGTTTTCTATAAGTATAGCCGTCGGTGCCTCAAAGGTTCCGTGCAGTCCTATCTACGCCGGTCCCCACGCATTTTCCGAACCGGAGAGTCGAGCACTCAGGGATTTTATGTTGCGTCTACGAGGACGAATCAAAGTCTACCTGAGCCTTCATTGTCCAGGAAATGTGAGCGTAAAGTTGAAGTTGTAAAATTTTTAGCGCCTACTTTTATAATATTTTTCGTTTTAGTTAATTTTGCATCCTTGGGGTTACACTTACGATGCTCCAAAAAATGCTCATGATTTGGTTAGTTATGCTGCGTTGATTTTTTAACGAGCTCGTCAGTGAAAATGCATCATTTTCTTACAGGTATGCCTCGGTCGCGAAGCTAACAATAAATTGGCCAAGGTACGAAAATCTTCGTATCAAGTCGGCTCTGCATCGAAAGTCGTCTGTAAGTTCTATAAATCTCATCTACAATAAAAACATCTTCTAAATTTTGTATAAACATTAATTGGTGGAACCGTAGATTTGAGTTCGGGTAGCAGTACCGATTGGGCAATGGGAGAGGGTGGCGTCGAGATGGCTTACACAATCGAATTGACGGAAAAAATGCACGGGTTCACGACGCCGACCAGTGAAATTGTTCCCGTAGGTAAGGAGTTTTTCGAAGCCTTGAAAGTTTTTTCGAGTCACGTTGTTGGAAAAGATGAATGTCATGAGGCTACAGAAGATATGTAAAAAGTAAAGCATGAAATTTACAAGAAAAAAGGAATAAAGATAATTTCATTACAAATGACAGAATAATGGATATTTTTTTAGAGACTCGAAGACATATTGTACTATCTGTAAGTATTTGAGTAAAGCTTTGACTTTGCTTATAATAAATGTAAGGTTCATGATAAAAAATATCGAGAATGATTTTATTATTATGATTCGTATTGTAAACATTTGATACATTAAACTTTATTATAAGAGTTATTATAAGAGTTTATTATTAGAGTAAAAGTAGCAATTAGGCTACATAGGATGTGGACAAATCAGAATGACATTACAGTTTCAGAATTCCATTTCTAATTTATAAAAAATTTTTTAATATCTTGTTTTTCTGTAATGAGATTTTAATAAACACAAGATATATAATGTAATTTCTTCAATGATATGTACGCAATAAAATTGTTCCGTTTCCTTGGTTTACATCAATAGTTCTGACATTTCATATCACAATTTGTAAATATTAGCAACACGGATATACGGACGACAACTGCTGTTATGTGCTGTGCTTAGGAACGCGCAAGTATGGCAATCCCTGAGGCAAGTAAGGCAGAGATATAATAATTTTAATTCTATGAAAAGATAATTGTACTATTTTAGTTACATGAAACGTTTTTAGCAATAATTTAATATTATTAAACACTACAGCGATGGCAAAAAATGTAATGGCGCTCTTTTATATTAGTGCACTGTGTAGAAATAAGATTAATCTTTGTTTACACGATCTCGTTTACTCCATTAGGAGGTGTCGTTTGTTCTAGATCACTTTCTTTTGTCCACTCGCACAAGCGAAACAGGTCTCCGTCGCTCATGTGCCCAGCAATCGTTCGGCAGACAGTATATGGAAGATTCAGTTTACAATGATCCGTCATGAACAGATCGGCGGCCAACAGTTCGAATTGTAGCCTCAACAGAACGTTGGAAATGTGTTTTTTTACTATTACTTGAACGAAGTCCTTTAAATCATTTAGTGCTGGTAAACGATAATCTTTAATTTTGCTCAAAATGGAAGAAGCTTCCTTATAACTCATTTGGCAAATTTGTAACAGCGAGACGTCTTTATTTACCATAATGACTTTCATTTTCTCAACTCCGAGTTTTCTGATGCTAGGTAGGGATGTAGTAATAGTATCAACAGTCCCTAACATTGGCCGATCGAGTGTTAATCTTATTTGTTCTCGTTTTTTATGCAAGTAATCGGCAGTTTCTGAATCGAAATAAAAACCAAATTCTTTATGAATAGCCAGGTATTGCTGAATGCCTACAAGAGTCGATCCGCTCGTTAAGTTTTTGGATGATTTACCATCGTTGTTCAAAATCAAATTTTTGATATCTAAACTTCGATATTTCATAAAAAACTTCAAAATCTTCAGTCGAGTGTAAACGTCACAAGAAAATCCATTTGACGACAACAACCGTACCATCTCAGCGATGTAAAAAGTAATAGGATAATCATTCAATTCAGATGATGTATATACTGTGCTAAACGTAATATTCTCGCTCAAACTGTCCAGACTCGCACCTCGTTCCAAGAGTGACTTTGTCAGCTCATAGTCCAAAAGCGACACCGCCAATTCCAGAGGTGTGAAACCTCGAGCATTTCGTGCCTCGATATTTGCTCCTTTAGCGACGAGTAAGTCGACAATCTCCTCGACTGGTCTTCTCTTTTTCTCTTTCTTGTCGTCGTCTGTATTGTCGATACAAAATTCGTCACAGTCACACACACGCAGTCGCGCCAATGCATGAAGCGGAGTCGACTTACTTTCTTTTTCCAATTGATTCGGTTCCGCGCCGTTTTCCAACAGTACATTCACGACATCCGCTCGGCGGTACTTGCAGGCTATGTGCAGCGGCGAGCACGTGTACGAGTCGACATTCACGTCCACGCCTTGGCTTAAGAAACGTTGCACTGTCTCGATATCGCCGCTGAAGCAAGCTCCGTGTAAATAGGTGTATCCATGATCGTCGCAATGATTTTCCTCGGAATTTGTCAAAAAAAAATTGATGAGGGACTTTGTCTCTGGGTCATCGTAAGCATGATATTTGTTCCATTTGCTTTCGTGTTGATTATCGTGCCACGCAAATTGTGGATCGTGATAGTTGAGACGATTATAGGCACGTAACTCCGATTTGCATTTGTAGTTGAGATTGGACGAATAATGAATTGCAGACTTTCCATTTATAAATATTCTATGAATATTTAGCTCCATGAACTGCTTCATAAATGTAAATAATGTGTAAAGCTTCTTGTGTAATGCGATTTTCAAAAATGTAGATGGGTCACGTTTAATCATATCTTTTAATTCTTTCATTTGTTTAAAATCCATTTGCAAGGGATTACTTCTAAACTTTTTCAATATATCTCTTATGTTATTCTCGTTGAAACAATTATTTTTAAATTTATCTTTTGCCATGATGGATTTGGATTTTACTAGTGAACACGTTTAACACTTGGTCGAACTTGACGACTCACCAACACTCGAGGAAATAGAGACGAAGATGTGAGCAGCTTCGTGTACTTGTACGAACTGATCTCTGTGAAGCACACGTCTAGCGATTAACCATGTATTTTAGAAAGTAGATTAAATTTTTCTAACGTGTCAGCCTCCAACACGTGCGTTGCGCAGTGCGCATACAATGTCGCGCATCGGGGAATCGGGGAATGGCGGCTCTTGGAAATTCGAGAAAAATACTCGAACTTGATGAGTCGAGTTTTTTCAAGTACTCGCACAGCCCTATAAATTAGTAAGTAATCACTTTACATACGTTTTTATCGAAGTAGTTTGTACTTCTGATGATAAATTTGTATATTATTACTTCATGTACGATTACTAATTAGTTTTATTTTTATCAGCGTTCAGTTAATAACATGATCTCGCAGTAATTATTCCCGCATGAGTCGGAGCTCATATCTAGAATTCTGAACATGTATTGGAATGAACCTTCACTAATAAAAAAGTGCATAATGAATCAAAACCAACCACTGACTATCAATTTCCTTCCCCTTAAAAACTGCATATAAACATCAAGTAAGTATATTTATCATTTTAATTTTTTTGTTTCCTTCAAGTTTTCAGAAAGCGAAGCGAAAGCTCTCTTTTGCAGAAAGATGGTAAGTATTTTTTACTTTTTCACTGAAAAGGAGGTGGCTAAGTTTATTCTTTTTAAACTTTGAGCCAATAATGGTATTTTTCATATTCACGAAAACGATACTCGATCTCGATATTATGCAGAAGATTTCATAAAAACCGTCGTTGAAAGGGATTTAAGCAGTAAACTCATTTGTTGTCTCAAGTGCAAAATAGTACGTGAATTTTATTCGATTATTATTTTCACAAACTTACAGCGGGTGTATAACGTAATGACGCCCTTATGCATAACTTTCCATTATCACGAATAATCCATTGTTTCAAAAAACAATTAATTGTCAAATTCATTAAAAATATTCTAACTTTTTTTACAAAGACGTGTATTTTGTTACGATTGAGTATCAAATTAGAGTAATTGACGTGAGTTAGTACTAAGAGCATTGATCTTATCAAATAATATGTACAATATTATCATATTTAATTTAAAATAACGTAAACAATATCTGTAGAATTAATTTTGTTATCTACTTATACAATTCTTAGTAGCTAAATATTTATATTTTTCGCACAAAATATTGATCATTTTAATAAAAACAAATTTTTTTGTCTTTAATTATTTCTATCGTAAGTGTAATAACTTTGCGGATATCTAAAAGTTTTTCATTGCGTTAATTTGATACCCTTCGATTTATGTAGTTTATCAAATACATAAAGTAATAATTACGCCTTATAAAAATATAAAAATCACACGACATCAAGCACGCGTATCGTCTTGCAAACAGTCAGTCATTCAATCCCTCGATTCTTCTGCGCAAACATAAATCAGTCTTTAATTAAGTAGTAGTTTATTTTTTACAATTTGCCAACGGCGTCGAAGCCGTTCCCGCGCTATACCCTCGTGTTATCGAAATAATCCGTCGGGATTGCTGGCCGCGCCGCTGCAGTTGCGCTCGTCGCTGCCGTCCGAGCACTCATGGAAGCCGTTGCAGACGCGCGACCTCGACAGGCACCTGCCCAGCGGGCAGCGATGCCCGCGGCAGTGGGACGTGGCCGTGGTCGGATTCTGCCGCGCCACGACCTGCTGAATCCAGCCGATGTAGTAGTGTACCTTCGTGTAGACGCCCGGTCGGTCGGCTTGGCCGCAGCCGAAACCGTTGGACGTGATTCCTGCGACAGACGGCACTTCGTTGAGCAAATGTCTTTTGATCGAGTGTGCTGGTTCGTAGCTAAATGTGGACTTACCGTGCAGGGTATACTTATTGTCGGGACCAGGACAAACCAGAGGTCCACCGCTATCGCCGAGGCAAGCATCCCTTCCGCCCGCCTTGTAACCCGCGCAGAACATTCCCGGCGAGATTCTGTACAGAGACGAGAAGACCGTTTGCATGATGCACATCCCCGTGGAGATGACTGGCACCTCGACCTCTTGCAGCGTCTCGGCTGCTCGAAAAATGAGACGATGCGTTTACACGTTTTGTACTTGAACGATATGCCGATTGTTGCAGTTTGTAATGAGTAATGCGCTTACGGAAAATCCTGCCGATCTCGTAAAGTTGACCCCATCCGGTGACCGTGCACAATTCGTCGTGTTGCGGCTCCCTCGACGGCAAACAGACCGGCCTGACGTAATCGCTGAACGTCATCGGCTTCTCGAGCCTCAGCAGGACGATGTCGTTGATATAGCCCGTGTTGTTGTAATTGGGATGCGTGACGACGTAGTCGACTCTCAGCACCTGCTCGTACGGGCTCGGCAAGCTCTCGCGTTTCGTCGTACCGATTCTCGCCACCCAATATTCGTTCTCCGATCTGCGAGTGAAAGATTTTGTCGTTTTTAAATTTTACTACAGCTCTAATATTTCAGTGCGCTTCGTGCGCCGTAGAATTATTTATTATTATATTATTTTTCCGTTATGAGATATTATTCATTTTAAAATGTTTACTGTTCATAGGATATGAGATAAATAATGTCATTTCTTCAATGATATAATATAACAGATGTATATAAAGACTAAGTTTTACTTCGTTCACAGCCCTTCCACGTACCGTAGACAAACACGGCACAATACCGCGAGCCGAGCAACACTATACACAGAGAGGTCATGCATGCCACGCACGACGTAAACAATAGAACGAGCACAGATCTCGCTGCTCTTTGCGAGTTATTCCTTGCAGTTAGCTTGATCATCACAGAAAGGTTAATTGTTAAAACAAATTCCAAGTGAGAACGATGGAACACAGAGCTGTCAGGTAATTTTCATTTTTTGAGAATTTTAAAAAATATTATGCCTAACTATCTTGACCTTATTCGAGCTATTTCAGAGTAAAAGAGAAATCCAATGAGAAGTCGCTTATTGAAAATAATTGTGAAATGTCCGACATTAAAAACGTACAACTTTTACCATTTTTACAGGAAGATTCAGTAAGTATTGATAACTATGCTTAACTTGTATTGTACTTGTTTTTCAATGAAAATTCTAACACAGCTATAATTTTTTATAGAATCATATCCTTCAAAATTGTGAATTGAATGATAGAAGTTGTGAATTTGATGACGAAATGGAAATAGTTGTTGAATGTGCAGATGTCAAGCCCAACATTAATTCATTACCAGTTGTAAAAATCGAGGATGGTTCTTCAAATCCCCTGCATAGTGTAAAAAATAGCGATAATTATAAAATTCAAAACATATTCAAAACAGAACCTGTGGGTGAAGTGAAACAAGAAGTTGTTAATGACGCTGTAGAGGAATCGAATTTGAATTTCGACCATGAATTTGTTCAACAAAATAAAAAAAAGGGAACTACAATAGATTTCAACAACAAACATAACCTCAAATCACAAATTGGTACGGTACATAGTGTTACCACCTATGAATGCGATGTATGTAAAAAGACGTTTAAACGGAAGTATGATCTGAATAGCCACGTTCAGTCAGTTCATAATGGTATCACTCACACATGTGATATTTGCGGCAAGAAATTTTCAACGAAGAAGTATCTCCAGGTCCACATTAATGCGGTGCACATGGAGGTCACACATGCATGTGATATATGCGGAAAGAAATTTTCTCAAAAATCTAATTTGAGAACTCACATTGATACTTTGCATAGGGGTATAACACATACTTGCGATATATGTAAAAAGACGTTTAAACAGAAGTATAGTCTAAATTACCACGTTCAACGAATTCATAATGGAATCACTCACACGTGTGATATTTGTGAAAAGAAATTTTCAACAAAGGGTACTCTCCAAATCCACATCGATACGTTACATAGAGGTGTCACACATGTATGTGATATATCCTTGAAGACATTCACACAAAAGGGTCAGCTGAAAATTCACATTAATACGATGCACAATGGTATTGAAAATGTTTGCGATAAATGTGGGAAGAAATTTTCAACAAAGGTTTATCTCAAAATACACATCGATTCGGTGCACAACGGTGTCAGACATGCGTGCGATGTATGTCAAAAGACATTTAAACAGAAGTGTTTTCTGAGTAGGCATGTTCAATCAGTTCATAAGAGTATCAAGTATACATGTGATATTTGCGAAAAGAAATTTTCAACGAAACAGTATCTCAAGGTCCACATTGATGTGGTGCACAACGGTGTCAGACATGCATGCAATGTATGTCAAAAGACGTTTCAACAGAAGTGTGATCTGATTAGGCACGTTCAATCAGTGCATGACGGTATTACTTACATGTGTGATATATGCGAAAAGAAATTTTTACAACGAGGTACTCTCAAAATTCACATTGATTCAGTGCATAATGGTATCACTCATGCATGTGATATTTGCGGAAAGAAATATTCATCATAGAAGTATCTCAAAATCCACATCAATTCGGTGCACAGTACTATAAATACTTGAGATATGCGCGGAAAGTTATTCTTCTACAAATGAAGTTCGAAATCTACATGGATTTATCACACAACGATCTCACATTGCAAAAAATAATTTTCACAAAAGTCTCATTTAAAAACCTATGATGATTCGGGGCATCCCTCATGCATTACAACTCAACAAATGTATAAAAGCTTATTTAAAGGACTAGTTCAAAATGTTTTAATTTTAAAAAATCAGTAAATTGTTTGTAAAGCATATCATTAATTTTAAATCTAATAAAATTTGGAACCATTATGATCGATGACACTTTTTTACCTCATTTCGACTCAAGACAAAAGTAACTCAATCAATCAGAATCAGTTTCAAGTGGCTTCATTTTATTACTTTTTATATAATTAAAAAAGCCAAATAGTGGTAAATTTCTTTTTTACTAGCTAACATAAGGACTTACTTGTAAAAGCAGTGAGCTGCCGATATGATCCAGCGATCACTTATGATTGAACCGCCGCATTGGTACTCGCCCTCTTTGTAGAGCGCAACCTGCCACGGCCAACTTCCGGTGCTGGAGCTACCACCGCCGACGACTCTGTAAACACGAGTATGAGGCCCTTGTCTATGTCCCCAATTGTTATCTCAAACGCGCGTCTCGATCTCATTCATATTATAAAAAAAAAAATAAATAAAAAATAAAAAGCACCAAGCGACCCTTGATCCATTATACTTTAATGCACGCTTAAAAAGAAGAAAAAACTGTGTAATTACTACCTCGCTTGAGTCGTTGCCTGCGTTCTGATGCCGCACTCGAAATTTTTGCACTTCACTCTGAGGACCTGGCGATTGGGACACTCCGTCGGTGTGAAGGTCAGACTGTTCTTCTCCAGCGGTCTGTCGTTGCTCAGCGACAGACTGTAGTAGTTTTTGTCCCGCGAAAAACGATCCTCCTGCACCTGCTCGACCTTGGCGAAATCTCTGTGCATTCGTCAAAGTACGCGGCGTTGAATATAATTCTTTTGCCTTTCAAATATATTATAGAATAGAAAAACACTCACTGATAAGTTATGGTTTTGCACACGGCTCGTCCGAGATCCTCGATGGACCAGGGTAAACTTCGCCTCTGCAGCAGCTCGTCGCTCAGACACAGCTTTCCCCACTTGCCGTTTTTTCGTATGCTCAGAAAGCCTCGATCGTTGTAATTGTTGACTTCAGGCCTGTAGTTGTACTTGGCGTAAGGATAAGCGGCTTGGTTCGAGTTCGTCTTGGCGGACGACAGCGAGGGACGCAGTAAATTGTTACGGTTCTTCGACTTGTGTATCTCGCGGCCGGAAACGACGTCGGTCAAGTTGTCGTCGGTGCGCAGCAGGCTGTCCTCGACGATGGCATCCAGCGAGCTCGAGCTGTCGTCGTCGTCGTCGTCGTCGTCGTCATTTTCGTCGTCGGCGTTGTCCTCGTCCGAGATTATTCTGTCGGCCAACGAGGGCTGATCGCTCAGCAGATCCTCGAGATCGTCGCCGAACGGATGACGATAGGTCTGCTCCAAGTTCGGCTGGAGGATCTCCTCGTCGATCAGAGCGGCGCACTTCTTCTCGTCCTCGCCGTTCGGGCAGTCCGGTGCACCGTCGCACACCTGGATCTGGTCGATGCAGTACTTACTGTTGCCGCAGACGAACTGGCCGTCTTTGCACCAGTCTGAGAATGAAAAACGAGTTATTTTTCGTTCGAGTAATTAGTATTTTCATGGGATAAATCGATTTAGGACAATGGAATAAGTTATTGGGAATAATTACAACAACAAAGAATTCTTAAAATTCATCTGAACTTCATTATATTTATATTGAAGTTTCTATCCAGGCGCCAGTCCATGCACCAACGAAAAAAATTATTCTTTTCATTTTTGCTTTTTTTCCTCAAACTAACTGGGGACATTATGTATTTACCAAAATATAATCGCGAAAAATGTGTGACGGTGTACAGTTTTTCGATCATATCTTGACAAATATGCAAAATTTTGAAATAATAATCGCATCAATCGATTTTTCATAAAATTTTACCATAAAACTGATAATCCACTTAAAAACTATCAGTGTAAAATTACTTACAAACTCGATTGTAATACTAGCGCGGTAACTGTGAAACAGGTCTCGCTTCACCGCGACATGATTGTTGTATCTCGAATCGAAATTAATTTTTATCCTATCCAAGAGCCTAATCTGCGGTGAATAATGAAAGCTCGAATAAATAGAAAGCTATCATTTCTATTTAGGAATTTCATATGATTATGATGTAAAAATAAAGAAACAATAATTAAGTATCAATTGTACGTCTCAAATTTTAATTTTTCAAGAGACTATTTTAATAGTTGGTAAACGAATTTGAAGGCAAATATTTCATTCAATTCATAAAAAATTGTGTCACATGTAACACGAAATACGATATAACATATACTATACATACCACAATCAGCCTCATCCGAGTAATCCCAACAATCTACATCGCCATCGCAAATCTTTTTGTCGTGTCTCTGAGCCTTCAAGAACTCAGCGCAGGTACAATTGATCTCGTCCTCGGAGTCTGAGCATTCGCCAAACATGTTGCACTTTGCAGATCGTGGTAAACATTTACCGTCGTTGCATCGAAAGCCGTCGCAGGGAACTGTAATTATCATTTTTTTTCAGTAACTAATTCAGCGCAACGAAACAATCATTTAAATTTATGAGCAAACTCTTACGATCAAGGGTTTCATTGAAATCAGCTACTGGAAAAATCATTTTGTCACTTCGTTCCTCGACTCTGGTTAAGGTTTTGGTCAACACCGGAACGCCGTCACGACTGAACGTAAAATTGAGGGTAGTTTCTTTAGGTAATGTAATTCCGAAGGTTTTATTTCCTTTTGCTATGACGTCTGCTATTTTTTTCAGCTTTTCCAGGTCGATGATATTCGACGGTTTTGTTCTCATGGGCAAAGGCGGTGCTTGCGTTGCTTCGTTCCTTGTCTTCGTTGGTTTCTCGTTACCTGTTCTAATTGCTGCTAACTTTCGAAGATTGTCCATCAAGTATTGTTCTTTATTTTGAATTGCATCAACCTTGTCATCAGCTGCTTTTGTTGAATTTTCAGATGTCTGATTTTTTACTGATACCACCGCAGACTCGAACGTAGATGGAATTTGATCAGCTTGAATGCTCGACGAGACCTTTGTGCTTATCGTCGTGACAACCTCAACAATCTGTCCCAAAGTTGCCATAGCTGGTTCCTCGATCACGTCCTTATGCACCTGAGGCTTTTGCAGTGTATTATTTTGCAATCCGAAAATTCTCTCCAAAAGAATCGTGTCCGCCGAAGAATTGGCATTGGTCACGCTCAGCCTGGTGGCGATGGTCTGAGGACGCTTATTTTTATCGATTTTGGGTCTTGGTCGGATGGGTCGACCCACTCCCGAATTGCTCTTGACCGGGGCCAAGGTCACCAGATCTACGACTACATTGGGTTTGGACGTATCGTTGTAAGTTCTCATCGTGGACTGCTCCGATGTGCTCGGTTGACTAGAGGTTTCGCTTAAATTTATTTGTGGCGTGCTCGTTTGACTCTCGCTGACCTTTAACTCAGGTATTATTGGCTCTATGTTTACCTGCAAATCCAAAAATGTTCTTTTTTATTATCCAGATAAAATTTGTACGAAAATATTTTTACTTTTTTAACAAACCTGAACTGATGATAAGTTTTTAGGTACGTCTACGTCGATTTCTTCGATAGCAGCGATTCCAACGATACTACCAATTACCGGCTGGATCAAGATTGGACTTTCATCGATCAAAGTTTCATTGAAAGCGTCAAAATCAGTAATTTTTCCCGTAGTACTAGCAGTAATACTCGTAGTAGGAGGAGCCGTCGTAGTCGTAGACGTAGACGTAGTTGTTGTTGTAGTTGTAGTTGTAGTAGAAGTAGAAGTAGTAGTAAGAGTAGATGTATCTTTTTGGGAATTTGCCTCTTCGCTATTGTCTTTGACAAAAGTTTCGATTTCGACGATTCTTTCGAGATTGGGTATGATCGACCCCGGAGGTCGCTTCGTTGGCTTATCCTTTTTCAGCGATTCCTTGGACTCGGAACTGATCACTATCTCATCCTGTATAGGATTAATTTTATCCACTGGAATGGTGTGACTGAAAGGTTTCAATGTTCCGGGATTGCGGACCAAGGGTGGTTTCGAGCCACCGTTCAAATCGGGAGTTTTGTAGCTCGTGTAAACCGGCTGCTTTGGCTCTGATTCTTGCGAAACGCGATGGTGATTTTCGATATTTTCTTTCGTATTGGTTGCGTTGGAATTGTCCGGCTCGTCGGCCATAATTTCGCTGTATTTATTTCGGCTTTCTAAGTCTGCAAATAAAATTTTCGAATTATACAAAATGCAGCTGTTTCAACATATTTTCCATATAAAATTGTATTGCCTTTCACATTACCCAATTCAGATTCAAGTACTGGCTCCGCTACTCCGATTCCAGTCAGTATGGTTGGCTCACTATCACCTTCGTTATAGATCGGATAAGTCGAAATCTTACCCCCCATGAAATCTTGATTATGATTGATGTAAGTAGTCGAGGGCTCTTCATTGACATTGGAAGACGTTTTCAACCGAACATCGTAGGAATCGGGATGCAATTGGCCGCTGGTTTCGATCGTAGTCTTTTCGTCCTCGGGACTTTGAATGCCAATAGTCGAGGGTTTGTTTTTGAATTTTCCATTCGGTCGGAAATTGACCATGTCTTCTGGGACCAAACGATCGTGAGGAAAAACGCTATCCTCGTCGTCCATTGAGCTCAGCATCGGCGGTATCAACGTATTGACTGACATTACTGCAAGTAAGTATTAAGTAGGTATTCAATAATTAAATTGAAAATGTTACATCGACATGTAGATGTTTTCAAATGATGGAAAATTTTATTTTCGATAGTTGAATTCAATCGCATTTTTTAAATTAAAAAATTATGAGATCATAAAAATTGTAGCAATGATCATAGTTATTATTGCAAATGAAAATGACTGGATGAAAAATTAATAAAAATGTTTGCTACTATATTGAAAGAGACGAGGATTGTAAGCTCAACGTACTATTACCCAAACATTTCATATACTGTTGGTGCAAAAATGTTATCTCTACTATTGATAATGATACCCACCCGTATCAGTTTCTCGAGACGGATCGATGATTGTCGTAGGGTTGTCGGTACCTTTTATCGACGCATCAGTACTGGACGTGGTGACAACATCGAGGCCGACTTTTGGCAAATCCATAGCCAGATGCGGCGGTACGATCGGTTTCCAGGGCGAAGTCTCGAAGTCGGGCTCGCGAAACTCGTTGACAATTTTTTCGGACGCGTCGAGTACTCGATCCGTCGGCGTCGTCGTGATCGAAGCAAGTTTGACCGCAGTAGTAGTAGCAGCAGAGGTAGCAGTAGCTGTGGTAGTAATTGCACTAGTCCTCGTACTGGTCGTACTGCCAGCGACAGAAGTAGCGGACGCAGAAGCAGTACTCGTCGGGTCGGTCGTGGCCGATTCCGCTTTGTCGCTTATACCGCTCGTGCTCGAGATTGGGGTCGACGACGACGACGACGACGGGCGAACCTTGACCGTAGATTCGATTTTCGTCGTCGTCGGGTCAAGCGTCGAACTACTACCGCTACTGCTCGAGCTCGTTGCAGTCGGCGTGGTTGTCTCGGCACTCATTGCCGTAGTCTCGTCGTCCTTGTTTCTGTTCGTCAGAGTCGTTGACCTAGAAACATTGAGCTTCGTGGCTGTGAACGTGCCCTTGACCGTTGGCTGATGAGACTGCTGATTAAAGTCTATTTCGGACACGTCCAAGCTGCTCTCGTGCTGCTGCTCGATGCTCTCGGTTGGGCGCATTTGTTGCTGCTGCTTCAGCTTCGGAGTCGATACGAGGGTGACGTTGCGATTGGGCCGCAGTATGCCGTTCTTCGTTATCATCGTGTTGCGCTGCTGCGACTGCGTCGTCGGCGATTGCTTTTGATTCGAGCCCTCGGCGTTTAGTCCTGTAAACGGATCGTTTGTAGTACTTTTTTTTTCTTTTCATTGAATCTTTTACGTCAAAATTCTCTTTTCGATATGATCTTACGTTTAACAGACACACTCGTCAAGTCCAATTCCATATCTTTAAACAGAGATGAGATAGAGTATGTCTCGTTGGCTATTATGTCCTCGATGGTGTCCTCGACATTGGTTATTGATCTAGGGATCTTCCTTCTGTCTAAATACAGTCTGAAAAATACTTTAAGGGTATTGTTTTCGAATTTGTCGATCATCGTCTGTTTGTAGGCTGGGCCCAGTACACTTCTTCGGAAGAGTAGCTCGAACTGCAAAATTTAAGATCAATAAAAACGGCGTGTTACGAAAGCTCGCCCTCACTAGCTTGTACTATTTATCAAATGAACTTACGATATTTTTGTATTTTTGTTCTTTCTCACGGAAAACCATACTAGTGTTAAGTTTTAACATTGGATTATATTTTTCGCCCCTCACCACTCTGAACTGTCCTGCGAAACCTACCACTGCTGTAAAATTATTTTGATTAGTTTGATGAAGTATAATTGATGAATGCAAAAAATGAACTTGAAAATATTTCTTACCAGTTTTCGAGTCTGTGCGGAGTGCTGAAAGAAGAAAAATTCATTGCATCATTATGAAATGTTTCAAAAGTCATTATTGCATGGTAAAAAATGGATCAATTCAAATTAATTGAAATATTTGAATCACATAAAATAAAAACCGCTGCCAATTTATTGGCAAAGAGCTTCCTCATAAAAAATAATATTAACAAAAGGCATCGGTTATTAACTTGAAAATTCGTATTTTTAAATTTTGATTCACTGCCTAGTGTCCTAAGTACGTTAGATCACGACCATCAGGACCTACACTACCTACTACATTTCTATTCTATTTAATTATTATTTCTAAAAAACAACTTTTCATTTCGAGTCGTTAATTTTGAAAATATTCGGTGAATTTCTATTTTTTTGGTCTTAAATTAAAGTTTGACTGCTCTGCTTCCATTCTACCGTAAAAAAAATATAAAAATTCCTTCATTTATACATGAAAAATCGAAAAAAAATTTTTTTTCAAAAAAAAAACCATTTTTCATCCCGATACGATGAAGCATAACTCTTTAACTACTCGGTGGATCCTAAAATAAGTTTTTGACGCTTCTTACGACACACAAATCCTTCAAAACGAGCCGAACAACTTCGCGCTGCGTGTCTCCGTTCAAAAGTTACACTGGTTCCAGACCACCAGACGTACATACACACACACACACACACACACACACACACACACACACACACACACACACACACACACACACACACACACACACACACACACACACACACACACACACACACACACACACACACACACACACACACACACACACACACACACACACACACACACACACACACACACACACACACACACACACACACACACACACACACACACACACACACACACACACACACACACACACACACACACACACACACACACACACACACACACACACACACACACACACACACACACACACACACACACACACACACACACACACACACACACACACACACACACACACACACACACACACACACACACACACACATACATACAGACATTTGTTGGTAATTCAATGTAGTTTCCAAATATATAAACCAAATTGTCCTACGAGGTCTGGTTCAAAATCTCGTTTTCGAGCCTATCACAGAGCTTCCTCTATGAGGAAGCAAAACTAAAGAAAAATAAAATTCAAAGTGTACAAATGAAAAACTATTCGAGTTATTTCAAGTGCCATGCAACTGAAGAAACAATGATGTACGTTAAGTAGCCTGTGCGTAGGCGTCAACTAGCTTTTATAAACTTTTTGATATAACATTTATAAATTAAAAATTCTATTTCTTCAAACAATTTGATCAAAAATACAGTCACGAAAATATTGTTCATTCGAATAAATTACATTGAAAAATCATCAAAACGTAAAGTAATGATCGTTACGTGTTCGTGTGATTGTGCAGTGAGACTCTTTGAAACGAGCTTCTTACCTCCCATCCAAAGTGCCAATCCAGCAATTGCAAGAACCGCTATGAGGACCAGCATCGAAATGACGATCAGCATAGCACTGCCGATTTTCCATGACGAGCCGCTTCGGCCCGATTTTGACGAGTGCGGCGGTACTCTGGACCATGCCGAACGCGCAGGCAGGTAGTAATCGCTCTGCAATCAACAAATGAAAATACATTTATAGATGTATGCCACACCGAGGCCGATAAACGAATTTCAACGTTCGTAGGTAAAAAAAATTGTTGGAAACATTCGAGCAAGGTATAAAATCATATCATAAACACAAATGAAAACTCCGTTATATAAAAATATTTGGCACATCGGACGCATAAATGATTACTAAGTTCTTTCTTTCTCTCTTTCTTTTTTTTTATGGGAGGGTACCAGAGCTGTGCCCAGACTCTGGAGCAAATTCACGCGAGGCCTGCATAATACGTTTTAGCTAGCGGTACACCTCGAGCACACACACACATGCAAGGACTCCGAGAGGCGTGTTGTATTATATAGACGTATGTGTTCACGGCGCGCTTGCGGGTGATGTGCTTGAGAATAGATTTTTCGAAGGCGCGCGCAGAACGTATTCCGTGTCGTGTGTGTGTGTGTGTGTGTGTGTGTGTGCCTCCTGCTCCGCAGCTGTATTTGCAGCGCGCCGCGCACGCACCAGCACCGAGATGATGATGGTGATTTTGGAGCGCCAGAGTCTGACCGACTTCGAATGCTTTTGTGTCCGCGTACACGCGGCCACTATTTATCGTAAACGCTGTTCGAGAAGTTTTTTTTTCCCAGCGCGTACTTGCGCAGCGCACCTCAAAAAATTTTACCGTACGCTACGAGTGAATTTTTCACGTTTCGCGTTAAATCTTGCGCGGACCCGAGATGTACGCATCGTAGGCGAATTGCGAGCCACTGTCTCGTGCATTAGAATTAATAGCTTAATTAGAGAGATGCAGCTCTTGCGCTGCCCGCGCATTGGTCGCTACACACCCATCGCATCGAAATGAACACATATGTACAGTCGTAGGTAATTTTTTTCCTGCTAATGAACTGTCAGGATGCATTTATATATGTAGAGGTAGAGCGAGATGATATCGTGTTGGCGCGCGCGCGCGCAAGCTTTAACTGTTTTTTTCTTCATTCTCACAGTCTCGGCACTTGGCGGGAGGAAGTTGTTATAGAAGTATATGTGTAAGCCCTCTGCGCACCGCGTAGCAAGAAATTATCTCGCACTTGTTTATTAAAGCTCCGTAGCTTAACTTGGACAATCTGTACGTTTTATTGATTTCGTTTTTCATTTATGCAAAAAAAATATTTGAAACAAATATCATCAGAATCAGATCATTTTTGATTAGTCAAAGCACGAACAGAGCTTTGAATATTTTTTGTTTACTTCAATAAGATTCTCTTATTTTTTTACTGCTTGCAGTAAAACCCAAATATACTTCGAGAATATTATGGTTTTCAAAATTTCACGTAGTAATTCTGAGTCGAATGTAATGTCGCATGACACACGAGATTCCACGACTTTTTTAAGAGTCTGCACACGCGCAACCTAATACTATCACTTCTAGCAGCCCGATTTCAAGCGTCAATCGTTCTCAGAAGTCGAAAGATCGTTGAAAACGAACCCATGATAGATGTGAATTGACGAACTATGCAAGTCTTAAACTGCAAATAATTTTATTGAATATATTCAATGATATTCAGAATATATTTATAAAAACTTTTTTTTTATCACTATAATAGCTAATAGTCAGTAGAGAACAAACGTTTGAAATCTAAATATCTCTGAGCTGTTACAATTTCTATCGGTTTTGTAGCTTCCTAAGTCCTATTTACGAAAATAAAAGTAATGAAATAAAATTCAATGAGAAGTTTGTGTGAGTGAGCTATGAAAAGAGTTGTCCGAAACAGACAAAGCATTATTAATAAATTATAATAGAGATTAGCAAATATGTATGATGTAAAATAATACGCGGAAAGGATGTAAGATAAAAGTTTGATCGCTTCGAGATCGCTGAACAAAGGCCCACAAAGTAAAAGAGAAAAAAAGTACACATCATTGCCGCTGGTTAAAAAACGAATTGAACCAACTGACATTCGAGAAAAGCTATAAAAATTGAGCGCCGCAACAGCTACTAAACCGGGGTCCCTTGTTGACATTCATGTAACTCAAACTTCGTCAGTTGCCTTGTACACTCATAACTGAGTACTCGCGCGTGTTCAGTGCTTTAGTTTACTCAGTGAATTCTTCTGGCCTTTGTTAGATGACCACGACGAAGCACGGACAAACGCATACTACCCAAAAAGTTAGTGTTTGTTTAGAATTTAACTTATAGTTTTAACTTAAAATTGAAGTGCAAGACACCGATGCACGATAATGAATTTTTTTTTACATTTTTACAAAGACAGTTGAATCTGTTATTGCCGATTGAAAAATCTGTATCAAATTTGTAATTGAGTAAAATTAAGTCATTATTTTATAGTCATTTATTACTTTCATTGTGACACGAATACGCACAGTAACTATGTGTGACAGAAAACCACTTAAGTGGCATTCAAATGTCCACAGAAAAACCTATTAAATACATATGGTTTTATATTGTTCTAAAAGTCGATTTGTCCTATTCTCGCGCATTTTCATTATAATTCATTATAATCCCCATTTAAATTTAAATTTGAAGTTATATTTGAGCATTGCCATCTTCAGTTTTTTGGCATCTTTTTTATATTAAACTAAACTTGCAATACCGTATAAACCCCGGGGTAAAACTTTTTTTTGCAAAAAGAAAAATGCCACTGAAGTAGTTTTCAGTCATTTGAAGATTCACGCTAGAATATAGGCCTGAACTAATCTGATATTAATGCTAATTTTTAACAGTAATAACTTAATTATTATACAAATTTAAAGTTCATGAAATTTTTTAAAATGATATAAAAAGGTTGATTTACTTTTTCAATATAATGGAATTGTTATTCACAGATTTTTGGATAACTACTAAGAAATTTGAATAAAGGATAATTCTTGGTGCAGCCTCAAAATGTTATCGACATTTCAACTTACCAGTTCCATCAGGTACTTTTTCTAAAATCTATTAATATACTTGTATTTTTACGTAGTAATTTTATTGATCTGATCAAATATGTGCAGTGTAAAACAAGAGCCAGAGGAAACCAAGCAAGGTAACGAAGATCATTCAACTTTACAACATTTCCCAAGGAATATCAATGAAAATAAAAATGTAAGTAGATTTGATGTATCGATACTTTCTTTAATTTTAATTGAAACAATTTTGTTACATATAATTACGGACAATTAATAAGTACATTTTGTTTCAATTCAGCAAAATTTTTCAGAAGATGAAATTGAATCAGAATTTGAATGTAAGGATGTAAAACCTAACTTGGATTTTTCATTTTCCATGTCACCAGATTCAAAGTTTAAAAATTATCATCGTGACGTAAAGAAAGAAGTGTTGTCCAAAACTCAAGACGATTGTAAAAAAAAATTGAATGATAGAGGTGTGATAAAATTTATGAATTTTAAATCAGAAAAAATCAATGAAAAAAAAGTAATGCATATGAATGGGATTCAAGCAATAACCAAAAAGTATGAATGTGATATGTGCAAAAAACTATTCAAATTCAAACGTAATGTTAAATTTCATATGAGTGCAGTACATAACTTGTTTAAACCTCTCAAATGTAAAGTATGCCAGAAAGAATGTATATACGAACATGTTATCAAAAAGCATGTGTTCGTACTCATACACAAACTTATTTTACACAAATGTCAAATATGTCAGCAACAATATGTAGATGAATCTACTCTTAGAAAACACATTAATACAGTACACGAGCATACGAAATTAAACGAATGCCTGAAAAATTTGGGAAATGAATATAATCTCAAAAAGCAAACAGATTCAGTACACAAACATATTAAACCGCACATATGCGGCGTATGTAATAAAAAGTTTAAACATAAATTTACTCTCAATAGGCACATCAATGTAGTGCATAAACTTATAAAACAGTACAAATGTGAAACATGTCAGCGAGAATTTGGACGGAGGGATTATCTCAGAAGACACATGAGTGTAGTGCATAAACTTGTAAAACAGTACAAATGTGAAACATGTCAGCGAGAATTCAAATTTGCGAAGACTCTCAAAAATCACATGAACTTAATACATATGAATATGAAACCTTACAAAAGTGAAACGAGTCAGAAAGCATTTGGATCATCTTATTATATCAAAAGACACATCAATGCAGTGCATAAAATTATAAGACAATACAAATGTGAAACATGTTATAAGAAGTTTGCACAAAAATCCGATCTGAAAGTACACATGAATATTGTGCATAAACTTATCCAAACCCACAGATGTGATACAAGACATAAGGAATTTGGAGAAAAATCGAGTCAGAAAGTGCATGTTGATGTAGTACATAAACGCATTAAACAGTACAAATGTGAAACATGTCAGAAGGAATATGGATATAAACAACTTCTAAAACAGCACATCAACGTGGTGCATAAAAATATTAAACAGTACAAATGTGAAACATGTCAGAAAGCATTTGGATACTATCCTAATCTCAAAAGGCACATCAAGGAGGTGCATAAACTTATCTACTGATGTAACAATAGAGTTGTGAAACATGTCAGCAGGAATTTTTATGCCAATATCACCAATGAGGCGTATTACCTTATTATACGAATGAAAAATATGTCAGAAGCAATCCTCTCTTAAAATATCCTCCTCTCTTAAAATAATAATGGACCTGAAAGTGAAGACATTTTATACGGCCTCTGATTGGTCGACTGACTTTTGACTCGAATCGGAATTGAATAAAGTTACATTTACAGTCAAAATATTAACTATTTCAAAGGGCGACTGAAAAGCTGATGCGTGCGAAGTGCGTTTGAAAGTTACTAGTTTAATTTAAAAATGTATCGCAAAAAGTATAACAAAAATAAAGTGAATTTTCTTATTAAATCTCAATATTATCAATTATATCAATAGGAATGCATATGGAAAAGTAATAATTAACAAGAAGCTGTAAGGTAAAAAATGTAAATACTATCAATCAGCTCATTTTTCATGAGGTACCAAACTGTAATTATACTCAGTTTTTATAGCTTGACACATTTTCATTCAATTTTGAACTGAACAAATAGATACTGAATAGATCGACTATCACCATTTTTAGAGGTCTTTATAATCCCCAAGAATAAAATAAAATTTGGACCTCTGAAAACAGGAGATATTTAGTCTCAAAAATTCTGGAAAACTTCAGAGGTATTCTTTGAAAAATTCTAAAGTTTAGATGATCACTCTTGAAGTGGCCTCTAAGTCTCATGAAATTAAAGCACAGAAAATTTTATTATTATGAACAAGGGAACTCTTTAAAAAGCAAATTCAGGTGGTCTCCTTGTAAGTACGACTGAGTTTTTAATTTTTTTCACATGTGATCTTGAAATAACAACATTTCTCTTGTTGATTATGATGTGAAAATTTAGTTCAGATAACCTTTGTTAAAATATATCGTCGGCAACATTTTATTCAATTCAATCTTATTTCCTTCGGCATGCATATAATTTTTACAATTCAGAGATAAAGAAATGGAAAGCATCGCGTCTGCTGCAACAATGAATCACCTCCGCAGATAAGGATCTCGAAAAAAATGCACGAAACGTGCGCGTCATCGACCTCAACGCTTCTTTCACGGATTAATCTCACGTGTAATGTATAGCCGCCACCTGATTGCAAGGAAAAAAAAAAGAGAGGAACAAAAATCGAGAGTACTCGCGTACACATAGTTGCTCCAGTATTTCTATTCGATGCATCTTATAAGTACAAGTAATCAATTGATACGAATCGTCCGACACATGTTGAATTCATCCGCGACCCTTTTTTCTCTTACTATCTCATTAAAACCGCATCAATCTAGTTCTCGATCCTCGATCGCCGGGCCGCGCAAGCTCGCGATAGAGACCAGTAATTAACGAATGATCGTCATCATAACTGCACTTTGAAGTATGCCAATCCGTTTTTATTAATTTTTTGCTGTTGTCTCACATTTTGCTTTATTATTTTTCGTTTACGCCAAGTGTGCCACGCACATACCGGTCTAATTTGTTACACTTACCCGGTTTAAAGTGCAATATTATTTAACATGTGGCAAAGCAGCTCGATGCCGATGCTATGTTTTTCTTTCCTCATTTACAATATAAGTATACGTACACGCGAGACGATGTAGAAATAGGCACTGTTAGCATAAATTTTAATAATTATGGCGAGCTTGATGGAGAGGAACACGACCGCGACGCGCTGATGCCGATGTGCTTCGTGTGTGCATGCGTGTGTGTGTATATACAGACGTGCTATATAAATTTAATTGGTCGTCATTGAGGATTACGATCTCGAAAGAGGAGCCCAGCGACGGAGGTGTATGTATCTCGCGTGTTTTACAATGTATAACCCATAAGCTCTCTTGAATTAGAATTTAAATTCTTGCTCGTGCCTCGAGAGCGCTGTTTATCTAATAACGACGTTTTACATCGCCACATAATGTATTTATGTTTACTACCGCATCGTCGTTGAGCGAGCTGGACTACTTGCGGAAATTCTTCTTTCTCCCCGTCGAACATTCACTCGACGCGATCGCGATCATTGGATGCACGTAAGAAATTTTGATTCGCGCCCGAAAAGAAGCACCCTCGTGAATGACATCGATGAAAGTTACTGTCGTGTTTTGAAGAAAATACTAGTGCCTGCTGCCGACAGAAATTATGGTGTACAGCGGCAATCTCGACATCGATAGTTACAAGTGCAAAATTGAGCTCCGAGCTTGTACGAGTAATGGCTCGTTATTTTTTTCTTCCTTCCCTCCCCGTGAGAAGAGAAGATGGAAGCGAAGATAAAACTTGTGTATCGCGCGCTTGTATTAATGGGGTGTGTATAAGTTGTTCCTTTTTCTTCGACTTTTATATGTATTACTCGCTCGGCGGGCAAAATGCGTTAAACAGGAGTTGGAAATTATTACTTTATAATTTTTCCCCCGATCGACGACGACGAGGTGTGTACTTTGCCACTTTAGCGTTTGTAAACTTTTAAAATTACATAATCGACGTCAGATCGCTCTTCACGAGAAGCAAAGAAAAAAAAAGGAAAAAGAAATAACTCGCGCGCGGATAAGTATTATTTAATCACGCCATGAGAATGATTCGCGCGAAGAAATAAAAAGTGTTCCATATAAGCATTCGCACACATGCACGCGCGGCGGTACATCGAGTGCATCATAGAGAGAAACATAATAGCTGCACAACACTGCGCTGTGCGATGGTGTTGGTGTTTGTGCCGCGCGCGATCTTTAAGTATTTCAAGGTGGCGGTAAAATGTGCGTCGATTGACCTACTGTTAATGTCCTTCGCAAATGGCTAGTTCGAGTCTTTGGACAGTTCATTGAATAGAAAATCTTTTGTGATTCGTCGGCTCGCACACACTTGCTGTTCTATTGTCTGCTCATTTTTCTTGATTAAAATTGACTGCTACACTCTTCTTAATTAAATATATAATCGATATTAACCAACTAAGTATATCGCGATGACGTATATTCGTCGAAAGAAGAACTGACAACGCTCTAATACGTGCTCTCGCCTTTTTTTTTTACGTAAGAAAAAAGAAAAAAATGTCCTAGTATTCTAATTACATACGATTTGCAAAGCGAAATAGCTTCGTCGCTCGGCAGCGCGCACGTGTATAATAGTTAAGTGCAGGTTGAGTTAAAATAAATTAACATTGTAAACATTATCATCGATATACGCGTCTGCGAGGCGCAATTATTTTATTTCGTAATAAATTAGCAATGAAGAAAAAAAGAAGGAGGTGTAATGCGCTCCGAGTCAGTGCTTCTGAAAGCAACGTTAATTAGGATTCTCTCTGCGTCTATTTTTTTTTCTCCACTGCTTCTACTTACTCTTCATTAATAAAATGATGCTCGGGTATTACAATCAATTTTCGCCCGAGACAGTCGAGGTATGACGAAAGTGCTCGAGAACACACACACAGCACGCGAGCGTGTACATATACTAGCGACTTGTATGCCATTATCCGAACACGCAGTACACCTACCAAAGGTCTATCAGCGAGCAGATATAGGAAAAAGGCATTAAAACTTTTTTTTATTTTACGCAGCTAGTAAGTAAAGGCGCAGTTTATATAGGGATATAGGCTTATCGCCGGTATAGGGTTCGCGAGTGCAACAGATTTTTCAAATTTTCATTAAAATTCCACTCGGCGAAATGTGCAACTAATTTTACGTGCCGCACCGAGCGCGCGCGTACGCGCTTCGTCTGGGCTTATATAATCGTAAATCTATCACACAATCGATTTTGCTTTATTTTCGTTGATCGTCGCGTGAATCGGATCGGCTTGGAATATTTCCACCTCGCGTTCTTATGGGCTTTTACGCGCGAAGTCTCAACAAATAAACAACGATGCGCAGTTCTGCGTACATAGTATTTTATATAGGCTTCGCGTTTAGCCGATTTCCGAGGCGTGACGCGCTTCGTACACCCGCGTGGAAACGTAATGACGAGAGAGGAGACTCCTTGTTGTTTTTGCCTTTACGAAATATAGCTCGATCATCGCGCCGTAACTGCGTATACGAGAGCTTTTTGCTCGTTGTAATCCTCAATAAAATAAAATTCTTTCTTATAACATTATAAAATTATTGTAGAAACCTATAACAAAGGGTTTGAGTCCTTAAAAACAAATTCATATATTCTTTCTCTCTTGAAACAAAGCGACGCGCTTTGATTTCGAACTCTCGGTCACAACGCGTCGTGCTTAAAGAGCCGAGGCAGCACGCGCGTGCACACAATTCCAGAGTCGAAAAGCTCGTTGTCGTGCGCCAAATGCATTAACAAAGAGAAAAAGATCCAAGCGAAACGTTGATATACTCGGCTGTGTTGCTCGATACACTTTTCGCACGCGAGCCTGGATCGTGTCTGTGTCTGCTGTGTATGTGCGCGTGTGTGTGTGTGCTCACGTAGCGGAGCAAAATATATAAGGCGAGGGCTCGTGTGCCACGGTATATTAAAGAAGTAGCCGCAGTTCGCGCGCTCGGGCAGGGCAGCAAAATGTGTGTGCGCTACGTAAGGAGCCGCGCATCATGCGGACTGCGGCGAAGAGAGAGAGAGAGAGGCTGCAGTTATATCGCGATGCCGAGCATGTCCAACTATGCAGATGCCATGCGAAGCGTAGTAACAGCTACAGCCGCACTGATATAAGCTATATATGCACCGTAGCAGCCGTCGTCGTCGTCGTAGCCGCCTCTATGTGATAAGTTGCACAGGCATAGGCGAGAGCGGCTTCGTCCAAACGAGTGGATAATATAATGCTCGGTGTATTTTACTTTTTCTAATGAATGTCAATATCTCTTTCTTTGAATAATCTATGCGATACTAATTATGAATTTGATCATCGTAAAACGTATCAGTTCGAGTTTACAACGATTTCGGTACTCTGAAAAATAAATCGATCTCGTTTACTAAGATCTGTCGTTTACGTTCTCATTCATTACTTTTTATTCCGTGCAACAATCGAATTGACTCAATCAAGTGAGATATTGTCAAAAAATAATAATTTGAATTATTTTTGACGGTCAGAGAACGCAAATATTTTCGCTAATTGTGAATTTTAAACAGACGATTTATGGTGTTATTGAAAGAAGTTTGAGAGCGCATAATATTCTTACTATTCTAACCAACACGCTAGAAAAAGTTTCACTTCAAAAAATATTTTAAGGAAAATTGACGTATAATATTAGTGTATCGTTACTCGACGCACAGACCAAACATGACTCCAGAATTCGGTTAATATATAATAAGCCCACGGTTAATTGACATTTATTGTATTGTCAATCGCATAGACTTTTATCCTTGAAGAGCAACTTGACAAATAAAAGAAACTTATTGAGAAAATTAAACGTATGCTACAAAATTTAATAGAAATTTAAGTCGTAAGCTAATAAAGACTCATTACATAATGAAAAAATAAAAATAATGACGTCAATCGATAAATTTTCACTCACGATTTTTGCCTTGCATAAATTCACAACGCTTTAACAGTGCTTTTCACTCTTTTTAAGACGGATTTTAACAAACGTTTTATTCGTGGAGAGTCATTTTTTCAAATTTTAATCCATTCGAGTTTATAATTAAGTATTAATTTCATACATGGCTAAATCCATCGATATTTTAGCACTGTTCGTGTTTTTTTGCGTGATTACACATTCTTTGCGAGCATCACCGCCGCCAATAGTAAGTATTCGGTTTTGATACAAAGAGTGCATGATTATTGGAATATGTCAATATTTTTAGCGGAAAGGGAAACCTCCTAAGCAATCTGGCCACGTCGATGCCCCTAAATCTTCGGGATCAATCGATAAAGAGATCAAAGCCCAGTGCAAAACGTCGCAACCAGAATGCAAAGTCAACGTAAAACATATGCAATCGAGGCACGCGCTCCTCATCGACTCTACCGATCATACCAAGTTCGTTTATCCGGACAAATTCGGTAACGTTCACTTGAAACAAAAGCAACATATTCATCTTGCCTGCTCCGGAACGGGTAACAAATTTGCTAAAATTAAAAAGCAGTACTCGACGGCCACTTGTCTATGCGACGACAAGTTCTTTCTCGAGGGCAAAAGATATCTGTTCGACGAGCTGCTGTGCGACAAGACACCCCAATATGAGATCCTGTCAGTCGATAAAAAAGGAGACAATAATCAGTTCAATGTATGCTTTAAAACGGACGTCGGTGGTACTTATCTGACGCTCATGCAAGTTCATCATAATATTAAAAAGCAAAGGACTAGTTTCGTAAAGAGCACAGTTCCCAAAGAGGCAGCTTTCCAACATTTCGAAAACGTTAACGACGATGGCACACCGCTCAAATTTTCACCGACTTTTATGCAGGTCAACGGTCCCAAGTCTCTAGATTATTTTTACTATTTCGCTTCGCAAGAACAATCTTTCGAGACGGAATTCCCGAAAAATGTCTACATTCAGAATGGCCAAGATTTGATTTTCAGTCGCGGGCACTTGGTGGCTAGGGCAGACATGGTGTACGCTCCAGCGGCACGTGCAACGTACATCTATCTGAACACGCATCCGCAATGGCACATCATCAACAGGTCCAATTGGAATAAAATCGAAGAGTACGTTCGAAAAATGGCCGTCAGTTTGGGCAAAGTTTTGAATACCTACACGGGCACCAGTCCCGATCAGTTGAAGTTGGAAGACGACGAAACTAAAAAAGACAAAGACGTTTATTTGAGCGTTCACGAGCACACGGAGAAGGATAAAAAGGGACGAGAGAAAAAAGTAATCGACAAGAATTTGCCGGTGCCGCTTTACACCTTTAAAATAGTCGTGGAGCCGAGCACAAAATCCGGCGTCGTATTCGTCACCGTGAACAACCCTTATCTCCGCGACGATCAACTGGATAAACATCAGTTTTGCAAGAAAGTCCTGCCACTCCCAGCTGAAGTTGACGTATCGAGCAACGAAGTCACCAAATCGGGGCACTTGCACGGGTACTCTTACATGTGCGAAGTCTCATCATTCTTAGACAAAACCGGTCTTCGTTACTTGTTCCCCGCGGAAGTGATGAGCGTGGCACACTTACTAAGTATTTGAAAAAATGTGTTAATAATTATTAAAAAAGAATTACAAACGATAACAATTTCTCTAAAATGCATGTACATCTACAGCCCGGAAAAAAATTATGAAATTCTATAAAAACCGCAACTATATTACGTGCAATACGTTTGTGCGCAATCGAGCAGTTCTCATTTGCTCTATAATTCACCGGATATCCCACCGGTTGATAAGAGTAAATTCTTATATACTTTTATTTACTGGGCTTTGTTGGGTTCAATTTTCTCCGGCAAAGTTACAAGTTATTTATTAATATCTTAAAATCAGGCTATGGCTTCATGATTGAAACGTATTCTTTATTCATTGCAATAATACCTTTAATTAAATTGAATTAAAATTTTAATATTATGAAATACGCTGCCATCATCAGTTGACAAATTCGAGCATTCCCATGAATGAATTATGTAACGTTCATATCTCCGGTCAAATCTAATAAAAGCCAAATTTATATAAAACCGACCTAATAATAGCAGCGTTCGATTTTTAAGCCATGCTCTTGAAAAGTAATAAAGAGAAAAGAGTTAGCTGAACTCTTGGTGTTACCATCCGCAGTAACGAAAAAAGCCATGTATCTGCTATTATGGTTCACGTGGTATACACATAATATTTGATGATTTTTCTATTTCTGGAGCCTAGGCTAGCCCGCGAGTTTTTTCAACACTGGGTTTGAATGTATACAAAAATAGACTTACGCGCTACTCTCGCCGAGGAATGTATTACGCATTAATTCATTTTATAAGCTAATTTTCGAATCGATACAAGAGCATAATTATATTGTACCGAGCGAACATATGTGGACAAAGTAAAACTTGGTTAAATTACAAATTTCTTGCTCTGGGTCTTGCACAGATGCTCGTCCCTCGCGCACTTCTCCCGTAGGCATATGATATATTATTGTACACGTATGAGTGTCGCGAAGTTGGCACGCGTACAAGGTGTAAATTATTAATACGCGCTAAAACTAGCGACTCTATCTAGAGTTTCGACGTGTACAACACCGTAAACCTTTTTTTTCGCTCGTTCTCGGGCGCTTGTACATATTTGTGCACGACCAAGAGCTTGCGTAGAGACTCGCTTGTTGCATGTGTAGCTTGTTTCTTTTTTCATTTTATTTTTTTATCTACAATAAATATCACTGGCGCACCGATTGCAAATTGAGATTCTCCATAACATATCAACTGCAAAAACATATTTGCATGGATCGCAAACGTGCACAGGCGTGATTATTTTCAAAAAAAAGCTCACGACACGAAACTATGGAATTTCTGCTGCGAGTGCAATACGTATTATCGATTATAAGTTTATAACGCTTGTGAGAAAAGTCACGAGTGAAAACAAAAAAACGGGTGAACGGAAGACTAGCGAAGCGCTCGCGTTATTATTAAGCTATTATATACAGGGATATCGTGGATGCACAGCAGGCGTACCTATATCACAGCGCTCAGGCTTTTAATCGCAAGCGCGAAAATCATTTAAAATTAATGCGGTCATACGCGCACATAAGAGAGAGAGAGAGAGAGAGAGAGAAGAAAACCTGTTAGACCAGCTGCTCGTGCATATCCTCGCGATACGTATACGAATGACTTATATAGTTGCCAAAAAAAAAGACGATTACACGTGGTGGTGTACAGTATACAGCGATATTATACATGGGTGCATATGGATGCTCGCATGCGCTCGAGTGCATGTGCGCGCGTCTCTCGTTTCGTAATCAAATTTTCCGATCGAGCTGCTGCTCTCCGGACGGTACTTAATATACATACGCACACATAATATGCACTCGGCTCGGCTCGGCTCGCGTTGATAAATGACGCCATATATACGCGAGAGAGTTTCTTTGAGGCCGTGCGCGCAAAAGTCGAGCCTACTGCCGCGCGTGTGCAAGTATGCGCACGACGATGCACGATAGCACATGGGATCGTGCGTATCGACTACAAACTACAAAGTGCGTATGGCAGGTACAATCAATTAAAACGTAAAGAGAGTCTGGGCATGTGTGTGTGTATATGCCACCGCCTCTCTCGTGTGCGCTTATAATGCATCGAGTTCAATGCCAATAATACTCCCGTATCGCGACGCGCGTATACAAGTCTCGATGCAAGTATGCGTGTGTATTAGTGTGTGGGATGCACGTTCAACTGATGTATAAGTAAGACGAGAGATGCGATTCATACTACAAGAGTCGATTTAAATTGCAGTGAGATCGATGCGCACGCAAGTACGTACATCACATACGCGCACGAATCGATGATCAAGTATACGCGCACGGCGGTAGGAGGATAGATGGCGAAAACAATGCGTACGTAAGAGCAGTGTGTGCAGCATGAATTGGCCGCACCGAGCGCGCGTGTAATTGTGACGTGAATTACGCAACTCGTTCGCGCAAGTCAAACGAGCTTTAAATTAGCCAAACGATTTCTCGCAAAAATCACTTCGCTCGTATTGTACATCGTTTTATGCTGCAGGCCGAGGCCTTTTGTTTACGTATGCTCGAGCACGAACGATACGATAATATGCAGAGACGATCGCGACCGAGAAGGGTGGTACGTTGCAAGCACAAAGTATATTTTACGAGATGGGCCGCTGCGAGTTCTGTGTGTGTGTGTGTGTGTGTGTGTGTGTGTGTACCAAATTATATATCGTCCCTCTCTCTCTTACGCGCGCGCGAAAGTTAGGCAACTCCGCAATGTTTTCTTATTCCAAATAAGGCGAGGCAGCTCGGATCGACGAACGCGAACGCGCGAAAGGCACCGCCGTGTGTGTGTGTGTTGCTGCCGCTGTATACGTCTCGAAATAACCCCGCGCGCGCGCTCGCCTCCCACTCGTGTGTACCGCGCAAAAGCTCGCTCGCTCGCGTTATTTTCGTTTTTCTCGCTCGACTTGTGTAAAAGCGTGTGTCCGCTCCGAGATATATATACGAGCGTATAACGCATGCATGCGCACGCTCGCACATGCACACGCGCATTTTCGGGCGTATATAATCCGCGCTCAACGCCATATTTTCATTTCTTGGAGCTTGCGCGTAATGTATCGCGGGATAAGCTTTCGAGGCTCGCTCGTATGCATCGTAACTGGGATGGATTTTAAAATAGATAAGAAATGAAAAAAAAAAATTAAAATTGTTTCATGTGTTTGAATAATGAGTACATCACATATATCAAAGATAGAATATTAAATTTTACTCAATACAGATGCGAAGGGAATTATTTTTTCATTAGTATATAGTGATACTTGATGTTATTGCACTTTTGATGGCGGGAAAACCAATTGTCATTGAACTAAGCAATGCTCAAGGGTAGTGTATATAGCAAACACCTGATTAATTTTAACATAAGTTTGAGCATCGCCACCTGGCGGTATAAATTTTTTACATCTTCTTACTGTAAGCAAGCCAAATCGATTGTACATTTTCGCATGCTTGTTCGTGCGGTCCTAAACAGGTCTGGCGTATAAAAGTGAGTTTGAAACGGACCTGAATTGAGAAATAGTATATTACTGCCCTAGGCCGCGAAAAACAGAAAAGTCCCAGAGTACGTGTAATTAGTGGCCGAGGCGAAGCCGAGGCTGATAAACACGTGCTCTGGGGCTTTCTTTTTTCGCGGCATAGGCCTGTATACTATTTTTCGTACACAGTGGCCCGAAAATCGCTCTTCCCGCTTTGCGCAGCGGCAGGGAAGTAGTCACTTTCGGGCCGCTGGTGTGAAAAAAATATGAAAATGAGGAAATCTGGCAAAAAATTCACCAAATAAGGCTTAAAGCAAGCTTTTATTGATACTTATTGACTAAATATATTTAACGAAAATAAGCTTTTTCAAATCTCTTCGAGTTCAATACTTGACTCTAATGTATCAAAAGATTTGGGCCAAGTTTTGACATTTTCCACGCAAAGCCGCACTGATTAATCATGACTCATCAAGAAAATACTTGGAGCGTACATAATATCACGCTTGGTTGGACTGCAGATCGAGGCATTTAAATTTATCGCTCGCATGGTGGTGCGGTGCTCCGCGCGCAACGATTGTCGTGACGCCGCAGCAGCAGCAGCAGCAGCATCAGTGGCGTACATAAATTATATATATACGCACACACACATACGTCAGCTCGTGCCGAGATCATGACTCGGAAACATTGAATTAAGTGCAATGCAGACACGCGGGGCCCGATAGGATCGCGATGCGCCGCAGATCTGCATTATTATACATTATGCACACCGCGCAAAGTGTACAAGCGAACAAAACGTAATCAACGGCTCGTCTCCTTGTTGTCGCGTGCGTATATGTGCGTACGATATTTATGCTCCGCGTACTCGCTCGACTGGTCTATTTCAGAATCCCAACTGCAGCGCTCGGCGGCGCAGTAGCCTGCACTCGAGGACTCGCGAGTGCACATGCATGTACGTACAAGACGGGCGCGCAACAAAGTTGGAAACGCGAGAAAAAGAAAAAGGGTTAACAGAATTACGCGCCTATGGCGATGACGACGTGCTATATGCGTTCTCAGCTCGTAGTAGTAGTGTAAGCGACTGATGCACATCCTTACGCGCGCATACTTTGTCTTTCTCTCTCTCTCTCTCTCTCTCTCTTTTCTCACTCTTGTGAGGGCCGAGAAATGCGTGCATCTATACGTATATTTATGCACAATATGAGCAGGCGCGCGAGCGCGATTCGCTCGAAAGAGTCAATTACCTCGCTATTAATTTCTTGCCTCGTCATAAATCGGCTGCTATGCCGGCGGTTACCAGCTGTGCGCCGTGCATACGCAGTACTGTATATATGCGAAGCTCGCGGCTTTTGCCATGCACGGCCAGTGGTATACTACTACATGCGTGTATGAACATTTGCCTAGATAAAAAAAAATAGACAAATCTATAAAAGAGCGCGCGAACTATTTATTATTTTTACGAGTGTATATCGGAAATACTTCCGATCTCGGGGGGCTCCGCGTATAGCCCTACAAGGCGCGATGAAAATCATTCTCGCGGGTATATTTTTGAAGATGGCCGCGTTACATCATCGACTTTTTAAAAGCCCGTACGCTGCTATGTGTATACGCCATATACCGTATACTCATGCAAAATATATGCGAACTCAAAGTCGACCGCCTGCTTGAGTTATCAGACCCTACTATGTACAATACGTATGGCGAAGGGTCTCGCGACGATTGAAATAACAGAGGTCATTCGGAGCACTGCTGGTTATTTATAAATGAATCTCAAAAACATATTAAAAATTACCTGGTTTACCATTTAAGTGTATTATAAACGCTACGATCATATTAGATCTTTTCCCTTCAAGAATTGTACAAACAATTATAAAAAAAATTTCGCATAGAGCAAAAAAATATAAATTAAAGGACACGCCTCTTATAATTACGGACAATATTTCGTGTATGCAATATAACGCAGTCTCTGTGCGTACGCGTCTCGGTCGGACTCTCGGACGCGCGTATATACCTCTATATAGCTCTCGAGGAGCGCAAAAATAAATCATTGAAAATCATACATACGAGAGCTTTGCCGCACAGAGCCGACTTAGAGGCACATATTATATGCATATAGATAGTATAGCGGGCTTCCGCAAAAGAGCGATAACTTATATTGCGCATCCGTAAAGATAATTATCCTCGTAATATATTCTTCCAAGTGCATATTGCATAAAGTATATGCAAGCACACAATATATAGATTCGCGTCTATGCTTATATGCGCGCGCGCACAAGTGCGCGTCGTCGAGCATCGTGTATACGCATACAGCATAGGAAGAGAAGAGGAAAAAAAGTATACTCGTTGTTATTTCCACGAGTCGAGCTTCCGATCGTCGCCAGGAGAGCCGAGCGCAGACCTTTCGGAAGGGATAATGCCTGCGCTCGCACGCGTGCTCTAGCATGTGGACGCAGGTAAAATTCGCTGTATGGACGAGCTATACTTTGCGCGGCGCCAAACGTCATAACGCATGTTAAAGCGCGCACTCGCGTATACGTATTACCCATAAAGACGTCCCCTGCACGTTTACGACCATCTCTCTGCCTCCGTAACTAGTGCATAGTAGTAGTATCGAGTAGATATCATCATTACTTCACGGGATTCGCTCGTTTTTTCTTATAAGAGTCCCTTTGCTAGTTGCAATCGTGTAGGTACTGCGACGTGCGTGCGCTAAAATTCCTGAGATTCTATTGCGACGCTTGATACGACACACGCGGTGGCAGTAGGCGAGAGTGAGACGAGTCGCTGGCGGCGAACACGACGACGACGACACGTGCGTCATACTCTGCTAAAGTCTATAGAAAGAGAAATGTCGAGCGGCGGCGGCAGGTTGTTGTGCCGAGACGGCTGCAAAAACCAAGTCGCATAAGTACGAGGCAGTACTGGCGTACGTATATAATTGTTACAAACGCCTCTATATGGGAGTCTCTAAGTCGCGAGATCTCGAGCGAGCTTTTTTTGCTTGGCTCAAGGCCGTGGCTGTACACGAGTTTATGTGTTTGTAAATACACGTGTCCAAGTAAAAGAAACTGCTGCCAATACATTGGTAAAGAGCTAATTCCTCTAAAAAAATGTACTCAATCCTACATTTAATTTTAATGATTAATTAAATGATACATTCAAATCGATATGCACCAAACAATCATGATTTATTTATGAGTGAATCTGAATTTTTGTATAAATCGGTATAGAAATCGGTACAAAAAATAATAAAACTCGAGCATTTTTCGTTTTGTTTTTCGTCTCGACAATATAGAAAACAAACGATCCACGCTCCTGTAGGTACATCGCAATTCGAACGTGTACCGCAGTTTTAGGTTCACTCAATGCGTTCCGCGAGGAGGATTATTAATATATCCAGGAGCTTATCGAGTGCGAGCGACGCACGGCACGAAGATAAATTGGAATGAAGTTGGTGCATCGTCGCGCGAGAGGGTGGCTTCGAGTAAAATATGTATACGCATAAAGCAAATTGAATGTAAGATTAGCCGGAGGAGCGCAAAATTAATGAGTATGAGCCGCGTAAGGCGCGCGAGCAAACGATATTACTCAGACAATATCGTCTCCGTTTATTTTTCAACGTGAAACGTTTGAACGCGGCGCCATCGTGTAATTTTTACTCTCGTGCATCTTCTTGTGATTCGTGGGTAAAATCTGAAAATATCAAGCGAACAGCTGCGAGAAAAGCAAGTTAAAAGCAATTCGCGATGCGAGTATCTCTCGCGGTCGAAGTTCAACGAAACCGAAAGCTTGGCACACTGTACGTACACGCGCGGCAAGCAAGATCCATTTTATACTTTCGTCTATCATATCAGTCATAGCTAAAGTACACGCTGCATCTCGAGTTAATACTCCTCGCGTGTACTTGTATTTATAATAATGTATAGGATATGGCCAAGCGGAAAAGAAGAGCGCGTATCTCTCTCTTTCTCTGAGCTGTCTCGCGGATCCTCGCACACGGTTCGCTGTACAACCACCGCGATACAATACGATAAAACAAGTATATAGGAGAAGGAGAACCGAACGAATAAGAATCGAAGAGGAGAGAATCACCGGAGCCTGAACGCGCGCGAGAGAGAGAATAATACACGAGTCCGCGATCTTCGCATAAGCTGTACACATGGCTGACCTATGATAGGGAACGTTAAGCTGCAGCAGCTCTCTCACGTGCAGTATGGCCTTCGTTGCAGCCGTCGTTGAGAAAAAGAGAGAGAGAGAGAGAGAGAGAGAGAGAGAGAGAGAAAAGCATCGGTGCTCGCGAGCAGGAAGATGCGTATACGTACATGTACGTGTACGTAGCGTACATCGAGTGAGTATTCTCTCTCTCTGCGCTATTTATACGAGTGCAAAGATCCCCGCCAAGGCCGCGGCTGCAGCGAGCTAGTCGATACCCCAGCGGTATATATAGGATATATATTCTGCACATTTCTTGCGGACGCGGCGCACCACGTACTCCGCACGATCTGTATAACTGCGAGAGGTATTAATGCCCGATCCGTAAGGACACGTTGAGCATACAGTGCGTGTGCAGCGTTGTGTAGGCCCATATAGTATATATAAGTCGTTTATAATGAGAGAGTCGGCCGCTGCCTGCTGCTGCTGCAGTGCAATGCCGAGTCGACTGAAAGAGAAGACAACATGACAATGTGAAGCGCGCGCGCGGATACGCACGATTGCTCTCTCTCTCGCTTGCTCGCTCGAGCAAGCCCTTTTCCTCGCACTTGTAATAACACGCAGGCTCCGTGAGGTCCGATATATTCTTCTTCTTATAATACCATACTGTACCAAGCTGATCGCCGCCGCCTTCCCTATATTATCTACTATGCACACCGTGCGTGCACTTATACTATGTAGCTGCAGAGACGCGCCTGTATCGATGCGCCGAGTGGCGGCGGCGAAGGAGAGCTGATTATGCACGCGCGCGAACCTCGTTGTAGCTCTCTGCAGCTCTGTGCGTCTGAGAACTGCGTGTGCATAGGTTTTGTTGCTGCATCGCCAATAATCGTAATAAAGGCAAAACGATATGGTGTATAGAGTACCAGTGCGGATGATCTGCAGATCATTTAGTCCACCTATATATATGCGTTATTATCGTGCCTTTCCTCCTCTCTTTTTTTTCTTTCGCACCGTGCAAAGAGCCTAGTAGGTATACAGAGAGCTTCGTCATTTGCGCGGCTAAGCTATTAATCATCTTTCGGACAAATACAAAGTAATTATAACGCGCCGAGAAGCTACATCATCGAGGATGAAATTACGACTTGACGCCTTGGCTGCAGAAATAGCGTAATAGTAAAAAATGCAGCGTAGCGCATAGAGGTAGAAAGAAAAAGAGAGGGAGAGAGGATAGTTTTGCAGCCAGGCTCCGATCTTCCGAGTATACGACCGTACTCTGTGTACCTTCTTATTATATACCTCGGTTAATCGAATTGATTTTTCAGGATCCAGGTGTAACGTATGTTTCTCGAGAATTTATGTTGCGAGTGCGCATTCCTAGCCACCCACGCACATACGTATCTGAGTGTGTAGCTCGTAGACATTTCAAGTATAGAAGTGTGTAGGAATTCGTAAAATCGGGTCAGCTAAAAAAATTTAAATGGTCTAAAAACACGAAAAAATATTCTGGTTCAAAATAACCCATGTACTAATCTCAGCCCAGCCAACCCTAATTATCTGTTATTTGATTTTTCCGGCTCTGAACACCCTTGGTGCATACAATTTTCATCCACTGGATAACAATTTTTCTCACATCGTACGTCAAGACTCGATATTCCAAAATAAAAAAGATTTTGCAAGCTCGACGCGAGCACACACCAACACACACACACAAACACGCGGATAAATACAGACACACATGCACGGATAGCTTTTTCTGACACGTAATATTCTATTTCCGGATTGCTCAGCGCCAGCCGCGATTGTATTTTTGTTTATTGAATTCTAATTATAACCACCGCGGGTTGGTAAAAGTGTACATTTTTCTTTCTTTTTCTTCATATTCTTTTACTCTTCTTACTGCATCCTTCTCAGTTTATTATTGATTAACAATTGAACTATTAGGTACAAGTCATTTTTTCAAAGTTATTTGTTTTGGTCTTGCTAATTTACGTAAAACGTCGAGCGTTTTTTAGCCACGGCGCGCTTTAAAGTCGCAACCTACTCGCCGGGAGTTGTATATTAATAGTCTCGCTAGGGTCTATTCCGCGCTTCAAGACACCTCTCGTTCTCGTGAAAAAAAGCCTCAAAAGGAGAGAGAAAGGCCTGCGACTCCCGCATTCTGTGTAGGTGAACATAGGGTTCTTTACGATCAGCTTCAAAAGCTCGGCGCGCGCGTGTTAACACGGATTTGCGTTGTCCAGAAAGAGAGAAAAGAACCTGCGAGTGATCGCGAAACGAAAGTTTATTTTAATCGGAAAGTGGGTCGACACATCGCGAGTTTTTGACGTGACTCTCTTTTATCGATGCGTATATAAGGCGAAGCTTACGCTCGTTTTTACTTTATTTATAATATGACAATTTCCCAATGAAAATTTATGTGTTGTGAGTCGTGCGATCGCGATTCATACCGGAATGCAAAAAATTATTACATCGCTCTTCTTTTTTTTTATTTTAAACTTTAATCGAATCGAATATCTCACGAATTAAATACGTGAGACCGAGTGCAGATTCGATAAGGTTCGCGGATGATTTTCTGATTCATCGCGCATTATTATAAAATTAAGCGCGCCCGATCGATCGATACGAATCGATTATTGCAATTCTTCGAATGATACGATGAAAATAGAATTTGATCGCTGTTCCGTTCTTACCACTGGTTGTGAGCGCTCGCTAAAATATCATAAGGAAAATTTTCCTCACCTGCAACAGAAAACAACGTAAAAAATTATCATTCAGAACTTGAAAAACGTTTGCAAAAAATAAAAGTAATAAAGTCCGACATATTTGCGGCGAGTCGTCGAGGACCACAAGAGAGGCAGAGAAAGAAGGGAAGAGGATCGGCTACTTAATTTCAGTAGCTCGTCGTCGAACACATTACTCCTGTTTGCGGTTTTAAAGTAATTGATGCTTATGTATGTGTGCATACAAGAGGCGCACACAAAACTATGCGTACTATACATACGCGCGCGCGAGCTGCGGTGGTTTTATAATAGAACTTCGAGACAAAAGCGGCTCTCTCTCTCTCTCTTGGCTTCGCGTTTTTACCGTTAAGAGCTCGCGAGCAAATGCACAGAGCCCCTATCTTTCCGAGCGAATCAATTAAAGAGAGCTGCCTCTCTCGCTCTCGGCGCGCTAATCAGTGCGATATGCAAATTGGATAACTGCGATTTTTAAATAGCTGGGTGTGTATACGGGAGAGAAGAAAAGATCGTACGTCGACAATTACGGAAGGAAGAAAAATCTAAAAAAAAAAAAAACAGTTTTCCAAGTAACTCGTACGCATCGGAATGAGAGTTGTGTTGTTATTCGATCACGATCGCTCGTGCATTTTGTTGAATTTCGAAAAAAAAATACCGATGCAAAAATTTTCGTGAAAAATATTTTGAAAAAGCGCCTCGCCGATCTCTCTCATTTTCCGCCGAACGAAATAGAAACAGCAGCAGCAGCATCGCGCGTCCGTTCACTCGCTGAAAATAACATCGCGGCGGGTGTGTGAGTCTGCTGCTGCTGCTGCTGCTGCTACTTCGTGTATATAGCACATCGCTCGGCCGTTTCCTCCTCGGCACGCCGTATTCGGTGTTTCGATGTTTAGGGAACTCCTAACTTGGCTATCCGAAATCATATACACCCCCTGTTTTGGGACGTTATTTCGGTCAGGGTGAAAGTAGGTGGGAGGCGCATGAGCTAGCGAGCAATACACACACACTCGCGCTCGTTTACTTTTACTCGACGCTGGCGCGCAAGCTCTACCGAGCCGCATTCAGCAACGGCGCGACAACGACGTCGACCAAAATGACGATCATCGTAACGTTATATTTTCATCGTCGCTCGCGTTTTTTGTTGTTTTTTTTCTTTCTCTCTCTCTCTCTCTCTCTCCAATTCGTGATCTTCGTTTCGTCTTGCAATTCACATTCCTCGCGATCTTGAATAACGACGAGCACCCAACCTTGCGCGAATATCTCTTGTCACGAGAAGAAAAAAAAATTAGCTTTTTTTCTGCGCAGACGGCTCTCTGTGCGAGCTTTTCTGGCGGTCTCATTTAAAAAAAGCTCGCACGGCACCGCGCGATAAACAAAAGCCATCGCGGCCAGCTATACAGCCTCAGCTACTGCTGCGCTATATACGCGAGCGAAATATATAGCTTTCGCGCGTCGGTGGCGTTTATATTTATAGCGAGAGAAATCTTAAGTCACTGATAAACAAGACGACGTAACACTTGAAAATTGTGACTCAGACTCAGGCTAATTCGAAATGATGCTCTTTCAGAATAGCTATACGTTCACGGATCGATGAATGTATAAATTTTGCGTACGTATTCCTGGATTGCATGTAGCGAAAACTCTAAATAGACGCGATACAAAAATACTTGTAAGACACTACTTCTATGTGCGAGCAAATTTGGACTTTTTTGTGTATACGATAGGCGGCTAGCTGTCGTATGTAGGTAACATGATTGCCATACTTGCGGAAGATGGACAGTGAATGCGACAATGCCAATTATCGAGACGCTTCATTAACTGAACAAAAAACGATCTGTACTCGTGAAAAGCATGCGACTCCACTGAGAGAGCTTTTTACTCTAACGAAACAGCTTGCAGCGATATAAAGCTCGGTGCAAGCTCACTCATGTATATAAATCTACACCGAAATATTTTTGTATCCATTCCCTCAACACGAGGAAGGGAGAAAGGATGAGAAAAAGAAAGAAAGAGATAAGGAAAACGACGAAAAAGACTACCACACGCCTTTGACGGAAGGCGCCCCGGGAATTCGCGTTTCACGCCTGCGACTGCAAGTCTCTCATGCCTTTTTTGCACACACGACGATCTCGCTCAACTCAGGGATGATGATGATGATGATGCATGTATATATCGCATGCGTTGCTCAAGCATGCGTTTGTGCAGAAGATGCAACTATAACTATATTTCGCACGGTCAATTTTTTATCTAGCTCATTGGAAGTGAATCGGCTTTGTTATTCAATCACTAGATTGTACTTTTTACCACGAATTATGATAATCAAATTATCGCATAGATTACGTTTATCGATCTTAGATTGCAAGAGGAAAAAATGAAAACAATTGCAATTGAAGAGAAACAAATTAAGTTCAAGCCGAACCAGAAATGATCGCTGTACGCCTCTCCTGGCCAGTTTACAAAATATCAACAATGAACAATGTTAATGTTAGTGGAGTGGAGCAAAAGCTCGAGCTTAAGCTATTTGGATGAACTTGATTTTTCGGTCGATTTGTTGATCCGAATCTCAGAAGAGCTTCGAATAACAAAGATTGTTTCTCGCAGTGTTTTTTATGTTTATACCACGTATTGGCATTGATGCAAATTTATGACTGGACGCTTATTTTTCATTTAAAAATTGATCGACCTATAAATATTTTTTATGTAAAAAATTCAAATGCATGGGGTGAAAATAATTAAATAATTGATAAGAAAAAAGAAAGAAAATTAGTTATATAAACTTAAATAATCTGGAATAATCTAATGACTTCATTCAATTATACGGTCCCTTTAAACTTGGGGTATACAGTATATCTACGAACAAGTTAACACAAGCTGACAGAGAATATCACCCGTCAGCACAATTAGCTAATTTAATAAAGGCATGCCTGCGTAATGCATTCGTAAAGCGAAAAATTCGTTACTCAAGCTCGGTCGCGGGCAAGCAGACCAAAATTGGCGTTAAGCGGAGTCAAAATAATAGAGGCGCGGGCGTGTATATGTGTGCTTGTTATTTTTAAGTGCAACGAGAGAATGAGTAAGCGTATAAGCATAGGCACACACGGAAACATATATACACACACACATACGCGAGCCTCGTGAAAATAAACGACACAGATATAAAGTATTGTAACAAATGTTCGCCGTCGTATATAGAACGCGCTCGCAGGGCTGTTGCGTGAGTAAAATTTCGGCAAAAAACATTATAGATAACGACGCTATAAGCGAACGAGCGCGGTGGGTTATAGGGATTTTAAAAAAAGCTACACAGCATCGAATCGCTCCTCTCTCTCTCTCTGGCAAGCCCGGAACGTCGTGCCGCGCTTACAACACGAAAAAGCTTGCGCTTCGCCGAGAAATAGAGAGAGAAAGAGAGAAGAGATATTCAAAAATTTGTTGGCCCCGTGTGTGGAGGAGTCGGGCGGAGTGGGGCACACGCCACTGGCTGGTATCACTATAGCTATGGCAAAAATATGATGCCTCGCGTCCGGACCATTTATGGGGGTGTGCGTTAGAATCGAACGCTTAAATAGCTGCGACCGAGTCGGCAGAAGCACAGACGCCATCGCAGCTGTCCAGTGAACGGTACGTACAGCGAACAGCGAGTTGGAGCTCTTCGAAGCTCGCAAGCCCGCTACAAAAGTGTTAGAGAATCTCACCAAGAGTCAACTTTTCTCGTTTTTTCGATCTTATTCTGTGCTCAACCGACGGCGATCAAGTGTTTTTTCTTATAATTTTTTTCGATCATCGCAAGTTTTTCGTACGATTCAAAAAAAGTGATACTTTGGGACTTTGTCAACGAATCAGTGTTCATAACCAGTGTGCTTTTATCGAGTCAGTTTTTTTTTTCGTTCGACAACACAAGTTTTACTGCAGATATTCAACTGATATTCAAAGTTTAATCGTTTGATAAAAGATCATATCGACTGTGCTTTTATCAAATTGTGCGCTGATGCAGTTGAATACCCAAGTATTTCGTTTTGTTGTTGGACTTTTTTTTTGTCCAACAAGTTGAACGCAGCCACAATCGGAAGGATTTTTCAATTCAGTTAAAAAAAAAATTACAGTGACCTCCATCTTGCATTCAGATTGTGGATTGTGCTCAGCTCAACTCGTTGTTTAAAAAAATTGTGCATTCAAACGGAGCGCGTAAAAATTTAAATTCAAATATACCTTCGTAGACGCTCGATTGGTCGTGAGCTTCATGGCTAGCTGACCAATGCCAGCGATGCAATGGCTCTAGAGTGAAAATTTAGATAAAAGTTGACTCTTAGAATCAGATTTCATCTTCATCGATCAATCATTATACAATTAGATAATAATCATTGCATAAATACATTTACTAACGTTCAATTACCCGATCGCTTCACGTCGAAGTATAATTTTTTTTTATCCTAACGTACGGGCGGTAAATAAAACGCGAAAATTTCTAAGTCTCGAAAATGTCATTATCATTTGGATTACATTAAAAACGTTATATAACCGCGAAAATCGTCTCGACGATACTCGCCGCGCTAATCGTTATGAAATTCTTGGCCACCCAGTCGCCTCGTTTTTAATCGTCGCAAAATTTCATAACTTATTTGTCATCAACTTTATCCGCGTAAAAGCTACAAATTCACTCGTACGAACGGGTAATATTTAGCGCGAGTCATTTCGTGAAAGACAGAGAGCGGGAGAGAGAGAGAGAGATGAGAGCCGAGTCTTATTTATAAAAAGCGCGTCGCGCGCGCACGGATTTATGATCGGCGCTTGTGCGTGCGCGCTGTATAGGGTGCGGCGTTTCTAAAATTAGTACGAAACGCGCCCAAAAATAAGCGCGACCATATTCCGTAGTCAAGACTCTCTTTCGCGTGTTTCTACGAGTTTGTGTGGGAGTCGGGAAAACTTAGAAGCACACACAGACTATTATTAAAAGACCCGCTCTGCTGCTGCGGCGGCGGCGGCGGGGGGGAGTCGATCGAGTTTCCGCTCGCTCTTCGCGGGACGCTTTACTTTTTCCGTTCAGTTCTCTCTCGTACTTTGTCCGGCGCGAATCATCTTGATCGTTTATCACGGTACGATTATTTAATTTTTCGGACTTTGATTATTTTTCACGGAAGTAGATTTTGGACCTTTGAATTTCCGTAGTCTTATACCGTGGGATACTTTTTCATTGTTTTATCGTTTGTATTTTTTTTTCTCATTGCAGATTCGTTTGACCAAACAGTCCCAAACCCAAACAAATCAAAATGTGTGACGACGAAGTTGCCGCCCTCGTAGTTGACAATGGCTCCGGTATGTGCAAGGCCGGTTTCGCCGGTGACGACGCGCCCCGCGCCGTCTTCCCCTCGATCGTCGGTCGCCCCAGGCATCAGGGCGTCATGGTCGGTATGGGCCAAAAGGACTCGTACGTAGGTGACGAGGCCCAGAGCAAGAGAGGTATCCTCACCCTGAAATACCCCATCGAGCACGGTATCATCACCAACTGGGACGATATGGAGAAGATCTGGCATCACACCTTCTACAACGAGCTCCGCGTCGCCCCCGAGGAGCACCCAGTCCTCTTGACCGAGGCCCCATTGAACCCAAAGGCCAATCGTGAAAAGATGACACAGATCATGTTTGAAACCTTCAACAGCCCGGCCATGTACGTCGCCATCCAGGCCGTACTCTCCCTGTACGCCTCCGGTCGTACCACCGGTATCGTCCTCGACTCCGGTGATGGTGTCTCCCACACCGTCCCAATCTACGAAGGTTATGCCCTTCCCCACGCCATCCTCCGTCTGGACTTGGCCGGTCGCGACTTGACCGACTACCTCATGAAGATCCTCACCGAGAGAGGATACAGCTTCACCACCACGGCTGAGCGTGAAATCGTTCGCGACATCAAGGAGAAGCTCTGCTACGTCGCCCTGGACTTCGAGCAGGAGATGGCCACCGCCGCCGCCAGCACATCCCTCGAGAAGAGCTACGAGCTTCCCGACGGACAGGTCATCACCATCGGTAACGAGAGATTCCGTTGCCCAGAGGCCCTCTTCCAGCCCTCGTTCTTGGGTATGGAGTCTTGCGGCATCCACGAGACCGTCTACAACTCCATCATGAAGTGCGACGTCGACATCCGTAAGGACTTGTACGCCAACAATGTCTTGTCCGGTGGCACCACCATGTACCCCGGTATCGCCGACCGTATGCAGAAGGAGATCACCGCCCTGGCCCCGTCCACCATCAAGATCAAAATCATCGCCCCACCAGAGAGGAAATACTCCGTATGGATCGGTGGTTCCATCCTCGCCTCCCTCTCCACCTTCCAACAGATGTGGATCTCCAAGCAGGAATACGACGAATCAGGCCCTGGCATCGTCCACCGCAAGTGCTTCTAAGCGCCAACTTAGCCGCCAACGTCACTCGCCATTTATATATAAATATTATATCTCTATTATGGTTATATACTTTTATGTTAAAAAACTACACGCACGACTACACATGCAACAACAACTACAACAACAACAACAACAAGACACAATTCCGAATGCAGTCGGTACACAAAACTCCTGTTATTATATGTTTCTGCATCATTGTATAACTATTTGATTGCATTACTAAATTGTTAGCTTCCATCAATATAATAACGATTATTGTTTATATAATTTTAATTATTATATCGATTGTCCCCAAGAATTTGTAATGGAATAGTATATTCTAATGATATTGCGCACGATTACACGTATATGCAGGCTTGTTTATTTGTGCCAGGCTAGTATGTATATGTATTATCGATTATTATAATTGTTACATTATTATTTTTTTCGATCCATTTCGGCAATGTCATACATTAAATCATTTTTTGTATACACGCTGTTACTTTAAAAAAAAAAATAAAAATATACATTCGTAAGACACGTAAAAAATAAAACTATTTTGGCTATTCTATTTTCTACCTCAAGCGACATTCTGAAAACGATATTTTGAAAGATTTGCTAAATAATATATCAAAACACAAGGGACATCTATATATAATATTTGTCTCCAGGTATAGGCGCGGATATGTATATCGAGCTCCACGAACTGCGTGAAGCTCGCGCAACACCACCTAGACATAAATATACACATAATAGACACGAAGATAGACGCGAAAATAATAATAACCCCCAGTAAGCGAACGGCTGATATAATAAATTCAGGTCGCGAGGCGCATATATAAAAAAAATTTTTCACAAAAATAGTCGCTCGGCTCGCGAGTCATAATCATCATATACGCTATACAGAGCATATGCTTACATGTTGCTGACACGCAGTTGGACGCGAGCCCCCCATGCCTCGTGCGAGGCGAAAAAATGTGTAAATACGCCGAGTATTTTCGTAATACACGGCTCTATTCGAAGACGGCGAGCAGCAGCAGCAGCAGCAGAAAGCTCGTGCGACTTTCCCATCCGTTTTATTTTTACACGCGTTTGTATTGCTGCTCGCGGCTGCGAGATCGACGAAGCGCAGACGACGCAGACGATTATTATTGGAGCTAAGAGGAGAGACAAATCGATTAAATCGATTATCAGCCGGTAAAATTGAGGGAATCACAGGAGAAATGGATAAAATCGTTACCGACTTGAGCATGTAATTATGACGCCTATATATAGTCGATTCCCTGATGTGCACTTCTCATTTCGCTTCAAGTGCATCCTTGTAAACGCAAGTGTCCGAGCACATTTTTATTGTCGCTCTCTCGCTCTTTCTATTTCGTTTTTAGAAATTTAATTTTTATTTTTAACCATCGTTCGAATCGCCTCGACTGGAAGTAGCGTTATCGCGTCGTGTTGACAAAAATTTATTAATAATAAGCCGAGTGCACTACATACTTGGAAAATAGAGACAACGCGCGTGCACGCGTGTTCGACAGTCGCGTACCGTACAGCAGGTGAGGAAAAACTGGAAGCCTGTAGTTTTTGAAATTAGCCTGGTCCAAATTCATCGCTACAAGTGTCAATAATATGTTGTTCTTTTTTTTTAATTTTCCATAATTGCTCATTTTTTTGCATTTCGACAGTGTCGATCGGCTCGTGTGAATAGACGAAAAAAATATGAGGCCAGTCGAAGACAGGCCATCAAAAAATATCAACAATGACATGGGTAAAAATTCTCTCGGGGATTTTGGCGACCAAAGGATCGACATTCCGGAAATGGAGAATCACGTGAGTATTGACAGAATGTAGATTGCCTCTTGCGTTAAAAAATTTTAATTGCAACGGTTGCCTATAATTCCACCACGAAGACGAGCTTCAGCTTTCGCAAGCTGTGGGCCTTCATGGGTCCGGGCTTCCTAATGTCCATAGCCTTCCTCGATCCCGGCAACATCGAGTCGGACTTGCAATCGGGAGTGACGGCTCAGTACAAGGTCAGTATCGAGAAGTTTCCGGTCTCTCACACACACACATGACCCATGAATATGACGCATGTGTGTGCTATAGTTGATATGGCTGCTGCTCGGTGCCACCTGCCTCGGTCTGATAATGCAGCGACTGAGCTCGCGCCTCGGCGTGGTCAGCGGCCTTCACCTGGCCGAGATGTGCTATCGGCAGTTCCGCACGACGCCGCGGATTCTGCTCTGGCTCATGACCGAGATAGCCATCACGGGCAGCGACATGCAAGAGGTCATAGGCACGTCCATCGCGCTCTACCTGCTCACCAGTAAATGGTTCGTTGGCCAGCTGCCTGCCACTACTGCTCTTTGCTCGTATAAACGCACGCGCTTTTTTCCTCATTTTGTTACGAGTATGTTATGATGAAACTTGAAATTGGCCCACGGCGCACAGGTTACCGTTATGGGCCGGTGTCCTGCTGACCATCATCGACACGTTCACCTTCATGTACCTCGACAAGTACGGCATGAGGAAGGTCGAGCTACTCTTCGGCATCTTTATCGGCATCATGGCCTTGACATTCGGCTACGAGGTAAACTACCGGCTCCGCGTTTTTCATAATTATCATAGCTTTTCATAATTATCTGCGTCGATATATTCGCTACGCAAACGGTAAAAAGTCGACCGAATAGTATCGTGGTATATTCGTTCGTCTTATATTCTATTCCACATGCTTTCTAGTACGTAGTGTCGGCACCTCCACAGGGTGAATTATTGAAAGGCATGTTCACGCCCTGGTGCTCGAATTGCAATACAAGTGCACTGATACAAGCCGTCGGCCTGATCGGGGCCAATATTCAGCCGCACAATCTGTACTTTCACAGCGCACTTGTTAAGGTAATCCACCCGTTTTGATCTCCATGGATTCACATCAAAATCGTGCAAACGATCTTAGCGAAACTCTTCGAATCGTATTTTTAAAATTATTTTCCCGCTAAATATTTGCAGTCGCGAAAAATCGACCGCACCAAGCCCAACAAGGTGCGCGAGGCCTGCATGTACTACTTCACGGAAGCGTCGATCGCCCTGTTCCTCTCGTTTCTTATCAATCTCTTCGTCATGTGCGTATTCGCGCACGGCCTCTACAATAAGAGCAACGCCGACGTGGTGAGTGACTCACTACACACTAGCCAAATACACTCTGATCGATCGCATCGCGCTAATCAATCTTTATCGTAATTTCTTTTCTGTTCGCTCGTAGTATGCAACGTGCAAAGCCAGAAATTTCTCCTGGGGACTCGACGAGTTTCTCGTGAGTATAAATGCAAAAAGCTCGAAAGCCGTTGCAGACGAACGAAAGCGATAATTTTTCTTTTTCCGTCTTAGAATAACGCCGAACCCTTCGAGGCCGACCTCTACAAGGGTGGCATCTTTCTCGGCTGCTCGTTCGGCTTTACCGCGATGATCATCTGGGCCATCGGCATACTCGCCGCCGGCCAGTCGTCGACCATGACCGGCAGCTACGCCGGCCAATTCGCCATGGAGGGCTTTCTCAATCTCAAGTGGCCGAGATGGCGCCGGATCGTCCTAACGCGCTCCATCGCCATCGTGCCGACCTTCTTCATCGCCTTCTTCAGCAGCATCGAGCAGCTCACGGGCCTCAACGACATTCTCAACGTGACGATGAGCTTGCAGCTGCCGTTCGCCGCTCTACCGCTCATCGCCTTCACCAGTAGCGCCGACGTCATGGGCGATTTCAAGAATGGACTGTGAGTTTATTTTTTTTTATTCATTATAAAAATATCGTATTGAGAATTTTCTGACAGATTCAACAAGGTGGCATCGACTTTCCTGTCTCTGTTCGTCATTGGGATCAATTTTTTCCTGGTGGCGACTTTTTTGCGAGAGATGGTGGCCAAAAACGAACAACCCCACGCCATGGTTTTCGTTGCGATTGGAGTAGTGGGATTTCTCTACCTTCTCTTCTGTCTTTATCTTTTGGCTTACCTAGCATGTGCCATGGGTGCATCATCCATGAGCAAAATCAAAGTCAGTATTCAAAATCATTTATAGAGTCTTTTTTTCGATATAATCTATTATAAATGGGCTGAAAATTATTTTATTTTCAGTTTATCGCCAAGTACGTGACGGGACCGCAGACTAAAAATCTTGAAGTGGTGTCAAGAAGTTGATGAAGTCATGTATTTCTTTTTTTCATTTATTTGTGCGTTTGAACAATTTTTTTTAATTGTTATTTCAACCAACGGTTAAGTTTAAAATTGTAAATGTATTCAATATTTTGTTGAAAAATATTATTCCAATTGGTTTAGATTTTTTTGATAGTAATTTTTTAAATGATTTTATAGAAAAAGAACTCAAGTGTAAATATTAAAATATATAAGTTGAGTGGTTCCATTATAACATGTCATTCCAATAGATTATTCAATTTTTCTTCCTCAATACGAGTGATATTGTTATGTATAAGCAAACGATGTGTAATGCTAAGTACTGTTTGTAAAAATACTTAAAATTATTTTACAAAAACCAAGGTATATTAGAACATTCCAAAAGAAATTTTAAAGAAATATACTTTTTTTTATTAAAAACTTCAGTTAGGTAAAAGTACTATTTTGTTCCTCATACAATTTCATTTCATGTTAAACATTATCATTACTTGCAAATGACACGTACAAATTGTTTTGAGTCACTTCATCCAAAAACTGTGTAATATGATCAATAAATTGTCTTATTTTATCTCACAGTTTCAAAGAGTTTCATTAATCGTACAAAATGTTCTCATTTGGAAGGCGCCAGCTTTTCGACATTACCTATAACCCTTTGTTATGTTTACGTTTTCTTGACGGGGCAGAATTATCGAATAACTGGTGTATATACCACTTTTAAATCACTCGTAATAAACATATTTTCCGATGTTAGTATACATTGCAGTGATTGAATAGCACAAAACATATCTTATGTAAAATTCACAGAGTCTATTTATGTAAGGCTCGCAAAGCAAAACTCACGTTTGGTTCAAGCCGTCGAATAACTGAACAAAAATAAAAGTTCGGATCAAACCTTTCATTCAAAAATTATTATAGCAAATTGTGGATGTCCACTTTATTGATTATCGGCATCCAAAACCATTTCGATTCCATCACCCACAAAGTGGTGAGTGCTAAGTGGTTTTACTACGCAATCTTAGGTAGTTAGTTATTTTTCTTTGATTTATTTAGAAGAGGTTCCGAAATTTGTATACAAGATAGGCTCTGTATAAAAACATCGGAACTCTGAAGGAAGTATGAAAACAATTATACTTGTAAACGAAGTAAATATGTTTCTCTTGCGGGGATGTGGCTTTGATACAATAGAACCTCGTAGTGTTAATTATTATAAAACAAAATATATTTGACTCATATGGTAACTTTCTCTATTTTTTAGTTGAGAAGGCTTTTCTCTATTTCTTCTCGACTTTTTTTATCTTATACTGGAACAAAATTTTTTTACTTCTTTAAAAAATATACATCATCAAAAATATTCAAGTCATATCGCACAATTTTTCTTATTATTATAAGATAATATTCAGCGTTTAGGAAATTAAGTATTTTTGAAATATAGTTATTAAATTAAGATAATTAGGATAAGAATCAAATTTTAATTCGTATTAAAAGGTAACGAATAGTTGAGAAAAAATCGGGGCAGGCGTCTTCTTATAACTGAGCAAAATAGGGACAGTCACCTCACGCATCAAATATCAGAGGAAAAATTTATTTTGATTCGTAGTAACGACCACTACGAGGCTCAATTGTATCAAAGCCACATCCCCGCAAGAGAAACATATTTACTTTGTTTATAAGTATAATTGTTTTCATACTTCCTTCAGAGTTTCGATGTTTTTATACAAAGCCTATCTTGTTCAAAACTATCGAAATCTCTTCTAAATAAATCAAAGAAAAATAACTTACTACCTAAGATCGTGTAAAAAGTCAATTGACATTAACCACTTCATAGGTGAATAAGTGATGAAACCAGAAAAATGTTCGACGCCGATCATCATCCAAAGGATATGCGTAATTCGCTGATTATTTTGAATTGAAACTGAACGCGCCCAAAATACTTGAAACAACATTATTGGCTACCTCTGAATCCAGAATTGCATACTCGATTCATAGTTCACACTCGCACTACTAATGCAATAAAAATCATAGCAATTTTGCCACTCAAATCAACTTTCAATCCTACCTTTTATATGTCTATCGATACGAAAAAGAATCCATCACGTCCGAGCGTAATCTTGAATACAAATTTTGTAAGCGACAATTTTGCTGTCTTATCGGTGCTCGAACTTCAATTTAAGCCTTAGCACCACGACGAACAGTAAATTTTCACATGCGACTAATTATGCACATTTACCCAGCCACGGTAAACAAGTGCATGCATAAGATTATTAATCGTTGAGTCGAGTAGCGCGCGACTCTTAACGGTGTATATATTTTTTAATTACAAAAAAAGTACAGAGTCGAGAAAAAAGTAAGTGGTCGAGAGATTGTTAAATTTTCTTTTAAATTAAACTCAAAGATTATAAATGCAAGAAGTAAATTCACACAACTGTGAGCTACTTTTTAAGGACTACTTTATTTTAAGGCTGCGCGCGTATCCAAAAAAATCGATTTTTTCTGAATCGTGAATAGGACTCAAAAAATCGGTTGTACTCGCATAGCTGTAATATTTATTCTTAATATCAGATCCACGCAGTCCTGATAAGCTACATTAAAATTTGATATTCACGCGCGTCGATCGAATATTTATATTGCATCTACGCGCGATATGCCGTGCCTCGTGCTGATATAATGTGAGTGCATCGCACAGTTACGGCAATTACCCCTCTTTCTCTCTCTCGAGTTGGGCTCGCGAGACACTCGCAACTATAGATACCGCAGCGCAGCGCATGCAACGCAACAGCAGCAGAAGCAGCGGTAGCACTGCAGACAGCGGCGTAGGCGGAGAGAGAAAGAAAAGGAGCAACGGGAATACTCACCGACGAGATGTACTACAATATATATATATATAAGTAGTGCGCACGCGAGATCCCACAAAAGGGACGTCTTACGGATTATCGTCGCTCTGAGAATGACTTCTCGCGCAGGAACAGAGGAGAAAGAGATAGAATGTTATCATCTTGTCGCGCTGCATCGTAATATAACTACATTCGACTTGTTTCTTGATTGCTACGTACAAGTGTACGTACAGAGGATGGACCAAAAATTGGTTCTCACGTTGGTAGGCGAGGATTTTCGTCGATTAATGAGTGTCGAACTTTAGAAAATATTAACACATGAAAAATGAAAATTCATAAAATTTATTTCGCCAAGTATGCGGCGTATGTACAATGCGAGCACACGAGCGCAACAATAATTCATTGCATGTGCATCGTATGTAAGTATGTGCATGTGTGTATAAGTGTGTGTACATAATAAACGAGTCCTGCGGTCAGGAGCTACTGCTTGTTCTTATATCTGCAGTATAGAAAATAAGGATGGAGCTTCACGGTAAAGGAAGGAAGGAAGAGCGATGCACGACACGAGATGCCTAGATTCCAATCTCGAAAAACCCGCTGCTGCAGTTATACTCGCGGCAGTGACTCTTCTCTCTCTCTAATTTGGTTATACATCGCCGTATACTCGCGATTACATATTACCAGAGTGGCTTACTACATATAGCAAGCACTCATATATACAGATTTGATGAGGGGAAAATAATAGAAGCTCGCTCGAGAGTCTTCGCGGTACCACTGCAGCTCCGCGCGCCCGTATATAAGCTTTGTACACTGCACAATTTCTATTTCACGAGGTATATGCGCGTCATGCGATGAACGATGATGCCTTAGCTGTGAGAATATCACGTGCTCGTTCTGCCCACGTATTATGTAAACACATGGGACTCTTGCCGCCCATGTGCGAGCTTCTGTGTATGCTGAACGTGCTCGCGAGTTCACGCGCGGGTGTGTGCGAGTTTCTGTGCATCGAATTTTCAGATTCGAGCGGCTGCGCACATGCCTTTTGACGTAATGATACCGATGGAAGAACATCTTCGGGGAAGCGTAATGAGAGTTTTTTTCGCGTTCGAGCTTGGTGCACGTGTTGTGCAAAGTATAATATACTCTGAATGCGTTTTTAACAGATCCGAGCGCCAGCTCGAGCGTGCCATTCTGAGTCCAGAATAGTTAACGCAAACTCTTGAGGATATTTCATTCAACTATCGCAAGTCGAGGACATTAATTTTAATTCAAATTGTCATAACATAAAAACTTATTTTCGCGCGTGCTTTAACTTTTTGTCAGATTATTTTACTGCAAATTTTAACCGATCGTAGAGAGACGAAAAAAATATCATTTTGTCGAATAACGCGCCGGATCGGGAATATAGTGCGCTTAAAAAGAGAAACAGAGATGAAGGTTTATACGAGCAATTAGCTTAATTGAAAATCATCATTACGACGTTACGAATGCATTATCGAATAGGATCGATCCACACTCGAGATGATTATCGCTCGGCCACTCTCTCGCGAGTGACGCGTTCCGCATTCCTCGTGCTGTGCCACGAGTCACCCCGCGCAAACACCCATATAAAATCGTCTCTCTCTCTCTTTCTTCGAGCGAGTCCAGCCGGAGTGCAGCGGATAGCGCGCAGAGAGCCGCAAAATGCGCTTATACAAATTGCTCAAAGCAAAGTCGAGCGGGGGGCAGTTCGATTGGTCATTGCAGATAGAGTGCCTAGTATATTTATAAATACGCGCTCGATCGGCGTGCCTTGCATTTATACAGACAGACGCACGCAGGGATTTTGCCGTTGTACACTTTACTCCGCGAGCCATGCAGATGCATCGCACGCACGCGCGCGCGCGCATAGAGAAACTGCAACTATGTGTCTCTGTGTGGGTCTGTGTGTGTGCATAACGGTCCAGTCGAGCTTGCACATGTGCAATATATACCTATGGTGGCTATTATTTTTATACGATTCGTATATAGAAGTTCAGCGCCTGCGTGAGCTCCGCTGCACAGCTGTCCGCGCGCATGTGTGTGTTATATCCTTTAACTCGGTATCGTTCCAAAGTTGTATATGTGCGCCCGTATATAGGGACTTTATATATTATAGACTCGTAGAATCGTATGGGCACATGGCACGTAGTACACCCACGTATACGTACACATACGCTCGTGCAGTGCGCAGCCGTAATAAATGCATGATTTGATTCGCGCGTGCGGATGCGTACGCATCTTACGTATACGGTAACTTCAACGTCCGCAACGAGCGCATCCCATACCACGCGGCCAATATCGAAGTCTATAGCGAAGCACATATTGATAACTGTATTGGGCATCGAAGTATCCCTCGCCGATTGAAGTAAACTCTGCATCATATATACGCGGATACAACTTCGTTCGCCGCAAGAATTGCGTGATTGCAGATGCGCACGTTTTATATGCGTTGCATACGTACATCGAATCGATTTTACGGAGCCAATAAGACGAGGAAAATCATCCATACAGCCCCGTTTGGGCCGCTCGTTTGTCGTGACAAATGTAACGATCAACTTGTCCCCGTGCACATTCATCCATGGCTCGTATATATATTTAACGGCAGTAAACACACCATATATACTCTCGTATCGTATGTAATGAAAATGTCTTCCACCGATCAGTGGCGTATCGCTTCGCGTCTTCATTCGTTCGCGGTGATAAGTAAATATTTAATTAACCGCAGAGCAAACATGTACCTCGGCCCGAGCTAGCGCGAGCATATATTATAATATCGAGCGAAAGGCGCAGCATCGTTACGTTGTAATTGAAAATTAACGACGAGGTCCATATAATGAGTGTTAATGACCTTTGGAGACTATTAATGCTTCAATCTCGCGCACAGCAGGTGTTGATCAAAGCCAATTGCGCTCACGTGTATGCGTACGTATGTGTGCGTATATGAGAGATTCGTCGCTTATATAAATTTATGTACGCGAGCATGTGTGTGCGTATGTACGCTCGCGATCCCAATGTATGTGTACGTATACGGGGAAAAGATCGGAAACGAAGATTATTATAACTCGTTTGGGTATACGTACGAAGCGCAGAGAGCCGCGAGTGAGATGTGCGCGCATACCGGCTTTTATATTATTTTATGTGTGTGTACACATATCGTGCACTAGCGCTTTAAAACGCCTTTTTATATACCGATCCGATCTCTCTCTCTCTCTCTCTCTCTCTCTCTCTCTCGACGGCGTGCGGCTGAAAAAAAGAAAGATTAGGTAATACCGATTTTCAAGAGCAGCCGCGCAAAGAGATCTTGAACTTGAACTCGCGAGTCGCTCTCGAGAAGCGAGGCCTTCATATAGTACAGGGAATGACTCGGATAATTATCCCAAAGTTACTTAATTGCAGATCGATTAAGACATTCTCGGGCCAATGATCCCGGGCCTCTGTTTGTTTTTCACTCTTAATAAATACAATACAATAGGGAATATTTTATTTTAAATTAGCCCTTTACAGTCTCGAAACATATAGCAGCGAGAATAATGAATTCGATGCGTGTGCAATTATAATCGTTGATTAATCCAAAAGCGCATATCTTATCAGTCATCGCCCGTTGCACATCGCAGTCTATGCGAGATAGGCACGTCGTATTATAACGCAGGCGCAGAGCTTGGCCCTCGCCATTCGCGCGCTCTAATTTGAATAAAACTCGCGCGAGCCCGAGTTTTTCTCACAATCATCGCATACGAGGTGCAGTACGAGGATATCAATGGCGCAGCGAGACGAGCAATTATTGTAATATTATTGCGCGAGCGAGGAGAAAAAAAATAATAGCAATAAGCATGAGATTGCCCGAATGATTACGAGAAATGGTATAGTTCGTTTCGCGCGCGCACTGCCGTTTTGCGCCCATTTAGAATTCCTCCATTATTCTCGCAATGTCCTCGGAAGTAAGAACTATTATATACTCATACGTATAAGTGTAAGTATGTGTGTGTGTCTGTATTCCTCTTAATGCGCAATAGGAAATTTATCGCTCGAGCTTAATACATATACTCGCGCATACCGCACACACAGTCACACTTACACACAGATGCAGTCGGCACTACGCTACGCGAGGTGCAAGGAGATTCATCAACGTTAGTAGGGTTTCCGAGCGCACAATACCGTTGCGGCGCGAGAGATTCTTCGGAGCATAAATATCGCGGCGATTTATGGTGGTGAGCCGCGGCCGGCAACATTTTGAAACATTGGTTGGCTTTTACGTGCCATTGGCTGCGCGTAATATATGTTTCTAACGTTCGTTTAGATTATTATACCGACCTCGCCTCTTTCTCTACATTTTCAAATTGAGTTGTATATCGTATTATATGGTATCGAAAAAAAGTGCAGCCAATAATAGCCTATCGCTCCGATACAGTTATATACATTTCACTTCGAAGATTCCGTCAAAATTCGACACATCTAAATCCGAATCAAAACGATGCGCTTCCGAACGAGAGATAAGTCGCGGAGACTCACCGCACCGCGAATCGTAACTGTATGTGTCTCTCAAATGGCCGCATGCCTATTGTGACGATCGCGAGAACGGCTTCAATGCAAAGACATTCGCAGTAGCTTAGGAGGAGGACACAAATTTAAAGTATGCCCGTTGCGCGCACGATATAGCGGCCCCGCGGCATAATAGTGCATTTTATGTAAAATGGCATAATAAAAGAGCTACAAATACATGTCACGCGAGCGGCGCATTTATATTTAATATATTAATATAGTACGCGGCTGCTCGTGCAGTGAGAGCGGGGGGGAAAACAAAAAGAAAAACGAGAAATGTACCGTACGCAGAACAGAGCGAGATTAAAATTGCCCACCGAAACGATTCGGTGACACGTAAACCTGAATTACATTTCACGAAACTCGGCGATATGATTGCCTTTTGTGTCCAGTTTTCGCGTTTAATATATCGTTGTATGTATATTACACATAATACTAAGCGCGGTATCGTGACCTCCTCTCGACGAGCCGTTGCTGAGCTCGTGCGAACGCTACGAAAATTTCGTGGCCATGGCAAAGTAGTAGTGTGACAAGGAAAACCTGAATGGGCTTGGGAAAATGCGCACTCGTACAATGCAGAAAAGGCACGAGGCGTAACGACGTCTTTTCCAACTATACCGAAATTATCCAGCTGCTACTTTTGTATATTATTTTAATATAGGACGGGTGCGCGTGGACTCTCGAGAGAGGCCTGCAGCACTCCTTTTGTTGTTTCGGCCACTTTAATCGCGAAGAACCGACGTCGACGCACAAGTCTGATTCATCGGACTTTTAAACGAACGAGAACGAGATTTGATCGTTGACGTGCGCGCAAACAGCACCTCGAGAGCGAAGGTCAGGGTCATTGCCCACAGCTGCCGAAGCAACAGGTTCTGCGCCCATATATATCTATATAAACCCACACGTTATACTTATATACATTCGTTATCAAGCAGACTTGTAAAGTTGGTGATATTTTTCTTCAAAGTGATCAGTTTTTTCATTATAGAATTAATAATAGCAAATTCTAAATAATTTTCAATTTTTTTTCATAATTATATCGTCCTAAAACAAGACCCAGAATTTATTTAATTGCATTATTGCAAGTCAGAATGACTTTATTTTAGCAATTTTTAATCGGAAAGTGAGAGCTTTATGTAAAAATAAAATAACTCGGGAAAGATTTTATAGAATTGATCAAAGATACATCTGATTTGTTCAAATGCATTTTGGATTTTTGAAAAAATCAGTAGGTCAGAACGTAAAAGAAAAACTCAAGCGAGAATTTTTAAGTCCTCTGGCGTCTTTTGTGACATACTGAAGCATTCTTATGTGGGGTAGAAAAAAAATAAAGATAAATTATGCGTCCGAAGTTTCCGACGTCGATGCGTTGAGCACGTGCGTAAAGTGTATAAGTGTTTACGAGAGCCACCGCAAGTTCAGGGTCTCCTCAAGGAACATGCACCGTCGAATTGAAAGCTATATCGCTTCTTGGAAAACCTTCTTTAATTTGTGTAGGAAAATTATGAGCCAAAGGTTTTTTAAAGTTATAAAAAAATTCTTAGCAGTTTGTAAATCTTTATTGTTCTTCACAAAATTTTCTTTCTGAAATTACATAGCGTACTATTAGCGTAATTATATATAGCGTAGATTGCAGAAGTCTTCGCTGCCATCAAAATGTCTTAAAAAAAAGTTCACCTTTCCTATTGTTTGTTCCGATTATGTATTATTATTATGTGATTTTTGAGTACATTCTGATATCCAAATGATTTGTGACAAAGTTCACATTCGAAAGGTTTGCTACGATCATGCACAGCATTTATGTGAGTTTTTAGGTTAAAATTATCTCGAAATGATTTGTGCATCAACGTGACGTTTGAGGTCACTTTTTTGTCGAAATGATTTATGGCAAATTTCATATTCAAAGGGTTTGTTCCGATTATGTACTCCATTTATGTGAGTTTTGAGGTTAGCTTTGCGACAAAATGATTTGTGGCAAATATCACATTCAAATGGTTTGCTCCGATTATGTACTGCATTGATGTGCTTATTAAGGTTACTTTTTTGCCCAAATGATTTGTGACAAATATCACACTCGAAGAGTTTGCTACGTAGATGTATCGCATTTCTGTGGTTTTTGAGGGTAGCTTTATGTCCAAATGATTTTTGACAAATGTCACATTCAAATGATTTGCTCCGATTATGCACTGCATTTAAATGCCTTTTGAGGCTACATTTTAATCCAAATGATTTGTGACAAATATCACATTCAAAAGGTTTGTTGCGATTGTGTACTCCATTTATGTGATATTCGAGGTGATGTTTGAGTCCAAATGATTTGTGACAAATATCACACTCGAAGGGTTTGCTACGATTATGTACTGTGCCTACGTGCATTTTGAGATGACCTTTTTGTGCAAATGATTTGTGACAAATCACACATTCAAAGGGTTTGCTCCGATTATGTACTGTATTTATGTACCTTTTGAGGGTACAATTTTGCCCAAATGATTTGTTGCAAATATCACATTCAAAGGGTTGACTACGATTATGTACTTCATTTACGTGACGTGTGAGGTGAACTTTTTGACCAAATGATTTGCGACAAATGTCACATTCAAAGGGTTTGCTACGATCATGTACTGTTATTATGTACCTTTTGAGATTCTTCACGGGTCGAAATAATTTCAGACCAATTTCACATTCGTCTAATCTAATGCCTGTGTGCGTCGAAAAAATATGTGTATTAAAACTCGTTTTTTCTTTGTAAGTTTTACGACTTATTTTACACTTTATTTTCTCATTAATGTATTCTTTGAATTTTAATTTGGAATGCACTCGAAATTGACAATTATTATCATAGTCGAATTCCTTTCTTATCAAAATTATCAGATTCTTATCGTAAAAGCAGTTTGTCTGAACTTGGTTTTCTATTTTAACAATAGGCTGCTCAGTTTTGCAAATGCTTGTCGATAGAGACTGTAGTTCAGATTTAACATCTTTGCCCTCATAATCTATGAATATTTGCTCATCTAAATTTTCGGGTAATGCAATACCCTTATTTATGTTATTTGCCTAAAATTAAAATTGCATAACAGTCTTTGATAGTGGAAAATTAGAATCTAATTTAAATTATTGAACTCACTGGTGATTTATAAAACGCGAATGTTCCAAAGTTTTTGATATCGCAATCAGAGTCTGCCGAATCGAAAACGTTATCTCTGCCTTCACTTGACCAAGTATCATTTGGTTCTTCCTTCAACCTAAGGAATAACGAAGTTTATGAAGCGATCCTCAAAAAAATGTCATAGCACAAAATAGTTACCTAACTATTTCTCCACTGCTTTGCATGGCTAGCTTGTTTATAAATGTAATCACTGTGAATTTTAAGAAAATATTTTAACACTAAGAAAATATTCTAGGTTATGTGCCACGCAAGTAGCTAATATTGCACACGACTTGTAAACACTTGCTTACTACAGGAATACCGGTGTACTTAAGACAGGAGACTCTTCCATTTTAGTAGCTTCTTGATGAAAATTTCCCCTTACACCGACGATTGGCCAGTAGGCATGTAATACACTCGCATAAAGGTATATCACACACATAATGTTAGATTCATGCTCGTCAATATCTTATGAAAAAATCAATTCTATTCAAGAATGGTGTTTTTTTATCCTCATTTTTCAATCAATTTGATCGCTCGAGGGCAAGAAAATAAAAACCGACAAATAAAAATATGCAATCGACAGCGAGAACGAGAGCCGCGAGGATCAAGGATTGTTTTCATCGATCGTTACCGGCTGACTGTACGTCTGTATACACCAACGCTACCGCATGCAGCAGAATTTTCGCTCTTTTTTCTGCTCATTTTTTTTCCGAGGCTCGGCAAAAAGCATCGGAGGGCATCTCTCGACTAACGCCAAAGGAGGAAGTCTATTGTCTCGATCGCGATCGGGAGCGCAGCGGCAGATACTGCAGCGAGTTTTGAGCGGCGTACGACTAAACAACTATACGGTAACTACTCGAGCACTGCAACGGCTCAAAGTCTTAAACTTTGCGGACCCGAAGATGGAAAAAAAAGTGTAATATATTTCTCCGGTGTATAAGTCGTAGGATTGCAACTAGTTGTACCGCCGTCGTAGTCGTCAAGCATATAATACGACAATGAAGAACAACAGTGCAAAGATGATGACGGCTACGACGACGACGACGACGACGACGACTACGAGGATGACGAGAGGATCAGGACGTGCAACGTAATCGCCCTTAAGTCATAATTCGCGTACGTTGAACCTAACTGTCCGAATGCGCGCGATGATATTCGCTATGCCGCAGCAGCAGCGGCGACGACGACGATCGTAAGCTCGCGAGTCGTATAATAATGGCATTATAGTGGCATTCGGATCGCGCGCGGCTTTAAACGACCTCTGTGTGTGTGTATATAGAAGACAATCGACCGAGAGGATTTCGCGAGAGTCGCGCGCGCCAGGCAGCTTGGCGAACATCCACAGAGAGACGATTATGAATGAAAATATTGACGTCCTGCTTGTAATTGCTTGATTGCTTATGGAGCTCTGTGTTCTATATCGAGCTGGGATGTATAGTTTGTATTTCACGAGGTCGTTATCGATTTATTTAATTAAAAGCAAAAATTATATGGAACGTTGTATCGGTATTTTTCGGAGTTGACTGAGCACGACTCAAATGAATAGTTATAAATCGTACGAGCAGCTATACATACTTGTAAAGAAACAATCGCGATAAGAGAATAAAATTCATTTCCTTCTTTTTTAAATAACAAAATAATAATTTTTCAGCGAAAAAGTTCTTCTCCCTTTCGTATTCTCGTCTTGAAATGACAAAAGACCAGCAATAATCTCGGTGAAAATCTTGAGGAAAAAAAGAACAAGATGTACGACAAATTGTTGTGAAACGGCAGTGCAGGATCTGACACGTATGATTGCGAAAGGGAAAAAATTGCTTATCGCTTCGTCGAGATCAAATTGGAGCAATTAGCACGTACAAATAGACCATACATGTCAACCTTGTAAAGCCCTAAAATGAAATAAAAATTATTTCAAGGAAACACAATCACTGCAATCCAGAAAATTTGAAAGATGTTTCTTCACTTTTAATGATTCAACTTGACAAATTCATAAGGAAGCTGTTTTATGAGTATATAGAGGAATAATTGGAAAAAATGTATCGAAGCTTCTTAAGGGCAGATATATTTCATTAATGCGTAATAACGCAAACGAAAATGAGGTATTTACAAGATTTCGATAATTGTTCCTCGTCAAAAAAGTTGTTAAACCCTTGGCTCGAGCTATTCCCGCGAGACTCGAGCTATATAATTCTTATCACCCTCGGTAGATCTCCGAGGTTGTTTCAAGCTTCGCCCAAATAGGCAAATACCTACTTTAGAACGTTCTCACGACAAGCTCGAGCTCGCTCAAGCTCATAGGCCGCGCAACGCGTGCCATACAGCATATATAATATACTGCACCGCAAGAAGACAACATCGTGAATTCCAGGCGTCGTCGTCGTCGTCGTCTGTGGCAGTGACTTTTTTTCATCTTATATATTATACTTCACTCTGCTCTCCTCGCGAGCGGCGCGAGCAAGAGTTGCTGCCGCTCCTGCACCTCTTGTATGTACTTTTTTTGTCGTTTGCCGAGACGAGAGTGAAACTCGCGTGTATAAAGCGCGTGTGTGCGTCAGTTAGCCTGCTACATATATTTATAATGTAGGTGAAGACGAGTACTTGGCTTCGGAGTAGAGTATATCGTCGTACATAAAAGACGACCTTGACAAAAGCGAGTCTTGATTGATATGTGTCTGAACGGTTGCTATGCGCCGCTCACTTCATTCGTTTTTCCTTCGAATTTATAAATCGCTTGGCGCATTTCGACTCGCCGCGGTGCATCCTGCTTCGTGGCGTACGATATACGCATCTCCGAGAACTGCATATGGTTGACTAGTATTTTTTCAAATGCTCCGAATGATCTACATTTTACGTCCTACCGAATTTTCTACCCGAGTATAGCTCGATCGTCATTAGCATATAGCATAGAAGAAGCATCGCAGGCATAAATTAATTGCTATATGGGTATGCATTGAAAATTGAAGCCTGCACCGCAGTCAACAGCCAATTAAATTTATGCGTTTTACGCTACTCTTTCTCGCATTTATAAGTGAATACTATACTCGAATGCCACTTCATTAATATAATAGCGCGTCGATGTTGGAATATACGTGCGGCGATAGGGCACGAAAGAGACGCAGTATATACACAAAACGTCAATTGCAGCGGCTCGCCAGGCCAACAACAACGCGCGGTAGCACTCGGCCATATATGCACTCACCCATACAGAGACAGTACATACATTATAAGCGTTTGTAAGTGTGTGTGCGCGGAGAAGACGCGCAGTGCAGCGCCGGAGGAGTAAAAACTGGTTTTTAAAACTCCCCCCCGGTGTATTATACATACACACACACACACATACACACCCGATGACGATAATACCGAATGGGTTCAATATTCGCTCGTCCCGCCGAGTCCTCGTTTATATATGTGCACCGATCTCTGCGTGTATATACTTACATTATACACATATATAAATCGGTCGAACTCGTATACTGCTTTAACAGGTCGGCCGGCCGATCCTCCCGTGGTTTGCTGCTGCTGCTGCGGTTCGGATTTCCACGCGCAGGCTAAAAATTAAAGCTCTGGTATGTTTATAAACGACACACGTGCGTGGCTTGGCGTGCGGCAAATGACCGGTATTATCACGGCGTTCCGCGCAGATATACATTGAAATTGTCTCTCGTTTTAAAACGCCTAGAGATGTACCGGAGCAACGAATGACTCGCGCGCGTATATTATAAGCAAAGTGATATCGTGCGAGAAAATAACACAGTCACATATTTATTCGCGTTACTTACACTTTTCATTATACCTACTTATAAGTGTCGAGCGCAGTGATTACGAAAATTTATTTATCGGCGTTGTGAGAACTCTTCGTTTATAACTCGTCGAAAATAAAAACAAACGCACCTCATAATTTTTTATCGCGTTAAAGAGGTACACCACCGTTGGCGTTTCACGTATCACTGCTGCAGTCACGCAGGCTCGTTGCTGGTGGTCATCGCGCAGTGCATCGCTGGACAATTTTTGTGCTCAATATAATCTCTCTCTGGCTTGGACACTGGGATGCGCTATTCCTTGTATATAACGCGTGATATTAATGCATGCGCGCGTGTGTGTGAGGTGTATAATAATATAGAGAAGAGCTAATGCAGCTGGGCACGCGAAGGTCATGTATACATACGGCAGTAGTGCTCTTATAAGCCTGAGAGAGAACGAAAGATAACGTATACAAGAGCGAAAATGACAATCGCCTCCCGCGCGTGTATAAATATAAACACTACAACACGTACAACGAGCGTCGTGTATTCTCATATACCAAGAAGAAAAAGATACTCGCCACAGTTCCCGAGCATCGCAAGTGCAGTGCTCCTCCTCGGCGTAAATAATATATATGTGTACGTGTGTGTGTGTGTGTAACATGCGAGTAGTGTGTGTGTGTATGCAGCAGCGCAGAGGCAGTGAGACGATGCGCACTGAAGCTCTTTCTCGAGCTTATCGTAGAGATGCATCGCCACCAGGACGACGACGACGAAGACTACGACACGTACTTGTATGCACTGTTATGCGTGTGTGTAGCACCTTTATGCCGTCCATACAATGTGTACGGATGCTGTTGGCTGCTTTATGCCAACTATATACCTTAGAATAAGAGAGGCATCGCGTCGATGCAAAAAGGCTGCTGTCTCTCTTCTCTCTCTCTCTCTTTCGCATGTGAGCGTAGCAGCAGCAACAGCCGTGCAGAACTGCGTTATTCTCGCGAGCACTGCTGCTGCTACGGCTGATGCTCTCTCTGGCCACTGCTTCATAGCAGAGCTTTCTACGTATACTTAAATGCTCGCTACTCACTTTGCGACTTGTGTCAGATTTTCAGCCGGCGATAGAAAGAGAAAGAGAGAGAGAGAGAATTTTGCAAATCTGTCATGTGAGCAGTGCGAGAACTTTTGAGAATTATAAATCATGGGGCTCATTTTTTCAATATTATTTTTTAAACGTCCACGAAAATATGTTGATGCGTTCGAAAATAATCGTCCAACAGTTACGATTCAATAATGTAAATATACCTAAAGTCTAATTCATTTTCTAGTCTTGACTGATGAGCAAAACTACAGAACTGTAATGTTAAAACTTTCGCAAATGCATTCCGCAATAAATTAATTTTTCCCACTCTAACCTAAAATACGCAACTTTGCCGCTAATTTTAGGCTCTCGTAGGAAAAAATAGTATCTCAAACTGGTGCAGATATGGTTTTTTAACAAAACTCGTTACAGCACTCGCCTTCGGCTCGTGCTATAATCCCTCGTTTTGCTAAAAAACCATATGTGCACCAGTTGAGAAATATACTATTCTTCTAGACTAGTGCAAATAGATTGCAAGAAACTGTAATTCATTGAAACCTTGCAATTTATAGCTAAAAAATAAGAATAATAAATAAAAGGTTTGTTACATATTATCAATGAAATATGAACGACGATACTACGAGTAATTCACGCATGAATGATACCCTAGTACGCGTATAAGTCATAAATCTGTCACTACGCGGCGCAAGACTCAATATCCTGCGATCCCGCAAGCAACTAAGCAAAGTTCGGGAGTTAAGTACGGGCAAAACCGGTGTTATAGTCAACCTAGTTTCCCTTCAGTAAACGAATAAATCTTTCGCCTTTTACTAAAGATTTCCGTGGAGGGGAACATTTAATAGGTCTTACGACCAATTTTTGATTCGGCCGAATTTTACATTCGGCCTCTTAAACTAATACAAAAATAATTAGCAGGTACTCTGATGAAAATACTGACAAAATGTCAATATGAACGAAATCAAATAAGTTGATAGCTTTATTAAATAGTAATTAATAACAATGCATACAATTATTCATATTTTTTTACATTGTTTTATCGCGTACCTTCTACGTCGAACTATAAATTTATAATCTGTTCAGAGTATTAACGTGATTAATTTAAATACTTGTATGAAAGGAACAGAATAAATGGATCGCCTTCATTTCTGCAACTTGAATTTTAATAGTATATTTTATCATTTCTATCCGTATGAAAATACAGTAGACCCCAAGAAAAATAAACCCTGTATTAGAATTACATAGATCGTACGTACGTGAGCAATGCATAATATAATTTATGTGAAAAATTCGTTAGAGCGACGTGAGGCACGCAGGTGTGCGATTTACAGCTTTGACGCGGCAACGATAGCGTCCCGAGAAATCCCATGTGAAACGTCTCCGAGATTTCAAAAGTACCCAAGCACTTGACGAATATACGACTCAACGTTGACTTTTGTTGTTGTCGCTGGATGAGTTGTTGGAAGAAACGCATAGGAGAGCCCTTCTGACGTGCTAGAAGACACGACAGTGTCAAAGTATGCGACCGACGGCCGATAAAGCACCGATGCCGGAATAAATTATCGTCCTTCCGGACAAGCTGCGTGGAACTAACGGGGAAACAAAACTATTTTCAAGTCCTTCTCGAATAAATTGCATACATTTCAATTATCGTAGACTTTTATTATTCGGCATCTGCGCGCGTAACGTATAACAATAGTTTATTGCGGTCGTTGGAAATGAAATCTATTACTTCGTTCATTAGAGTTATTTTTCTCCTGAATACTTTGCTTCGCGTGTACCTACATGAAGCTGGATGAAAAGCATTTTTTAAATCATCAAGTACATGGGATGGTCTTTCTCACCTCTCGCGCGTGTACATAAATTCACGCATTACATCTTCGATTATGCATGCACGAGATGTTTTGCACGCGCGAGAGTTAAAAAAAAAAAAACGAGAGAGAAAAAAAGCTGTAGCGAGATGACGAAGCGAAGGTCGATTAATGGGTGCGTTTGGTTTATATTATACACTATATGGACTGGCTGCGCTATTGGCAGTGCACTCGACTTGCGCGCGCGCTAGTGCATGATGCAGCAATCGACTATATGCAGCCATTGTACAAATCGACGCGATCCTCGGCCCGATGAGGTCGATTGAACATTTTACACACGCGGTAGTTGGATCGTTAAAGAAGAGAGCACCCGAGGAATCCTGTAAAAGCCGAACGACCAGAGAGTGAGAGAGAGGATGATTCGACTTCTTTTTATTTTTTTCTTTCATTTTTCAAGTACCTTCGTTAAAAAGTTTATTAAATTGTAGCTCTTGCGCGCGCGCTACGGGCAGCAACAATAATAAAAAAGTGCAAATATAAATTCTGTATTGTATTGCCTCGGAAATGGCTTCCAGTCACATAAATTTCGAACGATTCGTCGAAATCGATCGTAAAATTTTTAGTTTTCCTTATTTGATAAAGCCCATAATGATTCTCTCTCGCGAGCTGATCGTCCGCGCGATGATTGCTTTTAACGAATTCCTCTACTGCCATTGCCAGGGCCGTTTATATTATATACCGTTGACAAAATAAACTTCCGAATGCGTTCGATTATTGCGCAAGAATTATAATTTTTTCCAAGATAAAAATAAATAAATTCGTCTTTTTTTTTACCGATCGAACATCGTTTAGTGATTAAACGAAACCGCCGAAGCTTTTATTTCATATGTTTATTAAACCGGGATCTAGGAAGCAGCAGCAGCAGCAGCAAAATATGAATTTTTTTTCGAAAAATCCCGGCTCATTTCGGGTGTGAAATTTTATGCGAATAACGTAATTTTACGTAATACACGAGAGCGGTGCGCGCGGCGAGCGAAACGCAGTGGTATTACGCCCCGGCAAGTGGCACTGACCTTGCCTCGGCGGCTGCAGTATATAAGCATACTGCTGCTGCTGCAACGATGTGCCCTGGCGCAAGTATTATGTAGAAAGTACTGTTAGCTTTTTTCACGTTCGCGTTCGCTTGCGATATATAGCTATATGTGTGTGTGTGTGTGTGTGTTTGAGGCGCGCTCGCTGCTGTGTAAGGCGTTTGAATGTGTTTACATGTTTTAACCGTGGCACACTTATGTGCACTCGAGCCGTGAATACCAAAGAAGAGTGATCCCATACGAGACACGAGAGTCGCTTACGCGAATTTGTTATATTGCGGCAATAAATAGCCGAGTTTGATGTAATTCGGATTGTCAAACGTCGTCGTTGGGTCTTTTGGCAGCTCGTCTTCGACGTCGTCTCCGTTGCACATTGCACTCCGTTACTCGAAATAATAATAACAATGATAAACGCGCGTCACGCAAGACTCGGAGACTCTGTTTCTTTTTCAATTCACGTGTTCTCGCGCAGAAGTCGAACGCATTAAAAACAAAGAAACGGCGATCGTTATCCTACCAGCATGCAGCGCTATGCCTCTCAGCTGCGTAAAAATAATTATCCATATTTATAATATATAAAAGTTCGTATTATATGCATATGCAGTAGCGATCTCGACGATCGGCTGTAGCGCTGCTTCGAGCGGCGTGTCATCTCTCGAAGGTCATCGATTCCTCCTGTCTTGAAAACTCCCATGCAGAGATCGCTTATTATACACATGCGAGTACATAAATATGCCACTCGTCGCGGTATATTAATATACGTATATTATTATCTACTCTGTCAGCTGATTCATACGTATATGTAAATACACGTGCAAACAGCTGAAAAAGAGAGAGAAAAGAAAAAAAAGTCAGACAGCTCGAGTGAATCGAGCGATGAACGATAGAGGAATAATTAGCTGCATCGCGCGCATATTACCCGATAACAACAATAACAACAATCGTGTGCACGTGTATATTTTTTATCACCGTCGCGCGTGTATATATAAAGGAGTTTTTCAATGCGATTTTATCACTGCAAGGGGGATGCGATATTATGCGCGCCCGTGTCAGGGTGATCGCGATGTGGAAAATCTCTCTTCACTTTTGTTATGCACGCACACACGCAGCACAATACCGATTTACGATTTTACAGATCGATCGATTCGAATTCGCCTGATTAATAGGCGCCATTTACCGATCGAATTGCGAACACCTTTTCCAGTGCAGTTAGACGTTTGTATACGAGCGCGTTTATACTCGCGAAAAGCCCCCGATCTTTGGCACCAATTTCGATCTCGAATATATACGTATATGCGCAGATAGAAAATTACGAGTGCAATGCACGCGGAGCGCAAAACTACACTTGGGTTATTTGCCTACATTTACATCGCGGCAGTATGGGATCGCCCTTTTATTTATCCTGCATTATATGCATTGGCTATTCGCGAGTGTATACAAGCGCGAGATAGAGACAATGGGGAGATGCATAGAGCTGCAGCCAAATGAGATCCACTTAGGCTGCACTGCGCGAGAATATAAGCTCGAAGATATGTGTGTGTGTGTGTGTGTACCTCCTGAGATTCAGGATATGCAGTGCGCTCGCGAGCTTTCACGTTCATCTCTACTCACGAGAGGAACGAGAAAGAACGAAAGAGAAGTCGAAGTACTTGGTCAAATATTTGCTAATATTTCTTAGTTTTCTTTTCTCAACTCCAAAGCTCTGCACATCCTGTACTTTATGTTTGCTCATTTTCGAGCGAACAAAAAATGATACCACGTCTCTACGGGAAAAGTGTACACCACTAATAACTTATTCTACGTCAGACCCGGGTGTATCGCCGACAAAAGCTAATTCTAATCATAGTGCAACGCATACCGCACGTATATATGGCGGAGTTGTGGGTGCGCAGACCGATCGGCATTATATATACCGGCCAACAACGTATACTGCATCGTGCTGTATATATGCTATACGTGTCCTGCAGTGCACACGAGCGCATTCGAGTAATCCACGTAGCAGGTCATTTAAATTTTTCTACATGCGTGCAAGTATATATATGAATGCATAACATATATTATAGCTATCGGGCGCATCACTGACTCCTCTGGTTTGCGGCGGCCGCCGCCGCCGCCGCTCGACTCTTTGCCTGCGCCTGGCCGAGGGAGCCTTGGCCTTCGCCTTGCTTCGGTCTCTCTCGCACTCGCTCGCACTCTCTCGTGTATAATACACATAATATTCACATAGGCCCCGTATAAGCGCTTACGTAAGACTTGTGCCCCTTGCTGTATGTGTGTGTGTGTGTTTCATGCTCATCGAGCGTTGGCTGGCTGGCTGACTTCGATGTGTGTATGCCTATATAGCGCCCACACGTTGATCTTGAAATTCTACCGCTCGCGATCAGACGCGTTTTCTGACCGTTGCCTGCCACTGCTGCTGCTCCTCGTTGTTGTTGTTGTTTTTGCTCCCTTTTATGATGCACGGATTTTTTTTTATTGCTTCCAGCACGAGTACGATGAGGGAGGGAGTGATTCATTCGCTGCGAAGCGTGAAATCTTTCGATTGTAGCGAGCCAAGAGAGTTAAGAATATATATAACAACAACAGCAGAAGCAGCAGCAACATTCTGCCGTGTATTAATGACACTTCGCGGTGATTGAGTTTTTAATTTAACACGGCCGTTTTTTAAATGCAAAAATCAATTTGATCGCGATCTCATTCGCCTCGGCACTAATGACGCGAGCGATTTGCAAAACGTAATAAATTATATGCGGCTTGTACGAATTTTCAACGTCTACGCGTGTATAAATGTCTCTCTGTGTTGCATCCGAGAAGAGTGATATACGCGTCTGTCAACATCGTCTCAGGCGTGGAGTGCATTTTCGAATGCTGCATTTAGCACTGCTCAAACACGTTTTTGAGACTCGATCATCAAAACTACCCACAAATATATAAAATATAACATGCATAGACTCTTTTGTATATGGACTTAATTTACCGCTCTCTTCCTCTCTCGCTCTCCGTCTTGATCTTTGCCTCGAACTTTTTTTCGATCCCTTGAGCGATTTAATGATCGGCGTCTCGGGTCTCTCGCTCTCATGCCATTTTTTTATTATATAGCCCGTGTTCTCGCGGCACTTTTGAATATTAGTTGTTTTATTTTTCGGTTCAAGTTGTAAAGATGTTGGTCGAATAAATAAGATTTATGATTTAGTGAGTCACCGTGAATTTTGTTTAAATTAATAATAATGATGAAACTAAAAAAAGAAAAATCAAAGTTACAAATGAGTAAAAATTAATTCTTGTTTACAACAATTGATAACTTATGGATAACAATTGAAACTGTAAGTTTAAAAAATTGATTGAAAACCTTTTCATTTAGAATTCGTAATTGTTTCGGATACTACCTGAATAATAAATCACAGTATAAAGATACACCGCGTGCTTAAGAAACAGGTTTGCTTTAAATCTTTGTTTTGTTTTCTTCAAGAATATAAATATACCGAAAGTCTCATTCATTTTACAATCGTCACTGATAAGCAAAAGTACAGAACTTTAATGGTAATACCATCTCAAATGCATATCGTTTAAAATAAATACATTTCTGCCAGGTTAATGTAAATAGATTTTAAGAGACTATCATTTATTAAAGCCTGCATTTGCAGTTCAAAAATAAAATAAAAGATTCGTTCTAAATTACCAATGTAATATAACAAACTGTACTACTGTTAATTTCATTATCATAGCTAACTCGTTATCGCTCGAGCAATATGCTCATACGCGTATGAGTTATAAAACTGTCACTACGCGGCGTAAGAATCATTTTCATGCGATCCCGCTAGCGGTTAAGGAAAGTTCGGGCCTTAAGTACGGGCAAAACTGGTGTTCTAGTCAACCTAGTTTCCCTTCAGTAAACGAATAAATCTTTCGCCTTTTACTAAAGATTTCCGTGGAGGGGAACATTTAATAGGTCTTACGACCAATTTTTGATTTGGCCGAATTTTACATTCGGCCTCTTAAACTAATACAAAAATAATTAGCAGGCACTATGATGAAAATACTGACAAAATGTCAATATGAACGAAATCAAATAAGTTCATAACTTGTATAAAGTAGTAATGAAAGCCGATAATATGTAAAATTGTTTAAAAAAATAAAGTTTGTCTTTATGTTAGTTCATTGAATACCTTATAGTTTGAATAAAATTTTAAGCAGTCATTTAAACAATGATTAAAAATAAATATAATAAATTATTTTAAAAGAGATGCTATCAATATTTAATTACCAAAAAAAAGTGAATTCGCACACCAATAAGAACATTTCGTTGGGTGCATTCTATACGACAAACGAAACTGAAAATAGTAACTCGAGAAGAAAACGGGTAAAACTGGATCGGTTTGTCCGCGCTGCTGTTGCTATTAAATACTCGTGTACAGTAAAAGGGAACCAATAGTATGATTATACATGCAAGAAGGAGGCTTGAATCACGTACCTGGTGATAAGGATAAGCACCCGGTCTGTAAAAACTGCTGGTGGTCAAAGCTGGATGGCTCTTACTGCTTCCGCACATCGACGCCATGGTTGTTATTCAAGTAAACCCGCGTAATAATTTCAACTTGAAATTTTTCAGTTACAGCACTTTTATCTTTGTTTTGATACAGACACTGACTAGAAATAGTCTTATTATTCACGGAGATCCCATTTTATCGTTTTTGACAAATCCTCGAACAAAACAGATAAGTTTGTTATTCTTCTCACTTATTTTTTTTTATTCACTGGTCAAACGAAATCTATTAGATTATTAATGCACAATTCACGTTTAAACAAAGCCGATAAGTATTTCTACACACAGCTACGTTTAAGTAACATCGCGCTTGAGAAAATTACGAGCGTTTATAAGAATGGACTTGGTCAGCGTCCAATCTATAAGGTGGCTTAGCACCAACTGACAGGAGTTCGAGATGTACCCAACGCTTTACCATTGCTCATCTTAGTCCTCTCATTCTCATTTTCTCTCTCTCTCTCTCTTTCTCTCTTTCTCTCTCACACACACGCACATACTAGCGATCTCCTTCACTCCTCTTACCCTTTCCTTCTCTTGTACGCTTGTATACTCTTCCTCACGTCCGCGTTTCCCTTCCCTCGCCGGCCGCGCACGTTCCTCCGTCCGTTCGCTCGTTAGAACTAGCGTAGCAGATACAAAAGCAGCGCAGGAATACACCCATACCTCGCTGCATTTGTATCGGTTGAAAATTTAACAAGTTATAAGTGCATGAACTAAAATATCCTTAGAAATGTTTTTAGCTTATATCATTCAATAGTCGAATATTTTATTTATTTATACATGTCTTCAATAATAGAATCAATATTAGAATTATTGATAATAAATTATTTATTTATAAATTAAAGCATAAACCATTGATAATAAAAAGCTTTACATACAAAGTATAGCGTCCACTCCACCAGTATGCAAGACAGATCGACGATCTTTCTTGCTTCGCCTGCTATTAGATGCGCCTCCTTTAAACGAAAATCTCTTCGATGCTTCATCAGAGAAAATGCAATCGAGCAAATTTCGAACCAGTATACTACGACGATTACATGTATCTCGAGTATTTTTAAGAGTTAATATACATCTTTGATCCTGTATTTAATTCTCAAATCTGAAAAATATTAAATAAGGATTTGTCAACACATGCGTGCGCCTTTACAAGGAAATGATGAATATGTGCGAGACTAACATTTTCTTTTCGACTGCAGATAAATTTTTTTGCGTCCATTTTTTCTGGTTCATGCTCACCATTATTAATATCAGTGCTCGTACTTGCGATATCAATCCAATTTCTCTCAATAGTATAAATGAAATAAAAAATATATTATACATGTGAGTTCATATCAGAATATTCGGTATTACATAATTAATTACTATCATTTCTTTGTACGGTTGAATAGTGTCAGATATGCTGTAGATGATGCTGACTAAACCCCTGCTCTTAATTAGGTTGATTAAGTTAAAAACAGCGTTAATACAAAAAAAAATATATAGGAAAAATACTTCGGAGCGTTTCTCAATAGGAACAATTATTAACTTAAATAATTATTATTTTGAAATAAATGCGCAATTCGTCTATGAATAATAAAATATTTAAAAAGCAATTCAATCATCAGTTATTACTTGCTTACTGACTTATGACTTACTTGAACGAAACAATGTTCTTAATGTACTACTTCATTGTAATAGAAAACGTAAAGTGAGCTCCAGTGGTGGATTATGGAGCACGCCAATCACGTCGTGGCGTGAGGGCGCGGCAGTTTGCATCTTAAAAATTTTATTTTAGGGAGTTTTTATGGAGTTTCTTTTTGAAGTTTTTTTAGATTTGGTTTTAGAAAGCCAAAAAATTACCTCGAAGAAATCATCGTCAAATGAGGATTTTAAATTGGCTCAAATATTGTAAGAATAATTTATAAACAGATAAATCGGTACCTTAGTGGTAAACAGTATGATTATAAACAATTTTGACATCGCCCCTCGACACACTAATTATGTTTATAGTAAAAACAAATTTGTTTGGATGTTGTCTTCCCCGACGATACAAGTCGTAATAAGAAAAAGATAAATTTTACTCATTTAATTTCTGAGAAGAAAATAGAAATATCCATTGTTCATTTTAAGCATCAAAATGGATAAGAAGAAATCCGAAGAAGTTGACTATGAAAATAATTCAAGTGAACACGACATTGTTGTTTCAGACGAAAAACAATACGTTTGTGATATTTGTCAAGAGAGATTTACACTAGAATCAAGCTTGACAACACATCAAGACACAATTCACAATGAAAAAAAAGATTTTGCATGCGACAAATGTGAGAAGAAATTTGAATTCCGAAGTCATTTGAGTAGACACCAATTATCTCTACACAAAGGCCGCAAAGATTTTGCATGCAACAGATGCGAGAGGAAATTTGAAAATAAATCAACTTTAGTCAAGCATAAAAAAATATTTCACGAAGTTATCAAAGATTACATATGTGAAAGGTGCGGGAAAAGATTTGGAGAAAAAAAAAGTCTGCTCATACACTTGGAAACAGTCCACGAGGATCGAAGAGATACAAAACGAGTATACAACGGTTACTCTTGTGATAATTGCGGAAAAAAATTTCGACACAAATATTATTTTCTTTTGCACCAAAGGACAGTACACGAAGGTCGAAAAGATTATGCATGCAATAATTGCGAGAAAAAATTTGGACGAAAATATCAGTTGATTTTACACCAAAAAACAGTTCACGAAGGTCGCAAAGATTTTGCATGCAATAATTGCGAGAAGGTATTTGGAATAAAATCGAATTTGCGTTTGCACCAAAAGACAGTCCACGAAGGTCGTAAGGATTACTCATGTGACAAGTGTGAGAAGAAATTTACTCAAAAACCGAGTCTGCTCTTCCATCAAAAGACAGTACACGAAAGTCACAAAGATTACACATGTGACAGATGCGAAAAGAAATTTAGACACAAAGGGATCTTGCGTGTCCACCAAAAGGCAGTCCATAAGGGTCGCAAGGATTACGTATGTGACAAATGCGAGAAAAAATTTACAAAGAAAAATGGTTTGCTTAATCACCAGAAGACAGTACACGACGGTCGTAAAGATTACGCATGTGATAAGTGTGAGAAAAAATTTGGATACAAATCACATTTGCTTCTCCACCAAAAGACGGTCCACGAAGGTCGCAAAGATTTTGCATGTGACAATTGCGAGAAGAAATTTGGACAAAAATCTCATTTACTTAGGCACCAACAAGTAGTCCACGAAGGTCACAAAGATTATGCATGCAACAACTGCGATCAACAATTTAGAAAAAAATCAGATTTGTTGAAACACCGAAGGATAGTTCACGCAGGCTTTAACGATTTCGTATGAGAAAAGTGCAAGAAGAAATTTTGGAAAAAATCACATTTGCTTGCTCACCAAAAGGCAGTCCATAAAGGCCGCAACGATTTTGCTGGAGGCAATTGCGAGAAGAAATAATGATTGACTATTGTAAATATGTGTAGATATGTGTAGATATGTGTAGATATTATGTAAATATGTGGTACATGTGTTTTTCTACAAATTCAGTAAAATTTATCCCAAAATAATTGTGCATTAGCTGAAGCTCGAGCGTTCAACTATTATTACACCTTTGTAGACTGACGTTATGGTCTTTTTAGATTTCGTGTACTATACTTATTACTACTCTCAATGACTTTTTTGGATATTTAGTTCTGTAACTCTTGTATGCAACGATCAACTGATAATTTTGTTTGGAATTGTGGAACGTCTTGTTTGGATCTGTGAATGGGGTAAGCGTTTCAATGGCTACTGGATTTTTAATACACCTTATGAAATACGCAACCCCGAAGGGATCATATTTAAGTTTAACACCTCTAGATGGCGCCGACTTTAGGCGTCGCTCTCGCAAGTGGAAAAGCAGCATTTTGATTTAAACCCAAAATTTTTTCTAAATTTCATAAAATATTGGTAGCAGAAGTTAATATTCAGTTATATCGTAGGAGACACATTAATTTACTTCGATCATCAAAATTGCAAGTGTCAGTGCAAAATCCATAAATATTTTCCAATGAGATTTCAAACTTTTCAAACGAATCTATTATCGTTTTTGTTGCTAGGGAATTCTCATCGGTGTAGATATTAATCAAGCCCCATAGAGATTCTTTAATTTGTCCCAACTTTTACTTCGATACTTCATTGCAATACACGTTATATGGCTCTGAATCATACGAATGCCCATGTCGAATGTTGCCGCATTCAAACTCGAGAAAGCTAATCCCCCCAGAGAAATTGCAACATTACGATGGTAAGTTGAACTCTTGTTCATAATCAAAATAAATACTAATTAATTATTAAAATATTATAAATTTTTACAGCAATAATATGGGACTTCTTGAACAGTCATCGAAGTTACAGGAGATTGCATCAAAGGGAAAAGGATGATTTTATGTTAGAAAACAACGAGCGTTTGAGTTACGCAATAAGAGACGCAAGAAATGAATACCACGCATTTCTTGCGAGTTTTAATGAATAAACTTTAAATTTGTTTAATATATTTAAATGAATGAAAAGAAATTATTTTATCTCTTTTTTATTTATTATGAAATGATAAGATGTGAATTATCTTTGAATTTGTTTAAGAGGCCGAATATAAAATTCGGCCGTATCAAAAATTGGTCAAAAGACCTATTAAATGTTCCCCTCCACGGAAATCTTTAGTAAAAGGCGAAAGATTTATTCGTTTACTGAAGGGAAACTAGGTTGACAAGAACACTGGTTTTGCCCGTACTCAACTCCCGAACATTGCTGAACTTCTTGCAGAATTTACAATTGGATCATGCGCTGCCTAGTGTCAATTCGAGGTACCTTACATTGACAGTTTTCAATTTACATGGTATCGCCCGAGTATTAGTCTGGACGCTGAGGGGGTTTTCGTAATACTCAATCGAATAGTGGTTTTCAACGCATTTCTTTGCTCTGACAAGGAGACCACACCGGGTGTGGGTGACCAATTTTCACCAAAAACTTTTTGTTGCTTCCTGGTAATTCTCAATCATGAAGCCCAGTATGCTTAGTTTGATTCCATGGGCGCCCTATAAGTCATTTTTGTGAACATTAAAATGTAATTATAAGAATTAAATAGGGAATGGTTAATTTGACTTATCGCATCTAATTTAATCTTAGACCCTCTTACCCATCATGATAACTCTGACATATATGTTTTCTAATACAACCCTTTCATAACATACTAATAAAAGCTTCAATAGTATGAGGAATGATTGTGACTAATGAATTTCACTCTATTGTGGCACCCAAAACCTGATAATTTGTCAAAACTACGCGTGCAATGTATTATTTCATTCAAAGTTAAGTTGACTTACTCGAACTATCAAAACATCACGAGATATTGTTAAATTAATGTTGATGGCGATCGACAATCTCGTGTTTACTAGAGTCTGAGTCTGAGATCTACAAACTTTACGCCGTATACGTATACCAATCGTTAAGTAATTTTCATTCTGATTAATGCGTGGCACTCGGTGCGTTGCTGGTTGCACGCATTTCCAGCCCACGTACATATTCTTGCATTCATTTATCGTATACCTCGCATGCGCTCGTAATTAAACGTGCGAGGAGGCCGCAAATAATCGCGTGGATATGTGTAAGAGTCCTTACACGTACAGCGTACCTTTATACGCCTTGCGCGTTATAAGTCATACGAATATGTATGCGTAAGGGTGAGCGCGAGCCTGTGTTTTTGCGCAGCGCAAGAAAAAGTCCTTACAGAATTCCTGGCTTAGAAATTTACTATGGCCTTTTCCGGTGATTACTTCGTTCTATGGCACGTAACATCCTAGATTGTTGTACCCGCGCGCGCAGTGTGGACTCGCTTCTCCTCTGCGACTTGTTTATTTTTCATGACGTTCTGATAACGAGATTGACGCGCGCGCGGGCGATCTTTGTGGTAAAAACACCTTGAAAATCACGATATTTTAGCTCGAGCACATCTCGCGATGAATATGAAATTTATTAAGAAAAAAAAGATTTTTTTTTAATCAGCCACTGTTGACGTACGTGTCACGTTACTTTGCGCGAAGAATCAGCTCGAGATGATAAGAAAGAGAAGCGAGTAGTGCTGTGCAAAGAATGGAAAAAAAAAGGCGGAGAAAACCCGTTGCACGAGCGCCTACTATTTTCTCTCTCTCTTTCTTTCACGTAGTTTTCTCCGGTTTCTCGCTTTTATACAGAATCTGCATATAATGACTGTGACGCAGGCGCGTATAATACGGTACCCGGCGCTCGTTGCGCAATTACACCTGCGAGATATATATAAGACGCGGGAGCTGGAACAGTAGGGAATTTGCTTCGATTATCGTGCACGCAAATTGGGATCGACGCCAATCAAGTCGACACAGCTCCGAACCTCAAACGGGCGTACATAATAATGATCTTACAGTCAAAGATACAACAAGGAAAAGTCAATAAAATCGAGAAAAGTAGATTCACCCGTTTTCACGTTACTTTGCGAAATTTCTTTGTCGTTCAATTATTACGATGACATTTACCAAAATCGATAACAATCATTGAGTCGTTAAATACAAAAATCTGTATTTTTATGCAATGTGACCGACCATGTGAATCATCATTTAGGACTCAAAAGCGTTAAGTCAAATTTTTTCAAAATGTGAATCACGCTCTCGTTTAAAGCTCAGCCTCACGATAAACTTCGCACGTGTCGGAATTTTTTTTCAATTTTCCTCAACTTAATCAGCCTTTCCTTACATTGATATGAAAATTTAATGCTGGAGTTTTCATCCCACCTAACTTTAATATTATTTTCTACAATTCAAAATAGTTTGTACTAATTTTAGACTTTTTTACGGGCACAAGTATTTATACTGTGAGTGAAATTTTTCATTTAAGAAATCTTAATGATTGAATTATGAAGTTGATGTTTAAGTTTAGCCTTTTCAAGTATTGTAACTTTTTTTAACAGAGCTTTAATTCATTTGAATCGCTCTTTAACCACAATATCGATTTTAATTCCAGATGTAGTGATTCATATTTCTGATTTCGTGGATTTTTATTTGATTATGACTCTTAATTATAAGAAATAAAGATTGATGTCAAGATCGGTTTTCGTTTTGATCATCAAAATTTGACAATCTAAAGCAATAAAAAATGTTTTCTTGTAGTTTCTCTGAATGGCGAGAATAATATCAAGAGAAATGTTATGTAATTTGCAAAATATTAATATTAGTTACAACTGACCGTGAGAATACATTAGTAATTGTGTGCAGATTTATACACTGACTTCCTTTTATTGATATTTTAATATTCATTGATTTTTTATTACAAATCTACTTTTGATAATGCAAACGGAACTCTGAAACTGTCCAATACCTTATACGTATTATGAAGTTATGAGACATTTAAAAAAAAATCTTCTTTAAAAAAAATTGCACGTACAAACGAAAGATTCTTTTTTTTGGTATCTCTGCTACGGAAGATTTAAAAAGAAAAAAATAAATTTTTGTTTGCAAACTTGACAAGGTAGATAAAAAAGATAGGCTATGAGTACAGTTCGTAAATAATTTCAATAATAATTATACATGGTTGACTTTTATATGAAATTATTCGTGTGAAAATTTTATAAATTTTTGCGGTTCAGCGAGAAAAACAATAAGTAATTATAAATTCAAAAAATAAATTAAAGTGGTAAAGTTGAGTATGCTGTTTATCGTGTTATTGCTTTCATGCGAATTTATTACAAAATAATCTTTATGGACTTTCGATGTTTCTATGTTGACACTTCATTTTGGAGGATGTGTCTAACTGAAACTGCATCAATATGACTAAATACGTTGTTATTGAACCCAGTATCTGCAATTAATGATTATGATCAGTAACGATAACTAGATGATTGAGATTGAGAGTGATTCTTTAAATAATTACATACTGATTGCACCAAACTTCCATTCAACGTAATGAAACCACATGCTGTGAAGTTGACTTTGACATGCAGTAAGTAAGACGAAAAATTTTTGAGCTAATAATTTACATTACTATATAATTATTTAATAGCAATTAATCGCAGTGCCTATGTAAAATAGTCAAAAAAGTACCTCGATTGAGATTTGATTGTTCACCTTCGCTCTGATAAGCTCTTGCACCAGCATACCCGTTTTATCGATCTAAAACAAGCAACATCAACACCCTTGACGACTTGACTTTTTTTCATTTACTAGGCTTTTAAGGGAGTTTATATAAATTATAGGATAACGAACTTCGTTCAGTGTTTTAGTGACGTACATCGTCAATGCGATGAAAGCCGACATGAAGGAGACGATCCACAGGAACAGATTCACGTACTCGACCGTCGAAAAGATCCTCTTCTCGATTATGTAATCGAGAATGAAGTACGAAAATACAACGAGACAAACGAATATGTAGATGACAGCGCCGAGTATCGTGTAATCGTAAAAGTCGGTGACTTCGCCGATCGTTCGAACCAGGGCGTAATGCAGCTCCGACGCTTTCGCGATCAATTGGGGCACCGTCGTCTCGTCGACGTGGCCATTTTTTATGACGTAGCGATTCTTCATCTCGATGGTTTTCACTGGATTATTATTGATGCGCGCCGCGTCTCTACCGCCGGCCAAATTCCTCAGTAAATCGTTGATTCTCGAGAAGGATCGCTGCAGTATATTGACGATCACGGCGTACTGCAGGCACAGCCACGTTATGACGAAATTTCGCGTGGCACCGCTGACGAACAGAACGAAGTTCTCCTGATAGAAGGCGCTCGACGACAGCACGATCAGCGTCAAAAGCGCGTGAAAGCCGACCAGTCCGACGATGCTGAAGCAGTGGTCGGCGCCGCGACGAGCTTTGTTACCACTGCCGTCCTCGAAGGCGCTCAATTGGCCGATCGACTCGTTGATCCTGTACATCTTGGTGGCGATCGCGCTGAAGGTGCGATTTTTGAGGCAGTTCGTGCAGAGTATCATCGTGGTGACGAAGGTGCCGAGGAATATCTCGCAGAAGTCGATTATGTGAAAGAGCGACATCTTTTTCTCGTAGCGGTGGGTGTAGATCGCGTCGACCGTCATGACGTTCGACACGCCGATCGCCGCGATGAACGCGTAAGTGTAGAGCACGGCCAGGCGCGAACTCACGAAACGCATCTCCTTCTGGGGGCCTCGCTGCACCAGCGTCAGCGGCGCTATGCCGAACACGTTGAAGATTCGCAGCAGCAGTCGGATGAACGTCAATTCGGTCAACTTGAGCGCGGTGAACATTTTTGCAAACTTCGCGGCTACTAGTTCGCCGGTGCATTTCATTTTGCTGGCGGTGAATCGATAAAAAAAAGTGGAGACAAGCGTGTCACTTAGATGATTAGACGTTTGTCGGGCGCGCGTATAAAACTAATAATGCTTAAGGCACACGTAACGATTGCATATTAAATTGCGTACGCGTGGACGGACTGATCGTATCGTCTAGATGTATAGTTTGAAAACTTTAAAAGGATTTTCAATAGGAGAAAACGTAATGGTCGTTAGTCGTACTTTCAAAACGATTGCCGTAGTGCACGAGAAAAGCTCTTTTATACGGTGGAAGGCCAAAAGTAGGTCTTTTTATCTTTAATAATAGATTAAACAGGCAATAATTCTCAGAAAAATATTTATTCTATTGAGATCGAAAGGTCATATTATTTCCCTACATAAAACTAATTGGATCATTAGGAACGCTCTAAAAAGGTGGTGTTTTAATATTTGAAAAGTGATCAATAAAGATGTTTTTACTGAGCTACAAACACTTATCTTAATACAAACATTCGACGAATTTACAAAATTTGCGAAGAGTATCGAGTAATTTATTGTTAAATAAATATATAGACATTAAATAATATTTATAAGATTCTTAATTTAAGTGATATACACATCATTCTATCAATGAAATTCAGTGGCAACGGCATCGATTATCCTCTGCAGAATTTGCGGATCCAGGCCGAAGAATGGCCTATCCTTGGACGGTCGATACTTTTCGCCGATCGATCGTCGTCTCCTGCGCTTCCTGAACAGCAAATCTTCGTCGGTGTCCTCGTTGAACTGTGGATTGATTTTAGCGTAATACAAGGCTGCGAAGCCACTGTAAATCAGCAATGCAGCCGTTGCCAGCTAAGATTCGAACACGGAAGAAGGAGAAAGTTATTGATTTTTTTATAATTTAAATTAATAATTTTTGTCGAATGAGTGAGAATATTTACCTGAAAAATTGCCCAAAATTTGTAACTACCCTCGTTAATGAGAAAATCGTAGTAGCTATTCCAATGATCGACGACTCTAGGACTAACTACAGCTTTGGAGTTGTCTACGACTGCTTCTCCGTCGTCTTGATAAACGTCATCGTGGTTCATTTGTCGTTTTTCAAATTTATTTTCTACAGATTTGAGCGTTTTCGACGCTCTGAATAGGAAAAAAAGTCAACTCAGTTGCAGTTTACGATTCACAAAAGCTTTACCGATTTTTGCTACCTCGCGCGTGCAGAATAAAATCGAAACTCTTACCTGTGAGACGCTTCGGTAGTAGCAACGGGTCTGTAAGCGACATCGTCGGCTCTCGATAAAACGGCCAACTCGGCTAATCCAGTATCGTCGAAAGCAAAAGCACTCGTGCTCACTATCGCAAACAGCAAAGGTCCAAACAATAGTCTCTTTTTCATTTTGTAGCTATTTTGTCACTCGTTAGCTCGCGCAATACATACACACTAACAAATGAGAAAAAGAAAAAGAAAATCGTTCTTTTTCGTCGTTCAACAATCCACACGAGCCTTCTTCTCCACAGGTGAAAATTGCCTCATTGACTCGTTACAAAAGGCCAGACTGGTGGTCCATTGACGGCGCGATTTCGGTCGACTCGTCCAGGGCAAATTAACGACGCGACCCGTCGACATAAAGACGTCAAACTGACCGACTCAATGGGTCGTCTCAGCTTCTGGCCGTTCTGCGTAGGCGGAGGACCACTAACTGTATAGGCGAGTCGAACGTTAAGCAAACGGTCGCAGTTCTGTTGCAGCTGCTGGCCCCGCGTGTGTACGCTAAAAAGGCCCTAATTGTTACAGATCTGTGCTAAGCCGAAGGAGGCAGAAGCAGCAGCAGCAGAATCGGATGTTGGATATTTCGCTCGTGTGTTTATGCGCGCGCCTACTTTATCCTATACCGAGTTTAAACGCGCGTGGAGGCACGACTTTGCGTAGAATATAGTTTGGACTACTACTGTATAATACGGTGAAACTTATATAGGCAAATATTTTAACTCGAGCTCGCGCGCGCAGAACGCGTGTTAATGTCGTTTCACCTTTTGGATCTTTACCGCGCATCATCTAAGTACACCGGCACACTCGCGCGATCTGGCCACTTAATAGGCCTTCTTAAAATTGTAATTAACCGATTTTACGACTGCCGAGAAGTCGATAGTCGCGTGCTGCATGCTGACACGGTATTGTGTGTGTATGTGTAAACGCTAAATTAGAATCTTGTATTCGAGTTCATATGGGCTTCTATACATACTAAAAAATATGTATGTATGTACAACGCTGCGCTGCGCCTCCACGTGCGTAACCATCAAGATCCTAAGGTGAATAGGTGTATGTGTGTGTTGGTGTACCATATCCGTTACATTCGCTATAAATATGTTCCAAGTACTAGTCGTCGACAATAGCGTGATAATCATTCGTAATTTGAAAAAATGCACGCGAACGAACAAGAGTGATATTTTTTCATTAAAAAAAAAAAAAAACATTTTCTTGAGTCCTTTTTTAAAGAAAAAAAAATTTAGAATGATTTGTGTTGAAATAGCAACAATTGCTTGATGTAAATTATAATTTAGCCATGGAAGTTATTTATTAATTAAAAGTAAGTTTTTGCAATCGACTCCAAAATAAACAAGCCAATACCGATCTCTAGTCTAAACAAAATTTGTAAAGCTAGTTTATGACCTTAATTGAACTACACTTCACGGCCCCCATTTTTTTGTTATCATCATAGATTACAGAATCTGACGCGACTGCGATGCAGCACGATAATCTCGACGGATCTCGTCGATGCGCGAATATTATGCACGCGAATCCTAGTGCGCGTCGTCGGCGACGGCAGCAGCGCGGCAGCGAACCAACGATTAGCGGACTCGTGCCGACGCGCTCGGATCCCGTTGAGAGACAATAATTTAATCAAGGAAGCGTTAATATCGCATGTGCACGCGCACGGCTCGGCAGCTCATCTTTCTCTCTCTCTCTCGTGGAATTTTCGCGCCACCGTGCGAAGGTGAGAGTCTAACATAATAGCTCCGCGGCTGTCTATCTCTTTTCTCTCTTATATTACACGTGCAGTAGCAGCAACTGATTGCTACTTGGGATACACACGCGCGCGCGCGCGTGCACCTTAAATACGGATTTTTTTTTTGTTCTTCGACTCTCCTCGCATAATTGCAGGCGTGTATTTACACGCGCGGGAACGCTTCATTGTCTGTGAGATTCTTGCAAATACACACACACACGCCCCGGCACATATGGGGCAAATTTCCTGAAGTGTCCTAGCGCTCTGCCGCACGGCATTTTTTGGCCGAATCACTCAATTTCTAACTCGCTGTAAAAGTATCAAAACGCCCCTCAAAAAAATAACTAACTTATGATTTTGATAGGAAATTTCCTCAGCTTTCTGATGGTGAGGTCCGATTTTCCGGAATTTTCCATTTTCCCCTCGGAAAATGTAAGTAAACATTCAAACTCGAATATCTCGAAAAACGCCACTTTTTTTGCGTTTTTTATTGTTTCAATCGAAAGATGAGGTCTTTTTACATCGGACATGGTAGTTTTCAGAGTGTATTTTTGATGAAAACTAAGGAAAATACGAGAGGTTTTAGTTAGCGCTCGGCCGCTCAGCACGATTTCGAGCCTTGCGCGGCTCGCTGTAACTTGTAACTCGCTCTTATGACATAGTGATTTGGCTGGAAAAAGAAACGAACACATGTTTTCGATAGGAAATTTTGTCAGCTTTCTCATGGTGCAGTCGGATTTTCCGATAATTCACATATTCATTAGAAAAAGTAGAAAATAGACCTTCAAGTCCATTTTTTTTGGTGAAAATGTAAATTATCGGAAAATCCGACTGCACCATAAGAAAGCTGAGAAAATTTCCTATCGAAAACATGTGTTCGTTTATTTTTCCAGCCAAATCACTATGTCATAAGAGCGAGTTACAAGTTACAGCGAGCCGCGCAAGGCTCGAAATCGCGCTGAGCGGCCGAGCGCTAACTAAAACCTCTCGTATTTTCCTTAGTTTTCATCAAAAATACACTCTGAAAACTACCTTGTCCGATGTAAAAAGACCTCATCTTTCGATTGAAACAATAAAAAACGCAAAAAAAGTGGCGTTTTTCGAGATATTCGAGTTTGAATGTTTACTTACATTTTCCGAGAGGAAAATGGAAAATTCTGGAAAATCGGACCTCACCATCAGAAAGCTGAGGAAATTTTCTATCAAAATCATTAGTTAGTTATTTTTTTGAGGGGCGTTTTGATACTTTTACAGCGAGTTAGAAATTGAGTGATTCGGCCAAAAAATGCCGTGCGGCAGAGCGCTAGGACACTTCAGGAAATTTGCCCCATATATAAATATATCTCCACGCGCGTATCCCTTCGATGCCACCTTGCCACCGCGTCAGTATTTCTTGCACATGCCCTATCGCGATTGTGCGCGTCACTATGTGCTGCATTATACATATAGCGTAAATAAGCGCGCACTTTGTATACACCAATTTTCTTCCTTGAGATCAATGCGAAAGATTACTTTTTTTTTGAGAGAGATAATTCGAAGTGAGACAAGTATTCCATTAACACTGTATTTCAATGTGATTGATCAGTAGCATTTATTGACAAAGCTTAAGTTATATAGCATTATTATTTATAATATAAATTGAATAATGAAATTATTGGATACAAGTAACGCTACAAATACACAGACATATTCATATTTACAATTAAGCGTATACACATTTAATGATTACAATTACTAAATATAATTAACTGTATATTATTATTTATAAAGGTTTGTTATTTAAGGTATAAAAGTGCATGGTTATATGCGTCGCGCTCGATCTCCTCGCGATACATGGCCAAAGTTGAGCGACCAAAAACAGCCTATCGTCGTTCCCCGTTGTCGAGTTACTGCGCGATCTCGCCGAATTTCTCGATGCCCTCGAGCACCAGAGTGACGTAATCCAACCAGCCGGGCCCATCAGACCCCTCCACTTTGGTGCTTCTAGCGTTGTCGGCAGCCGCCGCTGCCGCCAGATTCGCCGGAAACTGGATCTTGTGCCTGGCGACGCTCTTCAGCACTAGCGCCGCTATGTAGATGATGAAGTATATGCTGAAGTACAGCGGTACGTACCAGAGCTTGCGGCCGATGTAGTAGTACGAGTAGGCCGGCCGCTTGTTCACGCGCTCGTCCATGATCTCCGGCTCCTCGGTCGTCATCGGAGGCGGTGGAGCCAACATCGGTTTCTCGTAGTGAGGATGGTGATGATGATGCTCGTAATAGTGCGGATAGTCGTCGTGATCGTGATCGTGATGCGGATGATGGTGATGGTAGTAATCATCATCGCCATACGGCGGGTGATCGATTATGATCTCGTCGTGATGCACCTCGTACGGATCGTGGGCATAAGATGGCACGGATTCGAACGGCCGGTCGTAGTGATCGGGAAAATCGATGGACTTTGGCGGATGATTGATATCGAAGGACGACGACGAGGACGACGATGAAGAAGAAGACGATGACGAAGGTGGTGCCTTGTCATTATCCATCGACGTTTGGTAGTCTATTGAACTGGCACTTGGCTGATACTAAAATAATCATTACGAATCGTTAGTACGCGAACACATTTGTTATATTATTATCGAACGCGAAAGAGCGCGGAGAAGATATGAGACTTACGTGATTCGATGTGAAGATCGGATACGGCGACTGCGCCGAGGCTGCTGGTTTCGGTTTCGTGTCCAAAGTCGAATAATCGGAACTCACAGACGTCGCCGCGGGCTTAGAGTAAGAAGACACGGAATTCGACGAGGAGCCCCGCAGACCCTTATGCTTGAATGATACAGGCGGTGGATGGTAGCGCGACTGAGCCACGTCTTTGATCGACAATTGCTCGTATCTGGAAAATTACCGATCAAAGTTTCGATACGGAACAAGACAATTGACACTGCGCCGTGCAAACGAGCAAAATAACTCACTTCGATGGTGTGCGATGATCGACGGCCTCGCCGGGCCTCAGGTCGTCGATGTTCGGCGCCGGGACCTCGTGAAGCGGCGACACGGTGAAGGCTACCTGCAGCGGGTCGCGCTCGTGAAAGGATCTCGCCTCGGGAGGCGCGACCACGACTTTGTTTCTCGATACTTTGGAGTAAGCGACGGCCGAGTGGAGGAGCGTCAGGAAACCTAATAATAATAACGCGAACTTCGTCATCTTCTTAGCCTAATGGAGCCTCGCAATGGCATAACTCGCGACAACTAAAACCGAGGAGGCTCGCGCCTGGACTGTCTAGCACTTGACTCCCGGCGACTCGATGTAGACTCGTCGAGGCTTAACCGTTAAAATAAAAGCCTCGTGCTTCTCTCTACTCCTCCTGTTGTTTTTTCGGCTTTGCACGATAATTGCCTGAGCAAATTATGTAACGGGTGCGGGTGTAGTGCGAAAATATTACCGAAGCTGTGCCGTGCTCTGGGCTGCTGATGCTGCTGCTGCTGACCGACTCACATATTATTATAGATCGAATACATTATTAACCTATTTGCTACTTCCTAAGAAAACTGCGGTGATTCGATATATATAGCGCAAGTGAAGAGATGCAAAGTGCTTGAAAAGAGGTGAAACGCTAATTAACTCGCGAATACGAAAGAAAAAGAAGATTTACCACATACTCTGGTTGATTTGTCCTAGCCACGCGATTTAACGTCGAAATATGATCGGTACGGCAAATGAGAGTACTTATTGCTAATTGAATTTTTTGACGGTTATTTTATGTTTGTATATTGCTTTATAACGTATATTGAGATCCGAGCGCATTTTTAGTAACTAGTTTGCGAACGCGTGAATTTTGGGTTGTAAATCATTTATATACGTAAGGCACTTATATTGTGTAGAAAAGACTAGCGCTTATGGATTTAATGTACTTTTGTTTTTGCATTATTCATTATTTTCATCGGCGTTTTCTTCTTCGCCCTCTTCTCTTCCGGAGAAATCGTCGCTATCGTAATCGATTTCGACGTTCGGCGGATTGACGGCGAAAAGGCCGAGCTCGTCTTTCGCGATCACCTTTGCGATATGAGATTTGATTTTATCCTCGATCGCTTGGGTGATCGAAGGATCCAAGACCAATTTAGCCGTAGGGTTCCACTCGTACCTAATTAGATAGAAAAACGATCGGATTAATTGGATTTTGTAATAACCATACTTGATCGAGTATCGTGTGAACTTACTCAAGATTTTTAATTTTAAACTGAACAAGTTTGATTTCTGCTTTCTCGTCGTTGATCTTTTTTATAGCTAGCTGCATGAAGGATGATTCAATGGTCTTAACACATATCTCAACGTTGCGGTCTCCTTTTTTATAAGTGACCTGTGAATAATTTTTATAAAACATTAGCGTAAATTAAAACACAGAAAATTAATCTCTCGCATCTAAAAAGCTCACCATTAGGTTTTCAAATTCCAATGGAATGTAAAGATGGGCTTCCTTATTTTCCGGTAAGACGATCGGCCTCCTGTCGCACCTCATAGTGTTCAAATTTTGGATGCGAGCCTCGACGACGCTCAAAACCTCGTCACCGTCGTCGGTCTCACCGATGCAGAAGAGCTTGGGCAGGGTAGCGCTGCCGGAGTCGGCTTTCAGCGACTCGTTGGTCGCGTCCAAAAATTTGTCCACGAATATCTTGAAAGCGCCGTACAGTTGCTTCAAATGAATACTGGAAGAAAACGAGGATAATAATTAGTTATTTTATTTGCAACGCAAATCGAATGTCAACGACAAAGTTTCATTACCGGAACTTGTTTCTCAATGAGTAATCGGCGCCGACTTGATTGCTGGCACTGCCCCGATCGTAAAGCGGCTCCAAGAACAGATCGTGGATCGCCGACAGTATCTCGTCGAAAGTATTATCCAACAAGTAATGCTCCACGGCTTCTCCTGCGAGATCAAACACAATAATAATAAATTGCACGCATGTCAATGAAGATTTGTTCGTAAAGAAGAGTTCGTACTTTTGACTTTGTCAGTGAGTTTATCCAAAACCGAGACGATTTCCCCCGACTCGTTCTCGTACGTCAGCTTCATATCCGTGTGCTCGAACTCGTTGAGGTAATTTTCCACGGTAAATCCATCGCCCTCGATGAAATAGTTCACGGCTGTCTTAAGTCTGGTGTTTTTCACCTCGAGCCTGCACGAGATCGTAATGTATGATCGAAAATATTCAATGTGGGACAAGACGAGGTTTTGTATTATAATGATGACAAGTTCTATACTCACTCGTAGTTGTAGTATTCGTGGGAACCAGATGTATTTCTGATACTAATTTTTCCGGCAATTTTCACCTCGGGTATATCAAATCGGCTGACGGTGGTCAAAGTTCGCGCTTGGCCTGAGATATTGGGCAGCAGAGTAACCTCGGGTTTCTCTATTATCTCCGAATTCGACAGCTCACTTTTGAACAAAAATTAGAAGAAAAAAAAGATAAATAACTTTGTCGATTCATGCATTTTGGCGAAAAGTAACGATAAATTATGAACCTACATGTAATCGTCGCCGATGCTGAAGCCAATGATGCGCTTAGCCAACAGAATTGCTGCATTTTTTCGGTCTTGGTAACGAAAATCATCCAAAACGTTTTTTTCCCAGTGCTAAACAAATGTGAAAAACAAATACATTTTAATGAAAAATTTATCTCAATTTATATGAGCTTCAAAAAAAAGTTCAAATTTCGCTTTCGATCGAAGGTCTTTCAAGTGCTCGTCGTGGAGTGTCGCCCGCCGCGCACGCAAGACGGCGCATACTATTTACGGCATTGTGTGTAGGTAGTGTATTCATCAAAATACGACTCTAAACACCGCATTTTTGTCATCTAGGCTATTTTAATCAATTTCAAGTAACCAGTTCAGGTACCGTTGAAAAGTTTCTTTCACTTGTGCGTTATTATAACTTTCAAGTGGTTCAGAATTTTTTAAATTACAACATACGATTACATTGCCGGGTATTTAAATACGATTTACTCACGTATAACCTCCATTTTTTGACGATTTTAACTTCATTTTTCTGAAGCTACCAAGTATTTGCATTTTTAAGTTATTAATAGTGAATTTTTTTACTCTTACAGAATCTAGAAAAATGACGGAAGAACTACAGAAAAAACTTCAATCTGAGATTGAAGAATACAAACAGGTTCAAAAAGAATATCAAAAATTATGCTCCAGAAGACAACAATTGGACAGTCAGCTAAGTGAAAATACTATTGTGGATGAAGAATTAAAGCTTATGAAGCCAGGAAATGAAATTTACAAGCTTGTTGGACCAATACTAATCAAACAAGATCCTATTGAAGCTAAAGAGAATGTCAAAAAGCGGTTGGAATTCATCAACTCTGATATCAAACGAACGGAAGAAGCAATTTCATCTATTGAAAAGAAACAAGAAGTTCACAGAAATAAACTAGAAGCACTGCAAGTGCAGTTTCAAAAAGCTCAAATGATGATGGCCCAAAAGGCTAAATGAACTCCCTAAGTATTTGTATATAAACAAGCTTTAATTATTATCTGGGAGCTAATACTTGCTGATCATTTATAATGTCAATTATATACAACTGAACATAATTATGAATGAGAATATTTTGTAATATATTCATTAAATAAAGTATATAATACTGTTTCAAGTACAAAGTTCTTTAATTATTATTAACCAAATTTAATATATGCTTAGATAATTTTTTGAATGATTGAAAACTATAATCGTAAGTATATAATACTGTTTCAATTGCAAAGTTCTTTAATTATTATTAACAAAATTTAATGTATGCTTAGATAATTTTTTGAATGATTGAAAACTATAATCTTCTAATTAAATCAATCAAGTGAGGTATTTCACTTTAATCAGGAAGGACTATTTACTTTTGGATGGAGTAGTGTAAGATATAAAAAATTTCAAAGCAAGATTTTCTACTTACGTATTCAATACACTGTGTTATTTCCATGGAGCCGCACAAACATCCAGCCATGTAGTCATTGTTGGTCACTATTATGAGTACAAATTTGCATTAAACTTATTCACACCAATTAGATAAGATTATCATAATGAAGATGAATCATACATACCTTCAATAAAATTCATTGTGATGCTTTAAGCTTGGCAAACCTCTTCTAAAAGATGCAACTAAAAAAGAACAAATGCAGACTTTTCTCAAAGAGAGATGGATTCGATTTGCGACCAAACGGTTAAAAAATTCGAGCCGCACGGGTGAGAGTAGCGTCGAATTTACGCACTTTTGATCGTAAACAAATAAACACTCCTATATAAAGTCGATTGTCGCTTTGAGGCGAGGAATTCTATTCAACAGCTGACAACTTGAACAATCAGCCGCGCGCAGATTATTAGCACTGCAGTCGTGAATGAGAGAGATGGAAACAGAGTCGCGGCGTTATGTGTACTCGGTGGGTAAGCGCGTCGCCGGGCGGCTTCCTCTTGCGAAAATTGCACACACTCAGTGCAGATGTAGCCCGGCTATATTGCATAAAAACTGCTCGAGCATCGAGAGATTCACTTGCTGTCGTATGACGCCTATAATACGGCAACTAATCATACACGTTTGTAATTAAGGCATTTATGATTTGAATACATAGAGGAAAATTATTTTTATAGAAACTTGCCGAATTATTTAAAAATTTGATTTATAAAGCTGTAAAATTTCTAATTAATTATGCTGTTTTATTTTAATTTTAATTTAAATAAAATAAAAATTCTTTTTTTTTAAATCAAACAACTTTCTTTATTAGAGCATTCAGTTTTTAAAGATCAATTATAGATTTTTAAAAATGTACTTCTCTATTAAATGTAACAAATTATGTTTTATTTTACATATTATATATAACATTACAACTATAAGTATTATACAACAGAATTAAGTCACTACCAATCTCTTTCTTTCTTTTGGTATGCAAATGTGAGGATCCTTCTATACTTAAATGATTTTTGCATCGACATTTGCTTATGTCGAGGCTTAAGTCTGCAATAAACAAATAGCCTTCCTTCTTTGGCAACATAAAAGCAGCCTTTGCAACGAAGTTGAGGTTTACCTCTTTGTTTCATACCGCATACTTGATTGAATTGAGGTATTATTGGAGTCAAAAATTGTGTCTCTGTTGAAACACTCCAATTGCTGACAATTGGTTGAGGTGTAAAAATTGACTTGCAAATACCATGAATCCCTCTGCAGTTGATCATGGGTGTAAAGGCTCTTTTAACTAAGTTATTTACAGTTCCTTGGAACCTAGTTAAAATTTGCAAGTTCATTTTTCTGTAAATAAAAGTTTTGAGTATAATCTCACATGTATATTAGTTATGTTTTATGAAATAAAACTATCTAATTAAAGCACATTTCACAAATCAAATTATTAAACACAAATTGAATGTAAATTCTGCTTAAATTTCAAAATAAATATAACCTGCAACATGCGTTTTAATTTGATAGAAGAACATTCACTGTAAAGGAATTTTGACATTTTCTAAAAATGTTTCAATCCTCATATAGAATCACACGGCTGTTAATATTTACCACGTTTTCGTTTGTTGACAAATGGAAATAATTGCAAAGATCCTGAAGTTCACGTCTGCTCTGTGTTTCGTTACTTCATTTTCATACATGCAGACAGGCAAACGCCAAGCAGTAGCCAGCGGCACACTGCGAAGAGTAAGCGCGAAAAGTGTGGTTAAGCGCACATATTGTAATCATTAGTTGCAGACCGCTGTCTGGACTGTCACGCATAATTTCGCTATCATCCAACCCCGCTCCGAAATATTTTCTGATATTTGTTGGCAATAGTCACTTATTATAACAAATAAAAATGTTGCGAAATTTTCGCAATTTGGTTCAATTGAATGTAAGTAGATAGTAAATTATAAAAATTGGTTGTTAAACATTTTTCTATTTAATTTGTTTTCCTCTTACCAATTCATCTATGTTTCAACAGAACTCTATCAAGAAATCATGCATCAGAAGTTTAAATCTAGTTCCAATAGTTGTTGAACAAACAGGAAGAGGAGAACGAGCTTATGATATTTATTCTCGTTTACTCAAAGAAAGAATTATTTGCTTGATGGGACCGGTAAGAAATTATACGTAAATAATAGAAATGAAAATTCTTACCTAATTTTATTTCCTATTATATTACTAATAAAGACTTGTAACATCACTATTATATTTGCAGGTGACAGATGACATATCATCTCTAGTTATAGCTCAATTACTTTTTTTACAATCAGAAAGTAGTAAGAAACCAATACATTTGTATATCAATTCTCCTGGTGGCGTTGTGACAGCAGGTCTTGGCATTTATGACACAATGCAGTATGTACTTCCACCGGTTGCAACATGGTGTGTGGGTCAAGCATGTTCAATGGCAAGTTTATTATTGGCCGCTGGAGCTCCAGGAATGAGACATGCACTACCTAATGCTAGGATAATGATTCATCAGCCTTCTGGTGGTGTTCAAGGTCAAGCCACTGATATTAGAATTCAAGCGGAAGAAATTCTCAAACTTAAAAGTCAAATAAATAATTTATACGCCAAACACACAGGAATTGATATTCAAAGAATAGGTAAGATTTTATTAAACTTTGTAATAATTTTATTAAAATAATAACAAACTTACATAATAATATCATGAATTTTCAGAAAACAGTATGGAAAGAGATAAGTTCATGACTCCAACCGAAGCAAAAGAATTTGGAATAATTGACAAAGTTTTAGAGCATCCATTGCAAGAACAAAGTGAAGCAGGAGCAAAAGCTCAAAAAACATAAATCCTATAACATTAAGTGAGTTTGTGAATGAATTGACTGCTCTAAGTTAAGTGATATTTTGATTAATTGTTTCATAGATTTTATGAAGGTTTTGATTCCAGATTATTGGTATCATATGTATTGTCATTCAAAGTGTTTTGTTAATTTGCATTGCAAAATATGTAATTTTAATTACATTTGTTTTCAACTGAAAAAGAACTGTTAATGATAATGATCCTTAAATCTATTTTTAATTTATATAGTACTAGGTAAAAACTCAGTCATTTTTAAAGATTTTCACAATTTAAACAAAGTATAAACAAGTAGTAATATAAATGGAAAATTGTAATATAAATCAAGTACAGTCTTGTGAGGGAAGAAAAATTCTATAATCACCTAAAATCACAAATTGTTCAAGTAAAGCATTACCGAAATTCACTATAGGTCTCTAAATTTTCCGAATCGATAATGATAGACTTATTATACTAAACCATACAATATATGGAAGACTTTGCGTAACTTAATTCAAAACTTTACGATAACTTTGATTACTTATGGGATAGATCTCTGTAGAACTTAAATATATAGTCATCTTGAATGGCATGATTTAACAATAAACTAAAAAATAAACGAATTTCGGAAATTTCGCGAGAATCACGCGATAATTAGAATTAACGAAAATGTAACTAGTAGCATGTCGCGACTACTAGGCGCGACTGTCGTTTTAAAGAGCTTTCGACGAAACTGTTTATGACTTTTACGTACTTTTTTTTACGTCAGAATGATGCAGAGTTAAAAAAATCTTTTAATAATTCATGTTAAACGCTGTTCACGAGAGTTTTTTTTCACTGCAATCGTGCTACTCGTGACAAATAGAATATCATCGTGATAGTTCAGTAATGTCGGATTACGAATCGATTAACGATCCTGGCATAAAAAATTAATAATAGCCGATATTGGATTAAAAAAGAATCAATAAAAAAAAACATAGAATCTAGTATACTAAATCAACGACGAAGACGACGACGACGCGGGTCATTGCGGGCAGATCTGTGCGTGCGCCAACAGCAGTATGTCCTTCTTCTCCTTGGGAAATCTCAATTCCCTGCCGGCCAGCCTGGCGGTCTCGAGCTCGCGCTCGGCCAGGGCCAGCTCCACGGCCACGACTCCGCCGGCGGGTGCCTCGTGCTCCCGGGCCACCCAGTCCAGGGCCATCTGGCTGCGCATGTCGTCGTCCAGCGCCCGATGACTGTAGTGCGCCACGACCTCCTGGCGCGAGCACTGACGCTCGCGCATCGCCTTGAGCGAGCCGTTCCAGTGGAGCAGCTGGAAGACCGTCATGAGCTCCTGGAACTCGAGCATCGTCCGGCCGCGATTGCACTCGAGCATGAAGCGAAACGCGCCGATGCCCGTGTTCGGGTCGTCCGGGTCGTTGTCGTCCTGCTGCTGCTCGTCGACCTGCTGCTGCTGGCGAGACTTTTGAAAGCTGTCGCGCGCCTCGGCCACGGCCTTCTCGATAAAGTCGTCGGTGATCTTGCGCGAGGGATGCTCGTTGAAGACGGAGTTCATTAGGGCGATCTTGGCCGCGGAGCGACGTGCCTCAGCTTTAGTAGGGCAGTTCTGGAAGCTGCCGAAGCAGGAACCACCCGGCAGGGTGACGTAGCAGACGTAGGGTGGATTTGTGCCTGGCACCGACTCGTAAATCACCAGGGCGGCGTTTCTCAGCTCGTTTCCGCGGGCTTTCATCTGCCAGAAGTCCTGCAGAGCCTCGACCACGTTCACTAAAATCATACGTTTTTATATTTTTCGTTGCTGCGATATGTACATGGGTCAACTCTATATACCTCGGCCGTAGCGACCGTGAGAGTGCTTGGCGAAACTGTTGACGACCTTGTCGACGGCCTCCTTGAGGAACTGCTTGGTCCTGCCGTCGACCACCACGTCGCTGTTGACGCTCATTCCGTCCAGCCTCGACTTACTGGAAATGGCTGGCGATACGCTCTGCATCCAACTGCACGCGCCCTGCTGATGCTGCTGCCGCTGCTCTCGCTGATCCCGTTTTCCGCATTCAATCTGGAATTAATTTCGTTCGCTTTTTATTTGACGATTTCCGCATTAATTTCTCGAGCTTTTTCGTTGTTTTATGCATTCGTAAGAGCAGAAGCAGAAGCTTTTAAATGAAGCACCACTCGCCTACATTCGCGTCCACCTGTTGCTGGACTACGCAGTGAAATGCGCACAAAAAAAGTATACCGGGGTCGGCCCTTCTCGGCATGCACCGTGCTGATATAAATATACCGTGGGACCTCGACTTGCTCCGTATAGCAAAAAAAAAAAAAAAAACGTATTGCCCAGTGGCGATCGAGATCTTCAAGATTACATCCTGACACCTGCCATCTTATACTCGAGCATTTTTATAGGGATACGCGTATATCATTCTGTATTGTGTGCAGTACATCGCGAATACCAAGGCCTAATAGTAGGTGCATATATTATATGGGCCGAGCACATGTCGCGCGTGCTGGACTGACGTTATTATCGAGAGCGTGTTTATATCCTTGTAATGTGTGTATACGAGTGTGTGTTGTATGTAAATAGCCCACATCTGTCTCGAAAACGTATCGAACCTACAGGTATGATATAGAAATTAAAGATGAAGACTGAATCTGCGAGATGTGCACTCACCAGCTTGGCTGGACGATCATCGGCCTCCCATAATCTCAGCCTCCGCTCAGAAGTATGAATTATAGAATAGTCGAGTCTCAATGATACGTGTAAAGGATAAGAATTGCAAGTGGATCACTCGAGATCACCCCGGAAGACGCAAAATTCCACCGATGCGGGAAACAGCTACGCACTCACACACGCACACTATATATATTAATACGGATGCACTGAACTGCACTCTGCGCTCGGCACTTTTCATACGCTGCTGCTGCTGCTGCTACACGCACACACTGACTCACGCGCAATATTCTAGAAAATAAATACGAGAGGAGTGAGAGACGCTGCTGCTGCTGCTGCTGCTGCTGCTGCTGATCCTGTGCGTAAATGCAGAAAGTATAGATATATATACGGAGTCGGGCCCATCGAGTGGCAGTGCAGAACGCCAACGAAGGAGAAGACAAGAAGGAGTTTGCACGAGAACGAGTAAGAGAGAGAGAGAGAAAGAGAGGACTCGTGTATGGTGGGAGAAGAGGGCCCCTCGCGCGCGCGCCGGGGACTCAATTGCACGATCTGCAATGCACGCATATCGTACACGTACATAACATGCAGGAGCAAATTTAATATGGGCTCGCGATGATTACGCATTTGCATAAATTACACATGCGAGAGCTGAACGCGCACCGATATCTCTCCTGAGGCAGAAGCTAGAGTCACGCGTATCGGCATGTGAAATCGGCAACGACGCGCGACGCGCTTAATACGCCATGTGCTCGCCAAATGACGTTGCACCCCTGTACGGTTCACCCTTTCTTTTTTCATAAATGTATTTTAAATACGCGCGAGTCGCCGATCTTCTCACAGCAGGTTTAAAAGCCTTCAGTAATGCGGGCACAGAAATTTTATAAGAGAACGAGTTTTCTTTTGCTTTACAAAAAATGACAATTAAAAAAAAAAAAAATAGACTTTGAAATTATCTCGGAGATAGAAATGAAGAGGAAACGAACAAATTTTCGTTCGAGTTATGAAATTTCATCAAATCATTGAAACAGTCTTGATGATTAACCCGATGCAAATAAAAATCATTATTGAAATCACCTCGCCATTTTTAGAATTGCAGTTAATAATGATATCAATCAGTCAAATATGCGATCATTAGCATTCATATTAGAGAATGAAAAATTCATATTTCAAGAAAAATTATGCAAGCTGAGAAGGCTATATCGCATATTATAGAATTATCTATATAACGCGTGCTGGAGTTTTTTTTCAATAAATTTTAAAATATTGTTTATGTTATGGATTTTGATTGTTTTTATACGATTCGCTTATACCGAACTCACAATGTTTAAACTGCTGAATTGTGTAACGACCCCCTACTAATCGTTCTTATCATTAAATGTTTTGGTTTTTTAGTGAAAAGAAAAGGTTTCACTTTACTCAAATTGAAAACGGAGAATGAAAAATACCTTTCCTACTATACATTTTTTACTTTGGTAGCTTTGAATGACCTAAAAAACATATATTACAATTGAGAGTAGCAGAAAAGTTACGCTCAACTCGAGATACGAGATATCTGCATCTGTAATAAATTCAACATACACGATTTGGGCTTGATAGCCACAAGTGTTTGTTTAATAAAAATGATTTTTTTTATGGATTTATATGATTAGCACTCTCGATCGATCCCAATGATTAAGTTTTGTTATATTCACGGTGGAACGCGCGATATTGCGCAATTAATGAAGCGTATTTGCGCGAACGTGGCTATAACGATGACTAGACAAATTATACAATAATATATAGTTGGGATTCTGCTAAAGATCGTTAGTGCACTCTTGTTAGGTGCGCTCGCTTGACGTGTCGTTCGATTATTTCCCGCGTAAACAACAGCTCGCTTCTTATTTACACAGCAGACGCAATACTTTTCGAGCCATACCAGTTATCTCGATGATTCGAAGTTCGCGCAGTTGCGATTGAGCCAGGAAAAGAGTAAAATATAGAGTTTTTTGGCACTGAATTTTGTGTGCATCGTGTTCGCCGTCGAGTGATAAAAATGGGTGACATGCTGAGTGCTTTGTTCAGTTTTTCAAATGTAGTGACTATACTTGCCACTGGCTTCGTTCTTTTCTATCTTTACGCCAAGTACAAACAGTCGTACTGGCGGCGAAGAGGAGTCGACTCGCCACCGGCTCACTGGTTCTTCGGAAACTTCAAAGATGCCATCTGCCTTCGTTCGGCGCCTCCAGCCGTCCTCGGTGAAATTTACAAATATTACCAAGGACAACCGGACAAACCGGTGATCGGTCTGTACATCATGCAGACGCCTTTTTTACTCCTTCGCAGTCCCGAAGTTATCAAGCAAGTAGGTTTGGACAGGGAAATTTTCAATTTTCAGCGGGAATTATTATGTAATCACATATCGTCGTTGATATTGCGCAGGTTTTTATAAAAGATTTTCACAACTTTACCGATCGTTACTTCGCGGCCAAGAGAAAAACTGACGTTATCGGAAGTACGGGCTTATTTTCCATCGATAATCCAGAATGGAAGTACCTTCGCGTCAAATTGTCACCGGCTTTCACCAGTGGAAAGCAGAAGAAACTTTTCGAACTCATGGTAGAGAGCGCGAAGAACTTGAATCAGTACATGGCCAAAAAAGTTGGCGAGGGCAAAATCGACATGGAAGTTCGAAGAGTATGTGCCAAGTACACGACCGACGTGATATCTTCGTTGACTTTCGGCATCAGGACCAATTCTTTCGACGAGCCTGAACCTGAATTTTTTGTTCGCAGTGAGTTGAATGACTGAATTAGTTTAAAATACATTATATTACTTTTCTAAAACAGGGATATTGACTTGTTCATAGGCAGGGATATTTTCAAACAAGATCTTAGAAGGACTCTCAACTTGTTTGTTGCCTTCTTCTTTCCAAAGTTAGGCGATTATTTACAGGCAACATTTCTTGGCAAACACGAAGAATATTTCCGAAAAATATTTTGGGAGTCTGTGAATGCAAGAGAAAAGTCGGGTTTCAAGCGAGGAGATCTGATCGACTTTTTGGTGGAACTCAAGAATGAACCGCAAGATGCCCAATTCCGTAAGTATTAATTGTTCACCCGATTAAAATAAATCAAATTATTGCATTTGCGTAATATACGCTCAAACATAATAGGTTTTGACGGCGATCAATTGCTGGCGCAATCGGCAATATTTTTCGTCGCCGGTCTCGAAACAAGTGCTATAACTATGACTTTTACCCTCATGGAGTTGGCCAGACATCCAGAGATTCAAAAAAAAGTACGAGACGAGATTCGCGAAAAAATTGGCAAAGCAACCCTGACCTACGACATGATATCGCAGATGAGCTACCTTCAGCAAGTCGTGTCGGAGATCCTGAGGTTGTACCCTCCAGCGCCCCTGCTCGATCGCGTCGCCCTCAACGATTACAAGGTATGTACCGTATATAGGAGCAATAATCATACTCCAATCATGCTTCTAACGACCATGGTAATTTTTACAGGTACCTGGCACGGACATAGTCATCGAGAAGGGCACAGTGGTTTACACAACACTCATGGGTATACACGAAGATCCAGGATTGCACCCAGACCCCACGAAATTTGATCCTGATAGGTTCAGCGAGGAAAGAAAGGATAACATTCAACCTTGTACTTACATGCCATTTGGCGATGGACCGAGAATATGCATAGGTGTGTATTTGCTCAGCAGCAAATTGGTAAATTTAAGACAATCGCAATATTACCGATGACATTTTGTTTATATTCAGGACAACGAACCGGCCAATTGCAAACCATGGTAGGATTGATCACAATTTTGAGGGACTACGAGGTTTCGCAAAATACCAATTATAAAAATGAAGTGAGCAAACGAGCTATTTTCTTGGCACCAGCTGACGGAGTTCATATTTATGTAAAAAAGAATCCAGTATTGTAGCTTCTATTAATGGAAGATTAGTTTTTAATTCGTTTTAGGTACACAAAGCTATAATTTTTTTGAATAAAATGTTTTAGCTACGTTTACAAAAGTTTTATAAAAAATCAAAAAGGAAAATTTTACAAAAACTTTATAAAACACCGAGAAGGAATGTAAAAATTATTACTCTCCGAAAAATGACATAAATGATTTGTAACAACACTGCTATCATGAACAGCTCATACATAAAAAACAAGGGTAATGGGTGAAAATTTGTACAGGGTTTAAAGTAGTGGTTACAGCTCTTGAGGCTAACTTCCACACAGTACCTAAAGAGCGGCATACCTTAAAAAATGTAACTCACAAACAATTATTAACCCTATCTTTCTGTAATTGATGACATTATGGAAAATATTATTCGAATATACATTCAAAATAAAATAGCAACCATTTATTGTTAACAAACTATTACAGTTCAAATTACCACCAAAATGTTTGTAACCAAAAGATTGATAATAATACAATGCTATAGATAAATATTGAAATCTACGATTTTTCACTTCATTGGCTTCAAAATAATTACACATAGTTACACTCATTTAGATATGAGAGTAAAATATTTTTGAAATCCTGAAAAAATTCTATCCAGGACCAACAGATCTAGCTGCTATCTTTATGAAACGTGACGTTTGTCTTTGATGAAGCTTTGAGATGAGTCCATCATCTACTTTTTGAAATTTTCTTTTTTTGTTAATTACCAGAAAACTCGTTTTCAATCTTTGCTATTTCCTATCTCGAAAACGACAAGGACTATGTCGAAGGAATTGGTCAAAAAATATGTGTAAATTGTTTCAAAACCTTTCATCAATGCATGCGGAAAATGCATGCTTCCTTTACGCACAGCTAGCGAATTTAAAATTGCCTTCTTCACGTTGTAATGAAAAATATAGTACTCAACTGGGGCGGTTGTCAATCTCTTACTAATGCAATGTAGACACTCTTCCACCTCCGTTGGGTTAACAACTTTTTCCGAGAGGCGATTCATCTTGAATTTAGAAAAAGATTTGAAAAAATAAAAACAAAATTTGAGCTTACGCATTGAAGTGCAATGTGATATCGGCATGATCAAGCCGATATTTTTATGTTATAATATTGATTAAATTTGAAGATTATTAATACTATAAAGTATAAATATATTTATGCAATAGTTTATCCTTTCTTCTTAATGATCCTATGAATGAGATGCAATGCAACAAAGTGTTAGTGAATAGTACAATTTGTTTATAAAATGAAAGATAACAGTAATTATTACTATTACAACTTTGTATAATTAATAAATAATAATTGAAGCTAAGAAATTGAAGAGTATAACGATGGTTGAAAGTGAATGATTAATTGCACATACTCGTTCGAATCGAATCAAATTGTAAAACACCGGTAGCTTCCACTAACGTAGAGCCTTTGTGTAAGCAGTCTTGAAAATGCACATGAAGAATTAGCTTCAGTCTCGATATAACTCGGAGCCGATCCACAAGTGCGTGACAGTCCACCCACGCTCTATCTTTTCAAATTTCTGTATTAAAAGACAGTTTAAAGATGTGAGTAAATAAACAATATTAATTAATAATACGTAATTTCTATTTCTGGTTTTTGAAATGACTTCTATTACAAGTCTAGTACAAAACTCATACAAGGCCTTTGCAACTCCCATTGCATATTAACTATTTTTAATATTATTTTCAACCCTTTCTACTATTTAGAATAAAAATGCTCATGTCGCTCCCGCGACGTGACAGTAAAAAGTAAAAAAATCTACATTTTTTAATGAGTTACGTCTCCCTAAAAATGGTTTTACTAAAAAAAGGGGGTTTTCGCTCATAAACCTCTGTGACTGAGTCTAAAATAATTTGAAAAAATTTGAAGTTATATGTTATCATTATAGAAAAAGAAGACACCCTTTTCAGATTGATTATAAGGTAGTCGGACCAATCTATGACCAATGAATGAAAAATAATTGAAAATATATTTATATAGACGATATTCAATTCCTTAGCGAACGATGCATCTTGTTTTCTGTGTCTGATTATCATAAAACAAGGAAAAAGAATAATTATTGCATATCCAAAAGTGGTAATTTACTGATTGAAAGTGGTCAATCAAAGATCCGAAGTATTCAAAGAATTTGAAACAATTCTTAGGCTTAGGCCAATCAATAGCTTAGGCAACCGGCCTACTTCATTGATTTGCAATCATTTTAATATGTTTAAAAGTCAAATAGATTCTCGACTCTTTCACTCGAGGCATTCGAAGATGTATACACAGATACATTAAAAGTATACAAAGTTCTCTGAGACTTGCTTTTTTTTTTAATTTCGTCAAGATATTATTCAAGCTTGCAGTAATCGAAGAACGTAACTGAAACATTTTTACTTTTCATAAAACGAGATTAATAGTTGAACCTGTACAACTCTTACGTCAAAATATATGCAAAAATTATAACTTACTTGTTTAAGTTTAAATTCTTTGCTCTTGGGCCAGAATTGTATGTAAAAGACATTTTTCGAAATTTTCGTTGGTGAAATTCAATCAAAATAACCACAGAATCACGTGCTATCGTCTCTTCTTTTAACATTTTGATTGATAAATATAACGTTTCATATCAAAACCCGTACACGGCACGCAGCTAAAAAATTGCTCATCATCGCTTCTTAACTGGTAAGTTATCGATAGTACGAAATGTCTTTCTGGAAAACATGAATCAGTTACTCAAATCGCTTAACTTTTCAAAGACAAATTGTATTAGCTAGTGACATAGCATATCTACGCCTTTCGATATTTGCATTCTTTAAATCTTTTCCAGAAAAGCATCATTAAAAGCTAAATATAGCGCGAGAGAAAGTAAACTCATTTATCGTTCACTATCAGGTATTCTTCATTTAATTAATCTTAAAATGAAAATGATAATCTCCATATTTTAATGTCTTTGTAAAATAAACCAGTATTCATTAACAATTTTAATAATTTCTTCCAAGACCAAAACGTTAAGTAAATAACGTTGACCCAGTAAAACTACGTCATTGATTTTCCATTTTCATAACTTTTTAGCGTCTCAAAAACCAATGTAACATGTGATTTTCCGCAATGTGTCGCTTTTCCGTGCTCTCGGTAGAAATTCAAATTCTGTGAGTAATTTCAAGTAGATGCACATATTTCGCAGTTTTTTACTTTCCTCATTGCAAGTATATGAAGGACGTCGTACCGACTCAGACGATACTTCATCGCGGCTCGTTGTAACGTTAAAATGTCGATAACGAATTTCATTTCAATACATTCGGCAACCGACTCGGTAGTGCAGAAAACTATTTAATGAATAGCGTAATTTCTTTTGAAACAACATTGCTATCTAATTGTATTTTGATATTATAAAAATTAGTGCAACAACCTCGTTTAATACTCGAGCATTTAAGTTTTATTGTCATTGTGTCATTGCACTTATCACCTCGAGCAATTTAAAAGTATGGCACCAAATAAAGCAGATACAGTTTGTGACGAACCAGAGATTACACTATCGGACATAAGTGAAAGAGAACTGAAAAATTTTGAGACTGTGAAGACGGAAAAATTGAAATGGTTCTTCTTTCGTGAAGAGTGGACAATACGATGGGAGGTAGTCGCTCTGCACACGTTCTTGTATGCAGTCACTATCTATGGTTTGTTGACTTATCCTTATTTCCAACGATACACAACTTTACTATGGGGTAAGTTAACATTTTGGATTTACAGTCACTTTGTGACTCTTGAATATGATGAAAACGCGAAAGCAACGATGGTGCATGTTTTTTGCAGCATACTTTGTGTACACCTATTCGATGTTTGGGGTCACTGGTGGCATACATCGTTACTGGAGTCATAAATGCTTCAAAGCTCGCTTACCCCTCAGACTTTTATTAGCATTTTGTTATGTTTCGGCAAATCAAGTAAGCGCCCTTATTAACCCATTAACGCCAAGAGGACGCATTTTTGACATTTAACTTTGCGCTCTAACCATGTCTCAATCGATACGAAAAAAATTATGAAAACTACTATACTTAATAGTTTCGAGGGTGTTCTTTTCAATGGTGATGTTTAAAATTGCATAAATTAAAAATGTATAATAAACAACTGCAAATTTACACAAAAAAACGTGTTTTTGAGGAAATATTTTGTTTTCATTTTAATTTTTAAACCACTTATAATTGTTGTATGAGGGTAAAATATATGTAGAACGTGAGCTCGCGGTCTCTACTTTGAGAAACCATGGTTACTTTTGTTAAACAATATTTTTTTCTTAACAAAATGGCGGCTTAAATGAAAAAATCGAATTTCAAATTCCTTTATTTTTTATCTCATGAACTATGAACTATTGAGTTTAGGAAAAAATCTTATAGAACAAAAAAGTCTTAGAATTAATCAAGGAACATGCTTACATTTTTCAGAATTTTCCGAGACAATTTTCCGATTTCTGGAAAATACGGAAAACTCGGTTTCTCAAAATCACTTCCAAAAATTCTGAAAAAATGTAAGCATGTTCCTTAATTAATTCTAAGACTTTTTTTTCCTTAGAACACCTCCATTGAAAAGAACACCCTCGAAACCATAGTGGTTTTCATAATTTTTCTCGTATCGATTGAGACATGGTAAGAGCGCAAAGGTAAATGTCAAAAATGCGTCCTATGAGCGTTGATGGGTTAATCAGGAAACGAATGTTCACTCTTGGATCCATGAAAATTATATCTTTTCCAGGTACCATTCAGGAGCTGGATTCAGATTCATCGAGTGCATCACAAATTCACCGATACCGACGCGGACCCGCACAACAGCAAGCGGGGCTTCTTTTATTGTCACGTCGGCTGGCTAATGATCAAGCGGCCGAAAGAAGTCGTTGAAAAGTTCAAAAAACTCGACATGACCGATATCGACGCCGATGGCATCGTCCGATTTTGCGACAGGTGCGTTTGATAGTGAAAATTATCGAGGTCGATTCGATCCAAAACCATGCCAGTCAATTTGACCCTGAATTTTTTACCCTTAGACATTTCACCGTACTGAGGATCCTCGCGTTGTACCTGAGCATCGCGGTGCCGGTTTATTGCTGGAACGAGTCTTGGTACTATTCGTCGCTCGCGCAATTTATGCGCTACGTCATTTCGCTCAACACGACGTTCACCGTCAACAGTTTCGCGCATATGTTCGGCTCCAAACCATACGACAAGTTCGTCTTTACGTTTTTTTAATTTATTCTTTATCGTTTGTTGAAAATAATCTATTCTCTCGCATTTTTATTTTCTCTCTTTTCTCAGAAATATTCTGCCGGCGGAAAATCGCTTCGTCGTTTACGCAACACACGGCGAAGGCTGGCATAATTATCATCACACTTTTCCTTACGATTATCGGAGCTCGGAGATCGGTGGCTCCAAGTTCGATCTGACGGCTACTTTGATACGATTTTTCGAGAGGATCGGATGGGCTTACGATTTAAAAAAACCGTCCGACTCGTTGGTCGAGAAGACGGCGCTCAATCGAGGGGATGGAACTCTGCTGAAATCGTTGATAAATTGACTAGGATAAAAGGATCAAGTTTAGTTGTTGAAATAACAGCGAAAAGTTAATTATCAACAATAAATTAATTACTCCATTTTTTTACTTGGCTAAATGATACATATATTTTTTATTTTTTGAGATTAAAAATTTAAGTTTTTCAAATTAATAGTTGTAGAAACAAACACCCATCTACTACATTTTGTATTTTGTACCATTACACTTCTAATCGACGCTCAATAAGTGATTTTTTGAGTCTCCGACAGATGCCCAATACACGCCACTTTACCGACTTTTGATTCGAGTGCAATGAGTTTTTACGAACGAAAATTCTCAAAATATGCCGAATTTTGGCCTGTCGAGATTTATCTACGAATGATGTGGCGCTCGAGAAATGTATTTGAGTCGATTGCAGAGTTTGCATAACCAATACATTATTATATTTTCCCGCCAAATGATTACGCCAAGCTTTAGGTAGGAAGCAGTCGAGTATACATGTCTATGCTGATTATCGTATTCTTCAAAAACATGATGTTTTGCATAATTCTTTTCTCTTACCATATGGAATCGAGAACTGCATTGCAGATTACGTTTAACAATGATATCATGTTTTGTATCAATTTCTGTGAGCTATTCGAACATGCTGCTTGAGGCTTGGAACCCTTTTCAAAGTTATAATAAAACCTAATTTATTCAAAGCTTTCCTGGTAGTACGAAATTAGATTGCTCAAGCTAAAAATTAATAATAGTATCAATATTATAATGAACAACCAACCACCGGCTAATGAATCTTAAAATGGACGATTAAAAGTATGTCACGCTATGTATAGAATCCAATTATGGTAGCAAAAAAAAAAAAGAAATCGTAGCTTCATATATATATCTAATTTAATTTTTCATAAAAAATCCACGTAATAAACATGAAAACGAATCATCCTCGTGCAACGATTTCCATTTCTCTCAATCTCGTAATTGTTTGCCGAATAAACCGAATTATTCTCGTATCCACGAGTCGAACGATGACGAGTACGTATACACAAGCGGCTGGCTGAAAGAGGCTAGCTTTTTTTCCCGCGTTTTCGCGGGAAGAGTACACGCGTACACAGTATATATAGCGACCTCCAAAATAAATACGAGGCTCGGCTCTCGTGATCAATGGCTCATCGGAATTCAAAAATGTCTATCGTGAAAGAAGTCGTTTGTACAGGTAGTGCTGTACAATAGACAAATGTAACTACTACACCTTCCACGTAGATGTGAAAATTTGAACATAAGGTGCGTGTATCGAAACATATTTGCAACAGGTAGATATGCTCATTAGGTGTTTTATCGACTGCAATGATATGATCTGTACGAGGTAGGCACGATTGAGTAGGCACGATGTAGGTACATGGCACACATTATCGCTCGGACTCCTTACTGACGATGTATATTTTTGTAAAACCTTGGGAATATAATTTTACGACATTAAAATTTGTCAAGTGCTCGGTATATTAAGTGCACGGTATAAGCTGCTAAGCAATCAGCGATACACGTTCACATAATCCTCCAGCCAGAAAAAAGCCTCTTACGCATAGATGTATACACATCGAGCCAGGCTCCACGCAAAGGTCATTGATTTCTCGCGTCGGTCTCAAGCCTGTGGATAGTATACATATAAGAGTTTCAAAGTGTACGGCGTACAGGGCCCGCGGTAAAAAAGTTGCCTGTGTATAGTCTCTCTCTAGTATTAAGTACAAATTCGGCTCTGCGAGGAACAGCCAAAGACCATTGTACATATCGCTATGGGTCTTTAAACTTCTTTCCATGCTACATGCTCTCCCGTGGCTACGTTTCACAGGTCCTATGTATACCAACACGAATATATACGCACATACAAATCTCAAAACATTGCACTGCCGGCCCACTGTGAAACGAATTCGAGTGCTGTATAAACCGATATTTTTTTTCGAAGACCCCTCTTGGAAAAAATTTCCATCACATACAGTAGCTCGCGTGCACGCGCTGCCTTCGTAAACATGAAAAACGTTTTCTAAAAATAACGAAGATGCTTCGAGCTGGCAGGAATCTAATGGTAGAATCGATGGATCCCTATCTATTCTGTTTTTTTCAATAAAACGAGCTGAAAACTTCATTACGGTTACTTCGACACTCGAAGTCGCTAAAAGCACATCGATAACATAAATTCGCACGTTATGTGCCTCGAACGAGCGTTACCACCTTTACAGCAAAATAAGTCACGTTAAACGAGCGGGTCGTAAATGTTTAAATTCCCATGTAGGTCGTATATGGGTACTGCGGGTACGGGGTGATTTAAACTCCGTACATGTGGCTCTGCTTTGCGTGAAGATAAATTCGCGCAAGAAAGAGAGAGAGAGAGAGACGTGGCTGCTGCAACACGTGAGATGATCAAGGGTAAGTTTTCGTCGTTACGTTGCACATATAAAAGCCGAGGCAAAAAAGCGAGTTCAACCCTGCGCCACGAGTTCCATCCCGTCTGCATGATGCAGTACATATAGCATGGGCAACGGTGGTACAGCGGCGTAACGAGCGAAAAGCGAAGAATGGGAACTGAGAGAAAGCGAGTCGCCGTCGTGTATAATAATACGAGTTCCGCACAATACCGCCGAATCACCCCTAAGACGCTCGTATAATACAAGTTTGTAAGTATGAGTCGCATTTCTTTGAAATCGTCGAACCTGTGTGCGTGATTGTGGTGCCATATACATACACACATGTTTACCTGTCTTGGCTTATTACACACAGGTACATCTACTACATTTCTACTGACACTACCACTGCTTTACTTGTACTTGTACATTACCACCAATGCACACGTACAGCGAACATCCTGAGGACTAGTAAAATTTAAAAGGCCCGTGTATGGGCAACCGAATTTTTGCCTTTCTAATAACAGCAAGAGGAAGAAAGAGTGAGAGAAACAGAGAGAGAAAGATAGATAGAAAGCCACATAAGCCCAGAATGCCTTAATTTCAGCAACTGGTTCTCTCTACCTCATACATATACGACGAAATATCGTCGTTGAGGTATTTATACGCGGCGGCGCGATTAAGCTCGTGTATTTTCTGTATACCTATATACGAGCCGATGCTCCAGAGTGTGCGTCAGTGCGATTGTGTGTGTGCGCGCTATAGCCGCTGCTGCAAAAATCGCAATGTTTTACCTATAATAAGAGGAGAAAAAAAACGTGTCTCGGCATTGTAGACGGATCGAAAATCGAAGATCTTTAAAACATAGACGAGGCTGTCGAAATTAGCTCGATTTTTGAGCATATATTCGAGCTATTCAGCGTGGAATATCGGATTTCAGTCTTCCTATAAGAGAATATATAATAATAAGTTTTTTCGTTATACATCCGGCAGCCGCGCGCGCGAGGCAGTCTTCTTAAGACGCGTCCATCACCTTATTTCTATGTTTACTCTCGAAGCAGCGATAGTTGCGTAGAGCTGCGAGAACGAGTAACTATAATTTTTTGTCGTTTGGGTAACTTTTGAAGCCAGCGTTATAATGAATATTTAATTGCTTTCACAGCGATGCTCCGCTTGTTCATTTGACATAAACGCGAACGATTAAAATCTTATATCTATCGCGAGCATCGACTCCGACTTTATATAGGTGTGCGCGCAATAGCGCAATTTCGAAAGCCAAATAGATTCATTAGACCGTAGTTGCCAGGTCTCTTCTCCTTTTTTTTGTGTTTCGAGTCGAGTTGCGCAAATCGCTGTGTAATACGCGCCCATACTCTTACACGCTGTAAGCCCACGAACTCGAAGCGAGATAAGCTGAAACTCGCTCTAACGGTACATCTAAAAATTTTTCTTTTTTTATTCTTCCTCCTCTCTGAGAATTCGGAGTCACTTTCCGTGGGACATTTAATAAATAGAATAGAAAGAGAGAGAGAGAGAGAGACATTCGCTTTCGCGCGCACCCAAACATATGTACGCTGCACATAGACAAGCTCGAGGAAAGGACGTTAATCAAGTACGCAATGTCGATGAGCCGAGCTTCACCCGATCTATACATACAAATTTATATTACCTGATGAACCTCGTTACTGCACATCTATCATGCATTGCGCTTGTATGCGTAAAGGTGTATCGAAATCTCCCTCGATTCACCAAAAACATTCGTCGAGATTGTGTGTAAATACGATATGCGCGCGGCGATGGATGTAGATGTGTTGTATATATCCATGGATTCTCGCGCGCGCGCCAACGTTTCGCGCCAGAAAAGAACCTGGAGTAGCGTCGAGCGAGCAAGACAGAGAGAGAAAGAGAGAGAGAGAGGCAGAGACCATCGCGTTGGCCCCCTCGTACACACACATTTCTACCTACCTATACGCTTACGCACTGCTGATCGGATGACGGCTAGGTTGGCTATGCGTATACTCGGACCTCACGTATAGCTTCCGCAGGCTTTGCGTCGAGTTTATATGCGATTCGTACGATTCATCCATGAAAAAAAGACTCGTTCTTGACAGATTTTTTGTTTATAATCGCGGGACCATCGGTTGCGCGCTCGATGAAATCACGTAGCGTTTTTAGTCCGATACATATGACTTTATACTCGCGAATGATCTCGTTTGTTCGCCAATTCGTGAAGAAAAACTCCAGTCTTATTCACGTGATTATTTTACCATCTAGTACTCCACTTTTTGAAGATTTTGTTAATCGTGTCACACATTTTTGACCCAATTAATTTTTGTTATTTATTCAATTTATTATTTGATGTCTCGTCAGGTCGCTGTTACATCATGTTTGCTTCGATATCGAGGCGAAAAAGAAGAAAAAAAGAGTCGAGTCGCGAGTCTGAGCTGCGCGGGGTTGGCCGCAAAATTGCCCGTACCTTCCGCTTCCTAATTTGAAACTTCCTCGAGTACGGTAGTGCGCGCGTGCCCGCGTTGGCTTGGATACGCCATTAATGGATTTCCTCAAAAGGTGTACGAAGACAAGAAAGGCATATTACATGACTTTTGGAACGCGTGTCCGACTCGAGCATGATGTACAACAATGACGATAATGTCCTGTTGTCCATCCCACATACAAGTTGGTCGAAAATAAACATATTTTCCATGTGTATTAACCGCGAGCCACGCGTTGCTCACCTTCGGGAGCTAAAAAACGAGGAAAAAAATGGCCAGCTGCGTGAGCATCGAACGCGGCAGCTCGCGTCATTATCATCATATCAATGCTTTTTCGTGTGCCGTTCGCGCCTATATTATATTGGGTCGCGAGGAATGCGCGCGTAAAAGTGTATGAGGTGTTCGCTTCTCGGGAGATTACATAAAATAAAAGAGTTTCTGCTCTTCCCGCCCGTTCCCGCATCGGATCACCTATATCTATCGCGTACACGATTATATTGCCATTGTACATACGAAATTCATAGATAAAAGGAAGGTACATGTTATATCTGTGATACAGCTCTAGCTGGAGAACGTATAACGCGATTATCATTAAACCAACTTACGCTCGTGCCGAAACTTTCGATTCCGAAACGCGGCTCTGGGAGAAAAATTTTTGGAAACGAGCTGCGCGACCGATCGCCTGCTTATCTCACACTATCGCCCGGGCGAGCCACGTAATTTACCTATATACAAGCATAAGCGCAGCGAGTGCGAGAGAGAGAAGAGGAAGCATTTTAGGCGCGAACATTACCCGCGCGCGCAACGCATGATATACACAACAGCAACGCGGCAGCAATGTTGCTACATGCTATGCGAGCTACACAGCAGTCGAAGACCGCATTGTATATATAGGTATACATATGCAGAGGCATGTGTATAGGTCAGGATACACGAAGTGCGCACGCGGCGATCCACCACCACCACCACCACCAGCAGAGCTGGGAGCATGAGAATTGAGAGAGCACCGCAGAGTTCCCGGGCGCGCCAAAGCTTGGCGCTCAAACTTTCTCTAAACATGATATGGAATCGCCGAAACGCGCGCGAGAATTTATCTACGCGTATATCTTTGTATGCTAACGCCTAACACAACAGGAATACACGAGTCACAAAGGCCACGCGATGTTTCCCTACGTAGATTATATATCTAATGCTCCAAAATAGTCGTGGAGAGAAAAGAAAAATTCGCGCCAACTCCATATTAGTATTCTCATATATAGCAAGACGGACCATCATGGTAAAATAGCTGTATCACTACTGGGACAGAAAATAATGCCAAACTAGGCAGCTTATGTACACCGAGATCAAAAATAGCCGAGAAGCCCTTTTTCGCGCGCGTTTTGCTAGCTAGACCTCGAGAGCTCCGAAAAGCCGCGCAAACGAACGATAATAAACAATTGGTGATAAGAGTCGCCCGCTCTCCGAGTCGCTTGCGCTTAGCAATATGCCTACGCAACAGCATACAAGCACGAAATGTACATAGGAATCGGGCTTTGGAGCAAAGCGATGAATATCTCGATGATTTTAGCGCGCTCATAGGCAACAACGGCAGCTGCTCTCTGCCTCGCTGACTTGTGCCGCGTCGATGTGTGCGAGTGTACGACCGGTGGCTCAGGCATTTTTACCTGTTCGCGTCTATCTACCTATACGAGGATGAGTCGCAATGACGATTCAGAAAATCGAGTTCCGACATTTGCTCCGTAATAAGGAAAAACTTGACCAAACCCTAGAGCAATGTGTACACTAATTTATCTATACGTGTGCCGCCACGCGACCGATGCTATTGACAAACAAAGGTAAAGTCTATGAAGTCCATGCGTGGTTATAACACCCCCGATATTTATTACATTCGCAGCTCGACTTCATCCATTGGACAGACTCGAACTTGCACCTTGACTTTTGTTGCCATGGTGTGCGCTGATCCGCGTGCGTACGGAGGAAACGAGCGTATGATGAAGCAGATGAGGTATGGGGGGCATGACCGAAACTAGAGCGCGCGAGTTTTCCGCGGGCTTTTTTCGATCACATGCCACGCCAACACAAACATACCGCGTGTACAAGGCTCAAAGTGTGAGTACAGTGTAGTAGGGGTCAACGTCATGTTAAGGTATGCGGCAATCGCAACAATAATGTATAGGTAGACTAGCAATATACGTAGGCAGCTAAACCTTTCTTCGCTGCAATTACATTTTGAGTTGCTGAAGGATCATCGTGAACATGCTGCCGATATAACAGTACATAAGTTATTGATGCTGTGCCATGCAGCTTTGGGCCTTGCCGGGCATCGGAGTTTATAACAAAGCTACGGGCACACAAAGATCGAGCCATATTTCTCCCTAAACGACGCGAACAATGATCGATTCATCCCTCCCTTCAGGTATGCCCAGCGCAATGCACACCTATGAAGTGAACAAGTACTTTGCCAGCCCCGTATGGGTGAAACACGTATATGCCAGCAAAGGGGAGTCTCCGACAAAAAGAGCTCCAATATGTTATATATAGGTATGCGTTTATGTATGAGTGCGCGTACTTTTCCCCTACTGTCATTTAGCATACGTATAAGTATATTCAGAAATTGATGAAAAAAAACGCGCGAGTTTCGGTGTAAGTGTGCGCGCGTGTGTGTGCACGTACAAGCCCCCCCTTTCCTTTCCTCTCTCATCGCCACCGCCACCACCTCCTCCGGCTCTCTCTCAACTTTGCCGCTATGTGGCTGTGCTCCGAGTGCTGTGCGCGCGAGAAATCGAGCCTGTGTTGGTATAAGAGATACGACGACACACACGGACGAGGCGAAGGCGCGTAATTTACGCGCGCGCGCGCGCCTAGATTTCCCGCCCGGAATACCGTGTATATAATACACACACGCAGCAACTACGCGAAGAACGTCGTCGTCGTAGTCGGCGCGCGTCTATACACAAATGTCAGTGTATGCGTTCTATGCGTGTTATGTATACACACATACTGTTTCAGCCAAAGCAGCAGCTGGGGCCCGATCGCGCAGCTCGGCAACGCGCGGGATCTCTTGCTATATATATTCAGAGTTAATTTGTGTGCGTGCGTTCGTGTGCCTGTATTCTCGAACGGGCTACGTGTGCAATTCATGAATCGTGAAATTCTCTTGTAGGTGAATTTGGCATTAGACATTTCGGAATTTGTGACGCAAATTTTTTTCTGACCTTTTTGTCTCATTAAGATGAATGCCTAAGGCAACATTGCAAAGAGTCCAATGACAATTAAAGCTTTTTAGACCTTGAAATTATCTCTCAAGATTGAGCAAAAGCGGATTGACAAGGAAATTGTGTATATTGGAGCAAATAAGTCAGCGAGCTGAAAAGCTGAATCGGCAATCGCGTACCTTTCTGTTGACCGTCAATGGTTCAAAAGTGCAACAGGTACATAAAAGCGTTATTCGCGATCATTGCAATCGAGCGCATGTCATTGTCCTCGCATTGTAAAGCGGTATTTCGACATGACATTTCGCGTATGACACAGAAATCGCCGAGTAAACAAATATATATTTTCATGTACACAAGCCGCCCACCCACGGAAAATTTTGGATTTTCCAAGCGACTCGCGATTCTCTAGTCGTGGAGTGTATATTATGTGCCATGACATTGTAATCTAGGCTTGCTTGGCTCTGCCTAGAGCCAAAAGCAACTCCGATAATATATACATACACCAACACAAACGCCGAGTTTCGCGGGCAAAGCCGGGAAGTTGTACCGCGCTAAATCAGCTGTGAGACCAGCTGTGTGTATGTATGCTATATCGAGGCGCCCCATCAACACATACCACTACTGCCTGTAGGATATAGGTGTATGCACACACATAGTACACAGGCCAATGGTCTCGTCGCGTGCGCGCGCGAGACCTGTGAAGAGAGATAGACGGCTTTAAGCGTTTTAATATGTATGTGTATGTATATGTATATGAGAGATCGCGCACACATGCGAAGCTTTTTTCCTTCTCTCTCTTTTCAATAGTATTAAATATAGGTAAGTTGGGGCCTGGGGAGCAGTGCGCGGGTAATATATATACACACACTCGAAAACTTTTTTCTCTCTCTTCCTCTCTTTGTCGCTCTAGTATAAATGCCACTATAGCTGTGTGAGTAATTAAGGAGAATTCTCTTCTCTCTCTCTCTTTTACCCGCGCGTTCGGCCGTCTTTCATGCGTTGAACCCGTGGATAGTAGTTATAAACTACTCGCGGTGCTTGCATCTCCTTCAGTCTGTTCCAGACATCCGACCTATCAACATCGCATTGAAAATATATTACATATAGCACTATATATATTTATAGCTTGCTCATCATTAGTTTATTAATAATCAAGATTTTTAGTGAATCCATAAAGTAGTGCAGATATTACATATCAGTGCCAAGAAGAGACACAGGCATCATTTGCAAAAGTTTGTGTAATTCAATTTTCCATTTTTTTGGGCCTGTTGCTTGATTAGACTTATTGTCACAGTGCTTCGCTTGAGTTTTAATCGCGCCAAAAACTCGCGGAAAAAATTGATAACACTACGTCATCGTTAGCGTGTACTATTTTCTCCATCAAGTTTGGGAAAAGCTTTTCAATCAAAATAATAAAACAAGGTAGGAAGTGATTAGTTGAACGTATTGTGTAACCGCTTCGCCGCTTGTTGAATTTGAAGGATTTCAACCAAAAAACCAGCACCAAAGCGAAGTGAAGACATCAAAGTTCGTGAATTTCGGCACCTATCCACGGCGGAATCGAAGCTAAGTCCATTACCATACGTGAGCGCTTACGAACGTTATCGCACTCGTTGGCATTATCGCATACAGTTCAGAGCGACGACGACGTATCGCTCGATATCATAAACTCTCCCAAAAGAGAAAGAGACGGTAAAATACTTGCGTCGCTACTACTCTCAAGGCATATACTCGTTCGGCACGCATACACGTACATAAATACGCGCCAGTTCTGTGTTGTCGCTCGGCCGCTGCTTGCTGTGCGCGACAAGAATAGTGCGGGAAAATACAGAGGGCGCCTCGCTGTTGGGGTAGACAATTGTCACGCTAGTTTTTCGCGCGCTTCTCCAACTCCCGCCCTTTGGCCGTGCAACGAACGCTCGGCGCTGCCACAATATACGGTCCCACCGCTCTGCGCGGCGGCGAGAGAGACCAGTCATCGCACTCACTCGACAATCGTACTTGGGAGTGCGCGGCCACCAAGACCCTCGCTCATCAGTCTTTGCTCACACTTCGTCGACGTTGCGTTAAACATTATTAGTTCAAGCAACAAATTCTGTGCTTCTAAATGTGTTGAATTTTCTACAACGAGTTCGTCGAATACAAGAAGATTATCCAACCAGTGATCAATTTTCTTTTTATTTTCTACGCTTCGAGAGGCCCGTGCAATAGTGGAATGCGAATTGATCGAAGAATTTGCTGCTGCTGCTGTTTGTGCTGATATTCGTTGCAACCCCTCTCGGCGCGCCACATCACACCGCACATACGCTATATGAAGTCGTAGCTCGCCTCTCGATCTTCAGCTTGAAAGTGGAGTGTTTTTTTTTCTAGTAAAGAAAACTAGGAAGAAAGTTGAAAAAAGCTCCAACTTGAGCTCTTAACTGTTTGGATATTGCATCGAATCAAGGATAAATCATCATGTCTTCGCGCACAGCACCCAAAACACGGTAAGTTATCAAAAGTCTTCAATGCGCAAGAGCGCGCGCGGGAAAATGATGACCATTTTTAGCATCGCTCTTACGTTTTATTCGGTATATTAATCTCGCGATGATTATCGAGCCATACGGATATGTGCATTAATAATTTCGCTCGATTTTGCAATGGTTTTTATGCTCATTTTATGACGATCTGCTTGGTTGCAGTACGTATTACGGCAAGAAAAGTTAGGTTGGACTTGACTGCGTGGCGTCCGCTTATTTTTGACTATTGTTGCGTCGTGCACAGGAATTTTTACAAAACTTTTTTATTTTTGCGTTCTTCGATTGTTTATTGCTTTGACGAAAGAAAATCGCATTGATCCGGAGTGATTGAAAGACGTTGCATCGATATGAATGGAGTGCACAGTGAAGCATACTCTTTTGGTTACTGGGTTGTGTATACAACCCATATTTTTTTGTTAAATTTGAAAAAATTGCTCCAAACTTTGGGATAGGATGTAAAAGATTGTTGTAAATCATCATTCAAAATTTCAGAAAAATCCCTTGAATTATTAAAAAGTTACTTAAATTAACGTTAATCAATAAATATTTCCTTACTATATGTACTCTAAAGCATCATATTATTTAAATTTCAATGAGTGGCATTGTTACTTCTTTTAACAATTATAAGTATTATATTAACTAAAAATTAATGTTTAAGTTACTACCCAAACTTCACTATTATTTTTTGCCAAGGCTCTATCTAGGCTTTTATCAAACTTATGCATTTATTTTAATTATTGTTGATAAAAAATAACTCGTTTCAAATAATACACTAATATAGAGCAACATATTTAATCATTTCTTGTAAATCAATAAGAATACACAAATGAATTTTAATAATTCAATAGACATTGGTGTTGAACCCAATTAAATGAATAGATTACTGTAAGAAAAATTAAGACACTATTGCAATTACTCCTAGAATTATATTTTGATCTTAATCATGTTAATTAATATTTAATAGAAATATTTTGTTTGTTGTTTTTGCAGTCTTACCAAAAAAACACACAACAATACTTGGCCTACTGCAAACAAAGGTTCAAAAAAAAGGAGAGCTGAAGCATCAGAAGATGACAATTTACCTCCAACCAAAAGAAGTTTATCCTGTGTAGAAGTTGCAGAAACATCCCCTGAAGTTTGTATTGCTGCTAGTCCAGCCAGTGTACCACGCACTCCATGTGAATCACCTAAGAAAGGTTATTACTCTGAAACATCTACCTGGTCTGATTTGAGGATACCTACATGCTTCTTAACACCTTCAACTACACATCACGATAAGAAATCAGGTCCACCATTGCCATCTTTACCTTGGGCTGATGGTTCTGATGTTTGGTCAATCATGTGTGTGAATGATCAAAAGTCAACTGCTCAAAGAGATCCTAACTTGATGGAAAGACATCCAACATTACAGCCTAGAATGAGGTCAATTTTGTTAGATTGGGTTATCGAGGTCTGTGAAGTCTACAAACTACACAGAGAAACTTTTTACCTAGCCATGGATTATTATGATAGATTCATGTCCACCCACTACGATGTACAAAAAGCTCAACTTCAACTTGTTGGAATTACATGCTTATTTATTGCTGCTAAAGTAATTGACTGCATTTTGATTTATAATCAATCCTTACTTTACTTTTATTATAATTTCATTTTTCTTATAGGTTGAAGAAATTTATCCACCCAAGATAAGTGAATTTGCATATGTCACAGATGGTGCTTGCAACGAAGAAGAAATTCTGAAACAAGAACTCATTATCCTGAAAGGTTTAGGATGGACTTTAAATACAATTACTCCTTGCACTTGGCTTAATATCTTCTTGCAAGTCCAGTCTGGAGACTGGTCTAAACCAAACACATTCATATACCCACAATATGGTGGAACAGTTTACACTAGAGCATCACAGCTATTGGATTTAGCAAGCCTTGACGAAGGTAGTTTGAGGTTCTTATACAGTCATATGGCAGCTGCTGCTCTATATCACATCCAGGTAAATATCATTTTTCCTTTTTACTTCCTTATATTTTAAAGTCAGTTGATATTCAGCATATTAAAATAGTTGAGACAATTTTCGGAAATTTAAATATAATGCATAGTCGTTCTTTATTACATAATTTTTAAATATAAAACTACAATTGTTTCGATAAATGCGCATATATTTAGCAAAGGAACCTATTTAATCTTCGGTACAGAATAATTTTTATGATTTAAACGTTTTTCCTTGCCGTATGATGTTAACATTTTTGGTCAAATAAAAACTCAAAATCGACTAAAATGGCGGATTTTTCGGTGAAATCGAACCTCTAATCGCGGTTCTAATTTGATTATCCAACTACAAGCTACAACACTGCGCGTTCAGCATTGCCACGGTCCGCCCGCACAATTGGCGCCAAAATTGCGTAGTGTGGGTCTGTATGTGAGTCAGCCGCGCGCGCGCCTTGGCGTCTGACCGCAGCCAAACGTATTCCACTGAAATCTCCCGCGCTCTCGAGTCGTGCTCAGCGCTTTTTCGCGCTCTAATTTTTTTGTTGATCACGCTTCTTTTTCTTGCAAATTTTTTCTAATATCGATTAAATCGTCTGTTTTTTCGAGGGAACATTTCTTAATTTCAGCTATACTTCATTTTATTCATTGTTATTGCGGCGTGGAAAAATGCTAATGTCAGTAACCATGAATCATCTTACCTGTTTTACTCGCGGGCAATTACGAAATCGAGCGGTATACAAAATTATTCGAGTAATGAATTTTCGGTTGATGTGCTCGTGCAGTATTTCGGCAAGCGATATTTGTGCACCATCGTCAGTTTGTGTAAGCGACTGTAAATAAACGATAATTCGAAGATCATTGACGAATGAAAGACTTTCTTTATACTTGAAGACCTTCAGATTTAAAATTAATTTAATTTCAACATTACTATATGTTATTTATTGTAGATTAATTGGACAAATTATTCTTTCCAGGGCCGAGAAGCTGCATTAAGAGTATCAAAGTTGAGTTGGGAGCAACTCGAGCCTTGTGCTCGTTGGATCGAACCTTTTTACATATTCTTGTCAACAGAAGAAAGGCCTCAAGAACTGCTGCGTGCCAATATTCCGAGAATCGAAATCAAAAATAGATCCTTTTTGAAAGCGACACTCCCAAATGTTGTGTTGGACGAGACCCATCGAATCCAAACACACGTTACCGACTTGGAGATGCTGGAAATAGCCCAAAGCTTACAACTCGATGCGATCACTACCCTCGACTCGAGTCCCGAAAAGACTTGTCTACTCACGCCACCCAGTAGCAGTCATAAATCATCGGCCACGCCGCCTCACAGAATTCCATCTAGCGAAGCTTACACGTGATCGCTCGCGCCTCACGTTGCCATTCCAGCGTCTAACGCAATGCTTTTACGAAAAGTATTTTTTTAAAGCTAAGTTGAATAGTTGATACGAAAATAACTTTTCGAGAGGATTGACGAATGAATCATTTTTTTCCATATGAATTGGTGTGGAAACAAATGTATCATGACACAGAGAAATACGTGATCAGTCATTGATTTTAGCTTTTAAAGAGTCAATATTATGCAATTTTAATCATCAATATTATAATTATGATTTGATTATGGCATGTTTTATGCTGCCTATTATATAAAACGGAGTGTTTTCGATGTAACGACAAAAGCTCGATCGATTTTTGATGATCAATTCTCTCCAAGGATTATTTTGACTAGAATTAGTACTCTTAGGATAAATTCGATAATCAAGTTATTTACTAACTTTCATACAGTGACCAATAACGCCAATGCCGCGCGTCAGGATTGCTTTAAAGTGCAGTCAAAGTTATTCATCTTTCAAAAACTAGAGATGAATAACACTTGATATTAATTAAAGTTTCGTTCAAGACCATTAAATGCCTTGGATGAAACTTTATCCCAGAGATTTACTATTCCAAATTTTGTGCTACCAGAGTTTTCGCGATAGAGATATAATATTGATATTGAAATTTATATGTAAAATATGCATAGCTTTATTTCTGATACATTATTTGGAATAGCATATCATTATTAATCGTTAAAATTCAAGCCAACTTGATGTATCTAGTTTTGCAAGTAGCTGCAGGTGCCAAGTCTTGAACTGATTAAAGTGTATGTGATAGTCCTTCAAGGATGTGTGCTGGATGAAGCATATCTGTACATAGATTTTGAACTGAATGCGCAACTGTAAACAGAATTATACTTTTGCTGCATGAAATTTTTCAATTACTTGTCTCATGAATTTTGAAAATATTTACCAACCATACCAAAGGACAAACTACAATTTTGCAATTTTCACTATCATGAAAAATGTCAATTGCTTCAATTTTAGTTCAGTCTTACTTGAAAATTGCAATTTATGAATTGCATACTCATCTAGTAATGATTGATATTTTACCATTTTCATTATAGTTTTTATCTATATTATATCGATCTAAACAAAATCATGAATTGAGTAAGTGAACAGTAATAATTTACAACTGTATATATAAATGAACTTATAAATATTGTAATTATCCACGCCAAAAGGATATTACTAAATTTTTGAATTGATTATTAATAATATAGCATAATAGAGATGAATTAATGAAATATAACTAAACTCTAAAAAATTAAAAATGTTTCTATTTGAGAGCTAAGTCAGGAAAAAAAATAGATTCAATAGGATAAATTTCTAATGAAACGCAAATAATTCCTGCTGTACATACTTGATATAAATATAAAATTAACCTGTTATATGTAATATTAAAAAGAGTCGCGTTACGAACTTCTGTGAAGTAAAAAGTCCTAATAAAAAAAATTAAAAATTAAAAAATATAAAAAATATAAATCAATAAATATGCGATGTAAATTCGCATATTACTGTGATTAGACGAGCTACAGACTCCCAAAAGCAAGTGCCTTATTTGTCATGGAACACATATTTTTGAGGGGTCTCCAATATAAATATTAGTCTCCACAGGCTGAAATATATTGAAAAAGTATGCAAAGAATATTAATGAAAATTTTATAATGAATCTTGAAAATTCATTTTTCTCTAATAATACAAATAAGTGCCTTTTTACCTGTGCTTGAGCACAGGTTCTTTTATCAAATGGATGTAGATGCAAACACATCTTTGTACAATAGTATTTTAAAATAAATATAGATTATTATGTAGTAACGCTAGGCGATGCGTTATATTTTTTATGTAAATAGTTAAATTATACGAAAATTGTTGAAGAAAAATAGTGTAAGTTATCAAATTGTTTATTTGTGAGTGTCGCGATTCGTGACTTTTAAGAAAGTCCATATTGCTTACCTAAAAAGATTTTGACCAAGTAAATAAACTAAAATTCATGTATGATTATGTTTTCTTCGAATTTGTACTAACAAAAAATATTGAAATAAAGAAATTACATGAACAATAAGGAAAGCTAACATTTTTTCAAGCAATCTTCTCTCAAACAAATCTTGACTAGATTTGCCTTTGCAGCTTTCTAAGATTGTGATAAGACGTCGTAAGGTTAGCAGGTGAGTGAACGGAAAAATTAAAAATTCGTCACATTTTTTTGAGTTATACAACGATTATAATAAAGATAAGTATTTTAAACAACAGCTATACTATCGCGAGTTAAATCATGGGATCGCACGCTACATCTGAGTCAAGTTTAAATAAATAATCCAAACATATATCATCCTATTTAATTCTCACAATACACTATGAACGTAAAATTATTATAAATTTTCTCGCAACGAGGAAGTTGAAATTAAGTGACCATTTTTTAAACTGATACCGTTTAAAATGCAAAAATTATATTACCACAGTAAATTGAAAAATCCAATGAAATCTTGACAGCCGGTAAGTAGCTATCCATAATTCAAGATCTGTGTTATCGGTACGGCCGCTCAGATGTCGCTGCGCGAAAGTTTTGAATTCTGGCCGACGATTGGTCGGGACCCGTGCCGCCATTCGAATTTGTCAAACATCGTGCGTCTCGCTCTACTCTCAGGGGCGCATCTGCTCGATAGATCCGTTAAAAATTCGCTCGCACACGAGCCACGCGCCCGCGAGAATTCGCCATAAAAACTTCGCGAGAAAACGCAGCTCGCCCGAAAAGAACCAAAATTAAACGCGACGCTCGTCAGCCGCAGTGAGTTACAAGTCGCCACGAGATTCGTATAGCTTAAAAATACGTCTATTACGCAAATCATCCGTACTGTGCTCCCCGAAACTCAGTGTTTGGGATTTTCGTGCGTGTATATTTTACATACGCGCACAGAGAGATCCATCAGGATCATAATACATTATAACCAGCTTTCACGTGTCGCTCTGTGTATACCCAGTGTGACCGATTGACCGTGAGTGCAGGTATTTCGCCGCTTAGTGCAGCAAGATAAGTAAGGAGAAAAAAAGTAATCGAGGTGATTTTCAAAAAGTTGTGGTGCCGTGAGAGTGTTGCATCGCAGAAGAAGAGTCGGAGCAGCCGTATCCTGCAACAGTCTATTTTCGACCGGAGGCACGCCAAACGAAACATCGAATACGACTTGTCGTCGTTCTCGCCTCTCCTCTCGCAATCTTTTCTTCCCTGTGCACGGAGACGGCGATTAACCGCCACCCAAGCAAAATGACAACTTTACCCGAAGCTTTGCCGGAAAAGCTAGTCGAACGAAAAGTAAGACTTACATTTTATCGATATGATTATCGTTTTCGCGGAATATGAATCTCGTTGGATCTTCGTTATCCCTTTAAAATGTTTTAACCTACATAATAGAACGGACCAGCAGTGAAACAATACAATGAAAACTTTAGACATTAACGTCATACGAATGTTCGAATCCTTGCGTTATTCAATTAATGCAATTCTTGTTGAATAAAATAAAAGAATTTGTTTCGATAAAACTTAACAAATACGCCGTTTATATACATCGATACATAAAGGTATAGTTAACAATGAGGATTGACGGTCGCAATGGAGCCAAGTGTTGTGACCGTCATCATACTACCACAACACAGCTGTAGCATTCGGAGTTGCCTTTTTTGACTAACTGTTACTCAATGCGAATGTTTACTCTTCTGGAGATTTAAATAAACAAACTTATTCTAGAATGTCCAAATATCCACATCGGAAATTAAATAATGGAAGCTTGTGTCATTTTTGTAGTAGAGAAATAAATAAACAATATTCAATTATTAAACAAATTTTTTTGTATGCTACTCGTCAACGAGTGTTATCAGGATCCATTTAATTGATAATTTTGACAACTGATGAAACAACTTGTAAACAAACATATTTTATTGTATTTATACAGTGTTCGGTAGCACTTACGTTCGTATAACATATTTGTACCAAATGCATCGAAGATCGCTAACGTATCGAATTTTATCATACTGTTTTTCCCGACCCTGAAATCGAAAAAAAACAACCTCGCGCGCATCTCCCGGCGTCTCGCTCATTCCCATAGTTGGCAATGGCTCTTGTACACTGTGTATCAGTCAAGTTGCAATGAGCATGCAATATATACATCGCAAACTCACACATACATTTACGGAGCGTCTACACATTCGCCGTCTCTCTCTCGCTACGAGTCATGCGCTCTGCTCTCATCTCGCTTTCTCTCATTCCATGTTTCAAGTGCGCGTACAATATACCCATATAAAACAAGACAACCTCCACCACGGCTAAGAGACGATTGTTGTCGACGGCGTAATCGTTAGTGGTGGTGGTGGGCTGCTGCTTGCTGCCTCCGTCTCTGTGTGTATACACGCATGCATGACATATAGATGTGTGTATATGCTCGATACTATTCACACATCCTCGTCCCGTAGCATAGTGTTGTCTATCTGCAGCTGTTAATTCAGTAGAGCGCAGCAGCGCACACCTTTGTGTTGTTTTCCTTTTGTTTATTTTAAAAAAATTGCGATAGACAAACCTTTCGGCAATTCGCATACTGTACAGTTCAAAACTCATCGGCCTCGAGTTGTGCACGAGTGAACAATTTGACAGCGAAGAATAGTAAGTGATATACATTATCAGTATACATTGTACACGAGTACGTAGGGATTATATCTGAGATAGTGTGTTGATTTCGCGTATATACTCGTCGCGAGTGCGTAGGAGCAACAGAGAGAAGATCAATGCTGACGGCTATAGTTCGATGATTTTGCTCGTCTCCGTCTCGTTGACGTTTCAGCGACATATGTTGCAAACTTAATCATCTTCCGAAACACTTCGGGTGGACGATACGAACAACGTTGTTGCACATCGAGGCCGCGGAAAATTTAAACACCCGCAATCGATGCAACCGTTTTGAGGTTAATTTATGATTATTGCTAAACGAGATTCATGCCTCCGCGAGACTCGACGACACGTAATTCGCCGCCTACACTGATATGAGTCAATAAAGAAAAAAACTTAACTTGCTAGTCAGAGATTTTACCAAGACGCGAGCACAAGACTAGTCGTGCATTGTTATTGATTTTATCGGCTTTTGTCGTACACGCGCGTCTCTTATCTCCAGCGTTTTTTCCTATATAACCGATTGTAACGCTATTATTTGTGTGCATTTTTCCACGCCAATGAACGATTAATTGCTCATCCTGCTTTCTGTCATTTTTTTTACACGGCAGATGAATCGCGACTGTTGCTTTTTGCGCATCAATCAAAGTTGAACTAGTGAAAATGTAAACGTATATTTTTCGTAAACAAATTTATAGTCAAGTGGAATAGTTCGAGATGTTCCAATCTAGTCATTAAAAAGTAATGAATGGTTGATCTCTTGTAAAAGCTAAGTGTTTAACGGGATCGTGCAAGAAGAAAAAGGAGACAGAATCATACAGCAGGAAAAAAGGGGGATAAATAAACTTCCATAAGAAGGTGTGTAACCTCAACCTTTTTTTTGCATCATCGTCTGGTGTACGCGTAATTCCGAGGAGATCGCGAGATTCGCACTATATAAGTATATATTTCGCGATGACTGTTGTGACACGCGTTCTTTTGTAAATGTTTACCAACACACGTATTCCAACATTTTTTTCTATATAAAAATTAAATCTTATGATGTTCAAATTCCGTGAATCAAAATGAATTTTAATCCTAGTCCCTTTTCGTCCTACACTTCATGGAATTTCGATCATCCTATACTGCAAATGGGCTATCTGATAATTTACATTACACAACATGCTCCAAAATGAGTCACGCTTCTCGACTATATCACGCATACCCACACACGTACGCTTTATAGAGTTCCATAGCTCCATCTCGCTCTGTTGCATGTCATGGGTATGAGGCACGAAGAGCATCGTTGTCACGCTAAATCAGATTGGCTCTATTCGTTCGGTTCTGCCTCATCTCCCTTTCTCTCTCTCTCTCTCTCTTTCCGATGCTTTTGTTCGACGGCGAAAGAGAAAAAAAGGCAGAATGTTCGATCGTATCACGAAGAGTAGGAAAAAAATGCGTTCATAATTCTTGTGCAGCATATGTGCGGTAATATTTATCGCGATATCTTCTTCTGTAAACAAGCTTCTAGTAAGGGTTTATTGACCTCTAATACGCGTTTGCAAGCTTGCGTGCAAGCGTATACTTCTAGTAGGAAATTTCTGATAATAAATTGGAAGTGTTAATTTGTAATAAAATTGATACAATGATCACCTGCACAATTTTGTCTAAGCTATCTTATCTTTTAAATGATTGTTATTTAATTGTAAATATAGTTGTTATTAGAATTTTATCTAAGTTATATCACTGCCCACAAATTTTACATTAAGATCATTTGATGAGTAATTTATTAGTTTCATCCAGTTAGTTGGAAAAAGAGCATTAATCGTTCAAACTTTATGCAATTATAATTAAAACTTATTACCATATTTTCTTTAAAAAGTGGTAAAGTTTATTTTTGGACATGATTTTATTGATGAGTTTTGCCATGAGCTTGCATTAGAATATCACATTCTCATTAAGACCATGTTCTGTTTATATATTTATCATGATAGTAGTTAACGAAAGTAGGACGTTTGTCTATTATATGCGTTAAATTTTTATAACATATAAACAGTTCAAAATCATATTCAGTAACAGTAACTCATGATTTCCGATATTCCCTTCAAGAATATTGCTTATTATCAATGTCGTTATTTCATCGATGCATCACTCCATTAGGCACTAATTACAAGAAAGTCTTGTATCGCTCGCGTTAATTCGACAGCGAATTCGTGCTCGAGACTTGGCCAATTTCCAGCTCATTAAAATCAAAGCTTCGAAAACGAGGAGATGATAATATTCTTTGGCGCCCCGTACGCGGCATACTTATTTATAGCAAAAAAGCGCCTTTGTCCTGTCGCCGTTCCTACGCAAGCTATTTCCTCTGTGGCTTACTTAGGCATAAGCACATAAATATACAAAGTAGATGTTTTTTTTCTTCGGCGGAAAGATTATTTTTGTATATTCTTAGATTTGCGTTTTATATATAAACATATATTCACGTGCTACACGCGCTTCGCGGTGGAGGTAAAAAAGGCGGGGGTCTCCGCGGAAAAAACTCTTTCTGTGCCGGCGATAAGCCGACGAACTCGCCGCGCAGTGCGTCGTCGCTTGCCGAAAGTGAACTGTGTATATTTTGCGTTATTATATTTGTTGACAATTGTTACAATGTTATAATTTTTTTAAACAAACCGTGTACCGCAACCTTTATATTGTATCACACGAAAAAGTCCACGCGAGAGTATCGTCATTATCACTGACTAATCCAATCATCGACGTCGACCCGGCTTATCTGATAAGGAGTCCACGTTCGCCTTGTTTTGCACGCATAGATCGTTCGATTCTACGGCCTACGTCAGACTTTTTTGTAAAATTCGATTCATTCTTGCGCCAAAGTTTCAACAAAACAAATAATTGACTTATTTCGCACGGGCGTCGACGCCCTGCGTAACGCACTAAGTTTGACGTATATCCTACGCAAAGCACGCGCCCATGTCCGAATACGCTCGTGCGCATATGTTATTTGAATTATATTATCGTAGTGCGTATTAGTGCAAAAGTTGTTCCGGGCAACGGTAAATGTGTATTATGGTAAAGCCGGTCGAAGTCGACGGACATCAGTGACGACGACAGAATCTGCGAGTGTACTTACATATTGCCCAACTATTTTCAAAATCGTAACCATGGGGAATTACTTGTGGAAGGTAATGTTTTCATAAACACTGTGCCGTACGCGGTCTTAGATTTTCTTCTCCGTTGAATGTTATGCTTTGTTCGGTGTTAATTCGCTTCGGTGAAAAAAACTACGAGATTTCTAAACTCGCGCTTAGTCGATAAACACTTTCGCGCTCGACAAGCCGCACTACATTTGGTGCAGAAAATCCGTCTGCGCAGATTTTCGTTCAAGCGCAAAGCGCACGAGCGGCAAGATACGATTTCAAGGTCGCGATCCGAGTGCGCCGTCGTCTCGCACACTGCACCGTTATTAACTTGTGACAAATGTGACTATTCGTGCCGCTCGTCCGAAACTACAGACTCGTGCGAACACGTCTCTGCCTCTGCCTCTGCTGCTACTGCTCTGGCAGTTTTATAATTAAATCGCCGATCGACTATAGATACCTCGGCGTGCAATACACCTATATGCAATTAATATCGTTACGCAAATGTGTAGCCGCGGCTGACGTTGCTCGGACGCTCGCGAGGGGTATTAGCATACATTTTATATATCTATGTACATCGTTGCACGAGCTGCTGCGAAGACCAGCAGCAGAGTTGATCCTGTTGTTCGTATTAGAGTCGCGCTCTTTAGTCAGCTCGTCGACGTCGCCTCGCGAGCGCGCTTTTCTTGCTCTGCACTGGTTGTGCTTTCTTTCTTTTTGTTTTCTTTTTCGGAGAAGTGCGTTTTTTTTTCATGAACCCTTAGTTCGTTCGCTGTCTTTGCCCGATTGATAATAAGTAATCTTTGAGCAATGGATTTTATACATCGACTGCTCAATAAACCCTCGCCGAAGCCAGCCATTTGCTCGCCCACCCATCAACCGAGTGTCGAGGTATATTTTATTTACACCTAATGCACATTCGTCGTTTTGTTTCGTTTTTAGAGTAAAGTAGAATTATACCTTTATATATTCGACTTTTCTTGTTATTGTCGAGCGTCAAACTGGTTGAATTGAGATAAAACTTGTCGTATCGGCACCAGAATAGTTGAATAGAAATGCAAGATCACTACCGTATGCAAAGTTGAACTTATAGTTCTGCGCCGTTGCGTCACATTATTATTCATTCGCAACAGATTGATAAACTATACTCTAATCGACTCTCGAATATCATGTCAACGCTGTGTTTTAAAGCCTGCATTGTTTTTGCTTGTCGTACGCGAGAGAAGCTGTTGTGTCGTTGGAAGGTTTCTAAGGTAGATCGTGTGTATATTATGTACTTACAACTTCGCAGCTCGTGGAAATGTTCTATTAGGGCGTGACATTGTTTTTTCTTTCTTTTTTTCATCGCGATGATATAGCATGAGAATTTCGGTAAAATTGTGAGTTTTGCGAGCTGCGCTGGTCGATATCGGGGTCAAAGTCGTAAAATTTGATGAATAGGTGGCAAATGTTACTATAGGAGACAATAATATTTAAAAGCGAAAAATTAAAGCGAACGAATGTTCCTTAGTCGTGAATTCCGCCATAATTAAACAAAAATGTTTAAAAATTTTGAATCGGAATATGCGCACCATTTTCGACTCTTTTTGTAAACAATGAACAAAGAGAGTGTAACACGATGGCAATTTGGCATCACGAGAAAGAACTTGACACATATAAAGGCGAACGACACCGCTGAGTTTTCGAAGCCGGTAATCATTTTGAAATCCAAATAGACTTCCAAATATATATACCAAGCCGAACTATATATATATTTTTCGCCTAAGCGAGGGAAGAATCGTTAAGAAGTCGAAACTTGGCAACAAATTCTCTTCTTTCGTGCGTGGCCTCGAAACGATTTTCATCGGTTAAGAAAAACTCTCTGGCTTAGAGGCTAGCTACTATAGATGTATATTTTATGTACAGGGGAGATTACTCTATGCTTCTCACGTAACCACATTGTTCTATTTGCTGAAAAAAAAAATTTACGAATAGTCACGTGCATCGACGTTCAAGACAATTTCATTTGACTCATCGTTTCTCGTTCTTTTCATTTTCATCTCCAGAGCGCCAGCGAATCGCTGCCGTCGTCGCAAACCACAACAGCACCGTCGAGCGGACCCAACAGTCTTGTCCCGGAGACTCTGTCGTCGGCGTCGTCCTTCCAGAGCCTCGACAGCAAGAGCAGCAGCGGCATCTGCGCCGACTCGGCGCCCGGCAGTCCCGAGAAGACGATCGACAACAATAAGCAACCGTCGCCTCGTCGGCCCCTCACCAACTTCGATCAGTCGTACATAAACGTCAACGACATACCCGATATCGACGATCTCATCTCGGGCTGCGCCAATATCAAACTTGACTCGGCGAACGGCCACAAGGACTACAACGACGAGGACGAGAACGCCGACTCGCTCCAGAATAGCAGCGGCGATTTGAGTCCCGATCAGACCTTCGCGTCGGCCGCCGACGACACCGTGCACGAGTTGACCCAAGTCAATGGCATACAGCAGCAAGACGAGGAGAACGTAACGAACTTCAAGACTTGTCTGAATAATTTTGAGGTGAGTTTGCTTTGGAGCGCATGTAGTGTGTGGATATTATGTTACTCGACGTGTGTATTTCAATGCTCGATATTGCATTACGTTACAGCCATCGACTCAAACGGACGAAGGAGTGTTCAAGGTACCTCTGCCGGTTCAGGAAGACACTTCTTCTCTTCGGAAGACAGTAAAGTTTGACCCGGACGACGACGCTTTTAAAAGCGCCAACAGCTCCTTCCACTCTCACGCGTCACCTAAACGACAGCAATTCGTTAAAACCGATGGTTTTTTGCCCTCGAATTCCAGCCCTGGTGAGTACTGGAATTTTTTCATTTTACGTTAGCCGAATAATATTTTTCTCAAATCAATTTACATTTTTCGTTTACAGAAAATATCATTTCTGATTCGAGTAACTCAGAACTTAGCTCGGAAACATTCAACGATACGGTCCTTGTGAGCCCATTGCACGCGCATCGCAAGGCTTCCAAAGTATCTAATTTCACAATTAACAAAACTTCGCAGATAGCTCCTGCAGCTACTGAATACTTAAGCGCAGCATCAGATTTGAACTCGTATCAGACAGCTCAAAACGGTAGTTTTCACGCAGCTTTGAACCCAAATGAAGATATAAAAGATAATCTTGATGCATCTGGCGTAAAAGAATCTGAATTCATTGATAAAGAAGTATTGAACTTTGATCATTCGAGAATTCTCGATGACGAGGAGGAAGAGGTAGCTGAAAATCAAAACACAACAAAAGATATTGTCATCAACAAAACCTTAGATAATATCGACGACAAAAATAATCTCAACGTAACTAAAGAACTTGTTCAAAAAGAAAATGATCTTAACTTAACTCAAGATCTTGTACAAAAAGAAAACTCAAATTATGAAACTGTATTGGTTGATTCAAACTATTTGAGCGAGAGTGATATTTATGAAGATAAAACAGGGTATCTTTTATGCAACAATCAAGAGGATTCTTCAAAAGGCAATGCTTCTTATATAAAAGAAGAGTTGGCTGACGCAGAAAATGTCAAAGGAGTAATTCCTTCATTGAATACACCGACTAAAATTGTTTCGCCCAGTAACAACAAAATTCTTCACACTCCTGTGCCTGGTAATGATCTGATTTCAGCAGATGTTCCTAGCATTAATGTTATAGCCTCTACTTCTTTACCTATCAAAAGTGAAGTTGATACCCAGCCTATTCATAGTCCAAAAATTGTAAATACACAATTAAATAAATCTGAAGAATTCTCGCCCCCACCGGACCCAGCTTCTCTCACATTTGTACAAACGAAAACTAACGTTGAAAAAGAGGGTGAAAATTTCGATAAGACAATCGAAAGATCTGTTGCTAATAAAGACTTTGAAGCAACTCAAATTTTACCAGAAAAACCTACTAATACTTTACCGGAGCCTGAACAAGAACAAGAATACGAAGCTTTTAAACCACAGGTACAAAGTACAACTTTACAATTCACAAACCCGTGCGAGATTGATCCTGTTAAACCAAGTGCGCTTAATTTTCCTAAAAATTTTGAAGCTATTGAAGAGACTGAACATTTCGTTTCTGCAACTACTGATAGTAAGAGTCTTTTATATACTTTTTAGAATAATTGCCATCTAATTAATTAAAAAATTATTTCATATTTAGTATTTAGCGATCCATCACAGTTTGATTTCTTAAATAAGGTAGGATCTACTACATCAACTCGTGGAGAAAGATATGACTCATTGTATTTGAAGTTTGACCCATTATTGTCAAAAAGATTAAGCATGTTACCTCAAAAAAATGCAGTGGACTCAACTGCTGTTAATGAAGATGTTAAAAGTGAGACGAAACAAAGTGTACCGGCACCTGATATAGGTTGTACACCAACAAAAGCGCTAGCAGCGATTGACAGACTACTTTTTTACAGTCCTTCGCCTCCCACTACTAATAGCGAGGCACCAAAAGATATAAAGAAGGTGAAAATCGCTTCTAGATTTTATGAATTTCAACTCTCTTAAATTAATATTATATTAATCTTAAAAAATGTGTCTAATTTTTAGGAAGAACCCGAAAAACCTGAAACACAAACTGTGCCTGTTGTAGATGAAAAAATGGCTAAAGAATTAGAATTAGTGAGAAATACGGTAATTCAGCTTGAAGAAGAACTGGGAAAGTTGAAACGGGAACATAATCAAGATTTAGAGAAACAGAAAAAACTATATGAGGAACAAGTAAATGCATTAGAAAATAAATTTGGTCAAATGCAGTCTCAACTTTCGCAGGAAGTTAAAAGCAAAGATCAAATGACGTGAGTTTGGAAAGATTTTATTTTTCTTAATCTTAACAAAATATATTATTTTTAAATAATTTTATTTTTACAGAGTGATAGCAGAAGAATATGAAAAATCTATTAGTCGATTGGTAGCCGAAAGAGAAAAAGACAAAGCAACGTGGGAGTTGGAAAAAGCAAGACTTACCGAAGAATTGCAAGCGGCTCAGCAACATTTAATGAATACAGAAGCTGCTTTTAACGATGTTCACACTAAATACGAACGACTCAAAAGTGTTGTTTCGGCATACAAAAGTAACGAAGCAGTTCTTAAAGAAAGCATTGCTGAAAATCAAGAAACTATCAAAACTTTGGAAGATAGATACGAACAACTCAAAAGTCATGCAGTGGCGCAGCTCGACAAGTACGTTTCTGAATTTTAAAATTATTGCAATATAAAGCCAAATCATCAATGCAAATAATGTATACTTTTTTCAGAGCAAACATGGAACTGGCAAGTATAAAAGCAAAAAATGATGCTGATTTAATGAAACTCAAAGCCTTAGTCAGAAAGGCTGAACTGAAGAGTAAATCTCTAGAAGAAACTGTTGAGCAGAAATCGAAAGAGAATAAAGAGTTAACGCAAATAATCGACGAGATGATTGCAAGGGTCGATTAAACATTATTTTTGTACTGAATATGATTTATTTATAATTTTAATAAGCGTCATGTAATGATAAAATATTTATAATGTGCATAATTGTTTTTAAGAAGAAAAAGACGTCTTAGTTTGAAATAAGCCTCTTTAATAATTATTTATAAGTTGTAAAATATAATATTTTATCGCAATAAAACAAAGCTCGGGCTTGTCCAAACTATACATTTTTTCGTACTCTTCAATTACTATGTCTATGCTGTTAGTTTTAATTAATATCAAATCAGTTTTCTAGCATCATATACACAAAGCTGCATTTTAAAAACGCATTGTTTCACAAAATCTCTACAACATCGTCATACAAGGTTCAATATTTATTACTATATCGATAATAAATTTTAAAGAATACAGTATATTTTGTTTACGATTTGTCAGGAAACAAGGAACAAATGTTATTCGTCGATTCACTCAATTGAAATACGACAATTCAATGAATTGTCAAATCGAAATTTGTGTTTTATAACTGGTTTGAGAATTTTAAAAATTATCATAGTAATTATAAAATAAATACTGGGATTAAAAAATTGGCAGTCGTAAAAAATAAATTCCATTTGAATCATATTCATATTTCATTTGAAATAGTAGTAAAAGTTAATTTGTTTCCATGCTTACATACAATAACTTTAGTAATTGTGTCAATGAAAAATTTAAATTTTTCAGATACATTTTAAGTCTCTCTTACTAGACCATCAGAATAAATTTACACCTAATAATGAAAGCAACTTTTGTGATTACACTGGTACTTAAACTTTCAACAGTTGTATTAGATAACAAACACTCATTGTACTAGGCACTCGGCTTAGGATTGAGAACGGACACAGCATGCCGCTTCGCTAGTCTGAGCATACGTTCCATGGTACTACCAGGTTTGCGTGGTATGTTTTTATTATCCAAATCCGGCATGTATTTGCGCACAATCACACGGAGAGCATTAGCGCATTCTTTGAAACGCTCATGCCCGACTGGAATGCTGTGAGCTTTCAATGCTTCCGTAACAGCATATATTAGTTTCTGTAAGTATGATAGAATATTTAAATCAAATATTGTAAAAAAATAAAAAACCAATTCCTAGTTTTAATACGCACCTTTCTGTTGATTTCCGCAAGTTCCATTTCATTTCTATAATGTGCTTTTTGAGGCACATTTCCAGAGGAGTGCCTCACTCGATTAGAACTTAACGAACTATTTTCGAGAGTTCGAGAACAGTCAAAGGAATAACTTCTCGGATGTTTCGATCGTTGAATTTCCTCGTCCTCTTCTCGTTTCCTTTTTCTCGATTCATTTTGACTTAGCTCATTGACTGCAAATGCAGAAAATACTGTTACTCAAATCTGTGTTATGACAAATTTCACAACATTTTCAAATCATTACAAACCATTTTTCTTAGTTGGTGTGGCAAAAAGTGCTTTCTTGATTTTCCTAGGATCATTATTATTCAAGGAGACCATTGATGTAGGACGTTCGGCACGAGTATTATTGCTACTGTTATCTTTAGTTTGTGGTGGACTTTGGAACAGTGCTCGTTTCGAGCTTTCTAATTTTGCTCTTGGTGAAAATGTGTCGAATGTCATTCTTCGATACAGAGTTTTTTTCGCAGAACTCCTCGGTGTTTTTCGTGGACTCTTACCAGGAATTTTCTTGGGGGTTCTTCCAGTTTTACGTGGTTTAAATTTACTAAAAAAAAAACAATTACATTGATATTTAATTGTACAAAGATTTTTTAAATAGCAGTTTTTGAATACAGAAACATACCTCATGTTTACCATAAGTTTTTTCTCTACATGCTTCGTAGACATGCTTTGAAGATTAGCACTGGAAAATGTAAATCTTCGTATCGCAAGATGACTAAGTCTTTTACCAGGACTCTGGCGTTTCTTAGCCAAAAGATAAGCACGTTTTTTGGCACTGTTTGGCACTTCTGAGGGAAAATAGATATTACATGTTGATGTAGTTTCTGCACCAATATATCTATCACTCATTTTGAACCTTAGATTTTCAAAATCTTCTGTGGTTCTGCTGCGATTGTAACTGTAAACGATAAAAATTTATTAATTTTGTTCAATAAATCTAGCTGTATCATTAAATTTACTTACTAAAGTTCTGGACATTTATGCTGCAATATATCAGGCCATGACATTTTAATAGCCTCTTCAACACTAATTGAATGATATGTAGCTGGAATAGCACCTTTTTCAATGTCATCGTTTTGATAACTCATATTGGGAGTTGTAGTGGAAATTGATGAATAGGATTGATTCAATAAAGAATCTGATAAATTAAAAGCATTTATCGCTTGGGAAAGATCTGAAGTTGAACCAGAACTACTTCTTGTTGTTTTCAGTTTTCCCATCTTTTCACAAGCATCAAATGCTGTACTTAAATTTCTCAGACCAGGTCTTTGTGATGTTCTAGTATTTCCACTTTCGATGGGGTTTGATGTTTCACTTGTGTTTGGGTTCAAGTTTTCACTTTTGACTGAGTTTTCATTTTCAACTGATTTTATGCTTTCATTTTTTGATTCATTCAATTCCTAAAAAAATTTTCAATATTTAACAGATGTGTACTACTAAATGAATTAATTATACTTAAGAATTTAAATTTTACCGATTCTTCAGTGACAGGATTGAATTTAGAATCCAGCTTAAAAGGATCAGCCCAAAAACAGTGCCTATTTTGCTTGATATATCCAAGAAAATCATTACAATCTTTTTGTGATATTGTTCGACTTGGTGGTGGTGGTACACCACTTAAAAATTTTTTCATTCTCTTTAATGCAAATCTGTCGGATCGAAGAACTTTTTCAGCAGTGGTGAGTTTTTCAGGACTCGGCTGTGTTATCAGATCTTCGATAGCAGTACGAGTAAAAGTTGAAGCTATACTTTCTATCTCCTCATCATCACTTTCAAAAAGATCTGGACTTGAAGGTGCTTCTTCCATCACTGATGTATTAATTAATTTTAAAATGTTTATTTTTTGTTCTTGTGATTTGATGAGGCTAGAATTTTGAGGCTCTTCAGCTTTTAACTCGTAGTTGCAATCCATTGCATTTTCATTAAGATATATCACAGGTGGTTGATCATGATTTTCGGAAATTGATGAGTTCGATTCATCATGACTGCTTTTATCTTCTGATTCAGTCGTTGCTTTTTCAGCAAAAGATTCTGCAAATAAAATTAGAAAAAAAAAAATTAATTCGTAACTATTAAGATTAGAATACGGCAGAAATTTTCGAATTCTCAAAGAGCTAACCATTTAAAAAACAATAGCAGTAATAAACAAATGATTACGTCAATACTCGTTGCAAAATGCTTACAGATTATTAAACAAAAAACAAAAGCATAAATGTTATGTTAAACAATTCAAGAAAGTATTTTCGGAATAAATGAGAATGTTGGTTGTTACTTTTTTTATTACGTACATTTTTTATAGAAACATTAAATACAATAGAACTCACGGTTTATTTCTATAACCATAATTTCGAGACGTACAAGCGCTTTTTTTTATCTGCAGTACGCGCGCTCTGCAGTCTTCTTTAGTTTTAACACGTACGGCGCATGTATGAAGGAACTTCTATTATCAGTTAAGTCAACAATGAATTTAGAAAGTCATAGAAGAACTTTTCAAGAAAGCAGATGATGAGAAGATGATAGTGAAAAAATTTGGAGAGATACGGCATTAAAAAATACTTTTTCGGTGCTGCCAACATTAAAAAATATCATTGTTCTTTATAAAAATAAGAATAAAATTAATGACACAAGGTCAAAAACAGGATTTATCTGCAATTTAATTAAATATCGAAAATTATATTGAGAACTTGCCAAAACTGTAAAAGTCGAAAAAATTGCTGTTCATGCCTATACTCGACAGTGAACATTGAATTTTGCATTTATTTATTTATCGATTTAAAAAAATCACAACAATAATTTTGTTTTGTTAAAGTCCAGAAATCGTGATAATTCGACGAGATCAATAACATTTGACGAAACTTTCACGCGGGAGTTTGAGGATTGACTAAGTTTTGCTGATAAAGCGTTAAATTGACAATATTGAAATCGGTGTACACGCTTACTCTCTTCAAGGTCAGGTTAAACTGCAGCTTTATTTTTCTTATTTTAAAAATTGGATTTGATTTTTAATTAATTAAGACCAAAATTTTAATGTTTTTATACAAAGTTAGTTAATGAAATACTGACTGTTAATAAAATAATATAATGACAATTTTTGCAGACAGTAAAATCCATTATTTAGAACTTTGTTATTTTATTTTAAAATTTAAAAATTTTATGAAGGTGAAAGAGATTATGTAAGGAAAAAACACGTCAAATTAAAAAAGGACTTATAAAGCCTTTAATTTTAACAATTCTACTTATTAGCAAGGTGTGTTTTATAGAATTTGTTTCATATTTTTTTTGGTTGATTCTTTTAGAATAAGTAAATGATCAATTTTTGGTGAAATTCCAAATTTAACTCATGGGCAGTTAGATTTAACTCATGGCAGTAAGAAATATATAAAAAGAGTAAAAAAATTCTGTCAATAAGGAAATTCTTAATTTTTGGAGTGTGAGTGGAGAATTATATGCATCAATAGTAAATTAAATTAATTGATACACTGGTATTATAGAAAAATAAAGCATGATATAGATTGCTTGTATAGTTAATAAAAATATAAGTTTTATTACAAGTTTTGCAGTTTGAAAGTGTATTGAACTTATTCCAAGAATGAAATAACTATGTGCAGCTAAGTTTGATTAATTTTTCAGAAAATATTTTGAATTTATACTGAAAAGTCTCTACTATTCCGGTCAATTCTATTCTTTATAATATAAATATTAGAATGAAAATTACTTTTGCTCATTAAAAGTGATGTAGTTTTGGAAAAGCAAAAAGTTGGTCAAAAGAATTACACATTTGTATAGGTTACTTATGGAACATTATGTAAGGTCAATTCTGTATCATCAGCTACGGGCATAGATTTTCGATGGTCTCGAAATTTTTCATTTAATTAATCGCAGCATATTTCCGTATCAACATAAACAGATGAAGCTAACCTGTGCATGAAGAGCTTAGAGCAAGATCTTCTTCCAAGAAAGATGTGTTCGGCTTCTCGGTTTGTGGCATTGTTGTTCTCGTAGCAGTCTCGATGGCTAGGTGTTGAATTCCCAATTGCATGTTACATATCTGCCTGAGAAAAATAATGCAGCGACGCACCGATAAGTCGACAGTTTTCTCTCGGTTATTATGGTTGAAAATTTTCACGGCACTCTCAATAATGATACCTACATCGTGTCAATTGTATCGCGCACTCACCCCGAGCATACGGGCCTCGTACGGCTGTTCGATTCCAAAACTCACTTGCGAACGTCACCCGTGTACGGATTATCTTTCATTTACTTAAAATACGAGCCCCATGGCGGGGTTTTATTGTTTAATTAAGTACTAACTAAAAAAAAATCTCGCTGGCGATGGTTCGAAGGATTGAACACAACACACGCGAACGAAACGCTGTAATTCGAGCCCGCGAAGCGCCAGCTGCGAGCAACTTTACCGGAGGGGAGAGTGGGGAGAGATTATTTTTGAACGGTAACGTATTAAATGCACACACATAAACACATTGATAGAATCATAATAAGACCGTTTCTGACGCGCAGCGCCTGCTGGTAACTACCGACATCTGTTATCCAAAAACTCAACCAAAGTGCATTCGATTTGCTTATTGGTGAGTTGAATGACATTTTTAAAATACAATCTGACACTTACTAAAATAAAATTGAAATTATTATTTAATTAAAATTTTAAAACGTTAAACATTTATAATTATGTGTCGAATCGTTATATATTTTTCAAAAAAGCACTCCAGTTTCTTTGACATCTTAGTGCTCAATTTCATGGGATTTTTCAAACTCAAATTAAATTTTTACGATTTCATTGGAGTAATAAAAAAGTTTTGTTCTAATAATTGACAACATTAAAAACTCAATGTAAGATTAGAATTATTTTGATATAGCATATAAAAAAACCTCGAGGCTAATGCACAAATAAAACGACGTGTTTAACGAACGTGACGAACGAACGTGATTTAAAAAAAAAACTTTCTTGTTTACGTAATGCACCCTTTCACAATTTGTTTTTCAAGGTTGGACCTCTCTTATCTTGCACCTTCGCGCTGTAACGCATCTGAGTTACCATACGGCAGTACGAAGGCATATTTCTGTATCAGCAAGCTAGAGAAGGTAATTGGCTATATACTATGTAAGTGAAATAGTCGAGCAGCAGACGATACGGTGTATACCAAAAGTGTTTACGAATAGCAGCCGACGGCCACACGAAAATAACATAACAAGGCAAACGTCATCAATTGTTGACCACTGCGGGGCAAGCAGCTGTCGCGCGACGGCGCGATCGGCTATATACTTATTCGCCGTATAGGTAGCGTATATGATAGAGTCTCGTGTGCTGCAGGTTGTCAGTACGTGAAATATAAGATATAAGGCAACGCGCTTCTATGTCACTCAGTTAGCGGCCGTCGACTGCGTGCAAGAGTTCGCGACCCGTGCCAGGTTAGGATTTTTAGTGCGATTTCATAAGTGTAGTATAGGTGTACATTGCGAATTGCGCATAGAATATAATCAGAACTCTTTTTTTTTCTCGTTTTCAGCGAGTCGTGCTTTTACTTTCGGGACGGACGCCGAGCGTACTGCTACACACACATACACAGTGGATAAGCTGTCAGTGCCGCAGCCAAGTCATCGTCATCATGCTCGATCTGTTCACGATTTTTAGCAAGGGCGGCATCGTCCTCTGGTACTTCCAGAGCACTGCCCAGATATTTACACCGAGTGTCAACGCCCTTATCAAGAGTGTCATATTGCAGGTGAGGGAACGAATTTTAGTGTAACTCTTTTTTTTTATTCAAAAATCACGGTATCTGTACAGCATCAGGGTCGATACCATATGGTAATACAAGACGTGTCTGTTTGCAAACAAGTGTATGTGTTCCATTATTATGTTCCATTATTATTTAGCTAGGATATTGATTGAAAAATAAAAATTTTTTAATTCAATACTTAACTGAATTAATGTAGAAAAACAAAAATTCTTCTTAAACATACACATATTAATCAATATTAATTTGTTTTTTATATTCCAGGAAAGAACTGGTAACCAAGTGTATGATCATGAATCATTACGGTTACAGTACAAGTTGGACAATGAATTTGAATTGGTTTTTGTGGTGGCTTATCAAAAGATACTCAAGTTATCATATATTGACAAGTTTTTAAATGATATTCATTTGGAGTTCAGAGATCGTTATAAAAGTCAATTGGAGAAAGCACAGTGGTTTTCAAACTTTGATTTCCAGATACCCTATGAAAAAACTTTAGTTTTAGCTGAAACATGGAGCAAAAATCAAGCTAAGATTCCTAAACAAATGAAAACTTTCGATGAAAGTTTGAAATCCAAGAAGACTGTTGCTAGTATGATAGAAAGAAAAGATGATGATAAAAAACAAAGTGAGTAATTTTTTAATATCAATCATTCTCCGATGTATAAAGCCCACACATTGTTTTTTTATAATAACTTCTAATGCTTGATACATTGACTAATGTTTAATTAGTTTAGGCAAAACTAACTGTGAAAAAGAATTAATTCATGCTTCATATTTCTTTTAACATGCTTTTCTGGAAATGGGTTGTTGCTACAATTTTGCTTTCAGATAAAAAAAAGAAAGGGACCAATGGATTTATTGAAGGTCCACGTAAGTTAAATTTTTTCCCTTTTTTTTCCTTACAGTGCTTGTGTCTCATAACATAAATATTTTTAAGTTTTAGTTCAAAAATATTTACAATAAATATATAAATATTTTTCAGCTAAAATTCAAGAAGTGCCTAAAATACCAGAGTCTCCTAAGTCACCTAAACCTGTAGTACAAAATGGGGATATAAGTGAAGATATATTACTTGCTCGTCAGAGACTTGCTCAGAAATTGTCTTCAAAGAAAAATGCTGACAAGCAGTAAGTATCAATTAAATTTCAAAATTAATTTTCATTCACGTTGATCTCAAATTGAAAAAAAAAATTTTACAGAAAAAGTCCGAAGCCTAAAAAAGAAAAAAGCCAAAAGAAAGAAAAAGCGCCAACTGTATGGGCTCTTGGCGGAAATAATAAAGATCTTGCAAATCTGGAACGTACAAAAGATAAACCTCTAGAAGGAACGGAATATGTTGCCGCTGATACCACTGTGAGTATTTCTAATAATTATTTATTTTAATTGTTAGTGTTATTATTTGTAGTGATAATTTTTCGCCAAATGTTTAAAACGAATAATACCAGTTATAAATGATGAAAAATTCTTAAATCAGAGTTTATAACTTTTCTATGATGGCCTAAAAGTTAAATTGAAATAAATTTTCATTCTCACTTCAGATTTTCAGCGTGTTTTAGAAATTATGGATATATAATGAGTCACATTTACTTTTTCAGATTATTGGTAAAATGCAAGGTGGCATTCGAGATCTTGAAGTCGAAAGTGATTCGTCCGATTCTGAAGGCGAAGAGCCCGACTCACCCAAACAGGTGAAAAAGTCAAATGCGATGTTTTCCATGTTCAAAAGTTTGGTGGGAAACAAGCAGCTCAATGAGGAAAACATGCGCCCCGTACTCGAGAAGCTTAAGGACCATCTGAACTCAAAAAATGTAGCCACCGACATATGTCAAAAGCTCTGCGACTCGGTTTACTCAAAGCTCGAGGGCAAAGTTCTCGGTACGTTCGACAGCGTAGCCAACACTATCAAAGCTTCGTTGACCGACGCACTCGTACAAATTTTATCACCTACGCGAAGAGTTGATATTTTGAGAGACGCGCACGAAGCCAAAAAGAACGGCAAACCGTACGTGATGGCCTTTTGCGGTGTCAATGGCGTAGGAAAATCTACTAATCTGGCTAAAATTTGCTTCTGGCTAATCGAGAACAACTTTAGAGTGCTAATAGCGGCTTGTGATACATTCAGAGCAGGAGCTGTTGAGCAACTGAGGACTCACATGAAACATTTAAATGCTCTTCATCCTCCTTCCAAGCACAATGGTGTTACAATGGTTCAACTTTATGAGAAAGGTATAACTATTAACCGTTCAATATCGTATATACATGAATTTTTAAATACTTCACAAATTTTATTCGAATTATTCTGTTGTAGGATATGGTAAAGACGCTGCTGGTATAGCGATGGAGGCGATTCGATATGCTTCAGATTCGAAATTCGATGTAGTATTGGTCGATACCGCTGGCCGTATGCAGGACAACGAGCCACTTATGCGAGCTTTGACCAAGCTCATCAAGGTTAATGAGCCCGATCTCGTTCTTTTTGTTGGTGAAGCTCTTGTAGGCAATGAAGCCGTTGATCAACTTGTCAAATTCAATCAAGCTCTCGCTGATTATTCCAGTTCAACTAATCCTCATATGATTGATGGAATTGTTCTTACCAAGTTTGATACTATTGATGATAAGGTATGTATAAAGTCCATTGATATACATGTGTATTTTCCTTTACTTTTTAAACTCATTCTACGTAATTTTCCTTAAATACCATCTAAATAACATCTTAATTTTTTATTAAGAATGAAACAAAAAAAAAAACAGATACAAAAACTCTTTTAACCAAGTATTTATTGGAACTATACAAAAAATTTCATCATAAAAAAATAGTTACAAAAAATGCAAAAATAATCTAAAGGTTTTTAATATTGAATCATAAATGTTTAGCAAATATTCGTCATGCTAATTTTAGAACCAAATAATAATCATAACAATTTGGTGATTTACTGGTAATCTCAAAAAGTTTCTACTAAATATACATTGAAAAAAAAAAAAAAATAAACATAAATAATTGAAAAGAATAAATTAAATTATTATAATGATTATAATTTTATATACTAGATAATAACTTATTGAAGGTGAATTCTATATACATAGAATTTCTTTGAACTTTTGCATTAATCTGTAACAGGAAATACTGCTCTCCAAACAGCATTTTGAGTTTCAATAGGCAAATGTTTTAAACTTTCTGCAAGTTTTAAAGCATCATTTAATCTGCTTTCATTAATACCAGATACTGAGCCTGAAGCAATTTTTTTTTCAGCTCTGTCAGTATCATTTTCACTGCTTCTATGATTACTAATTCTAACATCACTATGTGAGAGTGTGTTTAGAGTATTTTTGTATCTATCACCTCTGTCATTTCTTACAAAATGTTTTTGATCTTCAATATTTTTTTGATTGGAATACGCATTAATTTGATCATGAGATGATCTAAAGAACTCACTATCTCCGCTATAATCATCACATGTATACTGTTCATCTGATTTGTTGTACATAAAATTATGGTCATATTGATCATGAATATTTTTTTTTAATTCTTCCTTGTTGGGATATTTCTCAATTCGATCCCATACACTAGTACCATTTCCTTGCTTAGATTTTATTGGCAATGGAGATCGAGGCCTATTATCAAAACATACTTGTTTTTTACCAACTTGTAGTCTGCTACCATTGCTTGCATTACTAATCAACCATTTATTATTGTGATTATCTTCATGTTTCCAATCATTATTTTTACTTTCACGAATCGTTGCTACTGGCTTTGTTTGATTTACTCTAAATGAACTAAAATCTTCTTTTGATGGTTCAGTCCAATTTTCTGTTATCCACTCAGCTTGTCTAATCAATGGTAATGATACAACTTCATTGGATTTATTCCAAGATCTTTGAAGCTGATTTTTTAAAGATACTCGAGATTTATCATTAGAAGCCCATTGTATGAGTTTATTATCTAGAAGAGATTTTGGTTCTTTGGGGTAAAAGTTAGAACGATTAGGCATGCTTATTCCATATTCAATTATTCTTGATTCTTTAAGTTTATTTTGGTACTCTTGGTATTTTTGGCCACATCTTGGGCAATCATCGATTGCAATACCTTTTCTACCACAATTATTGCAAAAAATTCCTTTTATCGGATGTTTACAAGTCATTCTGGTGTGTCCTGATTGCCAGCAAATGTGGCAAGCATCTGCAGGTGGATCAAGTTCTGGATCTGTTGAAATAGGTCTGAGGTCACCAAACAACATACCCTTTAATATGACACGAAGATTTTTATGAAATTTTTTCTGCGATGTCATTTTATTTGCTGTGTTTACCAGTTTTGATAAATTAGGTTTCATTTTTTGTTTTGATGAACTATGAGCTGGAGTAGGAGCTTTTATTGCTGGATGTTTAGGCATGTTGAAAAATAATCTGAAACATTTATTTTAAAAATAAAATCTATTACTCTTTTTTAATATGGCCTTTTATTCTGAGAGTCAACAGAAGTTGTTGGTTTTTACAAATTTTTTTTTGAAAATTACACATAACCTAATAAGAATGAAAGAATTTGAATCTTTTCAATTTGAATATTAGCTCATCAATTGATCTTTTTAATTAGCATGGTCACATATCAGTTTTTTAAATAGACATAAACTAGATTTAAAGATTCCAAGTTAGCCATTTTCATTAGAAAACCTACCTCCGATTAATCCAAAAACGATCGAGAATACTGGTTCTTTTTAAGACCTAATGCCGACTAAAGCAAACAAAATCGAATCCATCTGCTTCCGCGCAGTTATTTCTTGGTATTCAGTGTCAAACTTGAGTTTTAGCATACTTAAGTATCGGACAAAAATAAACATGAAAAATTACGAGTTCGAAGCTCTGCGACAGTTCATGACCGTAATTCCGTCAAATATTGCGTACTTAACTTATTAACGAAATGTAATCATCACTATCAGAAGCATTAGGTTTGCATATAGAAATATATTTTCATTGCAATTTTTTATTTAAACCCGATAAAATTGTTTTTTATTTTTTTTACGATCATTTATAGTTAGAGTTTGTAAAAAAAAAATTACAGTTATCGCCGTATTAACGATTGACCGCACATCCAATTAATCCGAGACGCACAAATTTCGTTTCAATCTTATAAATAAAAAATATTCAGAATGTTAAAAAATTTTTTTTGCAGGTTGGAGCAGCAATTTCAATGACTTATATCACCGGTCAACCAATTGTATTCGTTGGAACTGGCCAGACTTACACGGATTTGAAGTCCCTCAATGCAAAGGCTGTGGTACATGCTCTGATGAAATAGAAAATATTAATTAATTCTTTTATGTTTGCTAGCTTGTTTGCATATGATGACAGACACAGCTCAAAATTTTTAAGCAATGGCAATTCACTTAAATCAGATGTGCCAGGCCACTTATCTTTGATGTTTTAAATTGAAATACTTTTATTGGTACACTTTTCTTTCATATAAAAAATAAAGGACATTTTATTTGCAAAAGTCATTATATTTTTGAGCTAGTGCAACATATACAAAATTAACTATATGACCACCTGATTATAAATAATGAACACTTTATAATATTGGCTATTGTTCTATAATACTTCTACATTCAACTTTACAATGGGATTTGACCATTAAATTTCACATCAGTTTTGTGCTTCAAATATTATTCTATTACTTATAATATATTTGAAAAAATCAACCGTAGGTGAAAGACGAAAAATTGTTTCGTTTTGATTCCAATTTCTATCGATAACCTTTGTATTTGCAATGAATGTTGAGTGTATCAAATGTACAATTTTTACAAAAAAGTTCTTTTCTGTTGACTCTTAAAATTAGAAGTTGAATTATGTTATAAATGTAAAAAATTTTTATTGTGTTTTTCTCTGTGTTTTTTTTTTTTCAAATAAGTCAAATATTTTTCAGCAAAAAAAGCTTTTATTATAAGAAATAATTAACTTAAATATGTTTTTGAAATGTCCTTCCGTAATTTTGAAACACTGAACAATTATTATTGTTAAATTTTTTAATGATGTTTATCATGCATACTTAGATAAGTATTTATATAAATTGGTGATGCATTGTGAGAAAAAACTGCAAATGTTAGCAGTTGATTATTTGTGTATGTCTTCATCAAATTTTTATACTCAAATATAATAATATTGTATTCATAGATGCATGTTTAATTATAATGTTATATTGACAATGAATAAAGCATATTTGAGTTGTTACTATGAATTCTCCTAATGCAATTTTGGTTTAAAAAAAAAGAATCTTATTTCCCAAGGGATTTTGATATTACTTGATAGATCGTGTTACCATTATTATACATGTTGTAATTTATATCTTGTAAACTGTTTTGATGGCAATAACATGGTATGTGGTAATGGGCTGAGGCTTTATACATTTACAGAAATATTTATTAAATTTAAGTGCTCAAAATAGCCTTTGGTTTGATTCCAATCATAAAGCAGTGTTATTTCTTAAATTATTATATTTATTGTACAAATCGTAAAGAGCTAATAGAGAATTTATATAAAATAATAAAATTTATAAATACTACAATTTTTGATTACTCTGTATAGTTCATTATACAAAATCATTTTTAAATACTGTACAATCTTGAATTAGGTAATTTGATTTTTTTTTGTTATCTAGTTCATAATCAGATATTACATTAAAACCTTAACAAATATTCGCAACGATCGTGATTTTTATGAACCGAGTTATCTCGTGGCGCACAATTAATAGTATATTGGATTAGATGTGACCCATAGCTACTTCAGCTGATTGAGAGTTTTCGTCCTTGTTAGCGTTGGAAATTTTTTGAACTTCATCTTCCGACTCAATTTCCCAGTTCACGCTGTCGTTGAACTTTTGCTCTTCCGTCAGGCTGCCACACAATGGCAAGCGTAATATCAATCCTATAGAAAAAAAATTAATCACACATATCAGCTGTAGACATTATCTTTGAGTATGGAAAAGCTATGTTGGTATTTGTTTAATCCATTGATAACAAGTATCTCGTTCGAAATCGTTGTTTCAAAACTTACCGGTAACTAATCCGGAAACAATGGCGACGACGAGGGTCACGGCTAACGCGAGTAATTGATAAGAAGCTTGCATGCCCGCCGTACGATTCGGACCGGGTCGCAAGGATAATTGATAGCTGTTATTGATTTCCGTAAGATTCTGTCCCAAGCTCGGTATTCGTGCTGGAAATATCTGCAGAAGGAAATTCAAAAGTCGCTTTGATCTTAAGAAGTGCATAAATTTAATGATTGTCGCTTCACCTCGTATAGAGCGTAGTTGTAATCTGCCTCTGTAGCCAAACCGGCGAGTAAAGCCCCGAATAAACCGGCAAGTACAGCCGGCATGCCGTGCAAATTGTGAACTCCACATGTGTCGTGGATTCGCAATCGGTTTTGCATCCACGGCTGCGCACAAGGACAGTAATTAAACGTTAATTTTTTCAAGTTAATAATATTGATAAAATTCGTTGCATCTTGGTCTTGATTTTGTATAAAATTATTATTTACCGTGAGATGTTTGTAGCCAAGGACACTGATTACTCCAGAAATGGCTCCAATTGTAAGAGCTCCCACCGGTTGGCACATCATACCTGTTGATTACATTAAACATATACTCAATTTATATGTTCTAAAATAAAATTATGAAGCTTTTTGGTTTGAATATGACCAAGTCCTTTCTCTCTTGGATAATATTACAACAAGAAGCTGAGAAACATTAATTAAATTAATTAAACTAAATTAATTAAATACAATAATATAATTTGATTAAATATTTTAATGTGTTACATTAGTTAAATAACAAATTAAATTCCAACATAAATAAAATTTATAAGTACACAAACGCAAAATTCTTAACTCATTTCATGAAAACTGACTATTAAGGTGCTATAACAATTTTTAATTCACTTTTTTATTATCATTATGCAACACCAATAAGGTTTTTTGATCACAGCAGCATAAAGTAGTGACAAAAAATATATATTTTAAGCGATTGCAGAACATAAGTACATTATATCATGTTTGTCTAAATTTTTGACGATAATTTCACAACAGAGATCTGGTAATTGTACCTGGCAATGGAGCGACAATTGTTGCAAACATTCTACAGCTGTAAGTTTGATGTATCTTTTAATTAAACTTTTGGTTATATATCCTTTTATAATTTCTCCTATGTAAGGAAATTTTTTCTTGAAATCTGATGAATTTATTACTGATGAGTAGTTCAAATTTCCTATAAGTTTATACATCTTTTCAGATGCAGATGTGCAAATATCTAGAAGTGATATGCGATCACTTATCATTGTTGTTCTTGCACTATTTATCTCTTCAACGATTTCTTCCCATTGACTGTAAAGATTGTCTCTGAAACAAGTTTGTTTCAAAGTTTGTAGAAGAAATTCATGCATTCCTGTGTGCATGTACATATTACCAAAATGAACAGCTGTAAGGTGAATATCAATATATTCCAATATTATCCAATGAGACAAATCATATGATTGAAGATTTATCATATTCTTTTTAATGCCAGTCTCAGTTTGGACGTCTTCATACTGGATCAAATTTTTAACTTGTAAAAAACCTTTTGGACAACAATATAATTCATGCCATCTTGAGATAGTCAACGCTGAGTAGATATCAGCATCGCTAGTTATGAGCAAATCCAGCACTTTAAGATGCATAGATGCATTAATTGTAAATTTCTTACTATTGAAAAGGTCAATTATGCCTAGGAGGTTTTGCGCCATTTCAAAATAAGGTAAAAAAGGCGTTTTATTCTGTCGGCCAAAAATATCTTCAAAAAAGTCGAAGTTTATGTCACCCAAATCGGCACCATTCTGTACAAATGTATACACTGCATCGTAATTCAAACTATTTATAGCAAGTTGCAAGGGTGAATTACCCATAATATCTTTTGCGTTCACGTTAGCCCCATTTTTCAATAACAACTCGATCATCTCAGCGCATGTTCCGAAGGGAAAATTTTTATAGCGCTCAGGATAATTTAGCCACAGAAGATCGCTTGAATAGAATACCAGGTGCAATGCACTAGCATTCTCGCAGTTTTTGACATTGATGTCGCAATTGTATTGAAGAAGAAGCTGTAGAATTTCCAGTCTGGGACGATCCGGTGTACCAACACTTTTAAATAAGTAAGTTAGCGTTGATTCTTTGCGTTCGGCGTCGACATTCGAGTCAGCGCCGTGTTCCAAAAGTTTCTGAACTATGTTGACTCGACAACAGATAACAGCCAGGTCCAACGGAGTGCAATGTCCAAATTTACAATCACACTCAAGATTCACATCAACGCCTTGATCTATATACTTCTGCACCGCCTTATCATGTCCAGCCATGCAAGCTGCGTGGAAGTGCGTAAATCCTTTTCCATCGTCTTGATTGACGTCGTCGCAGTAATCGAGGAGAAATTCGAGAGTTTCGCGATCGAAATCGTGCGCTGCACGATGAATTGCTGTAAGGCCTTGACGATCGCGTACGTTGACGATGTTCACTTCAGCCTCGAGGAGGTGATCGAGAATTTCTTTGATCATTTCAAAATCACGATTATTGATGGCTAACTTAATGAAATCACTGTCATTTGCGGCTTCATCGAGAATCTTGGCGACGGATCGGGTCCTTTTCTTTATTCCCAATAACTTATGGAAGAACTCATAACTTTGTCCAGTCATGAAGATCATTTTCACTTTTGTCATGAACATTGTTATTTTTTTGATTTCTTTGCAGACTCGCGATTTTCAATTGCTTTTCTGCGTTGATTACTGGTATGACACACTGTATGTACATCTGATCAACTCCTGTTGGATAGAATTTTTTTCCTTCATGACGAAAACGTATTCGTATATTCATCAATAGTTCCTTTGTCAACACAACTTACAACCGTCACAATCGTCTATCACTGATAGTACACCGACTTGAGACTGAGTGGATTTAACTTACATGAGTCATGAAGTACAAAATTTGGCTTGCAATGCGAAATCCGAAACGATGGCACTGCAGCGCCGCTGGTAAACTGCGGCGTGCGGAGTGCAATTTGCAAAGCTGTTCAACCAATATCGAATAATATCGCCTCGAGTTTTAACTTGTAAAAATGATCGTTCATCGATCGAGTTCCATTTTTTTTTTCACACACTAAGTATGCTTCTTCCGTGTTCAGAAAAGTTATTTGCACAAAACAAAGCAACACTGACGGACAAATACATCAATTCATAATAAAGAAAACTTGTAAAATGACGTGATTAAAAAAAAAGGTTTTTTACAGCAGTTATAAGTACGATCGAGCTTAACTTTTCTATATATAAACTCAAATTATTGTTGAGTTTCGAATTGCTAACATAAGAAGAGATCGCGTCCGCATGATAGTTGAATTAAAATGATAGAAAAACAGCAATTGTTCTGCAAAAAAATAGAATCAAGTAACAAAATGATTTTAATTGTTTTTTTTTTAGAAATTGAGAAGTGTAATTATGTGAAATAAAATTACGTACTGAAGATTCGCGGCAATTGCAGTATCTTAGCACACTAACTCGAAATTCTGAGTCTAAATACTTAAAAGCTCGGTTTGTTGATAAAAAAAAGTTTTACTCTTGAGTCGATATTGAGATTGGCACGTTAATCATTAAGATACGTATAAATACATTCAATGAAAATTACATCATTTTTATCAAATTGATGAGAAAAAAGGTTAAAAATTTTTCGAACTGCTAGCCTTGTACGATATTCAAATTAATAAATAAAAGTTATTAGTTATAAATGAATGATGATATACCTGCTGCCGTGCCAATGGCCACGCCACCGGCCAGCGTCGAGTTCTGTACGTGGACCATGTCGAACTTGTTGCGCTTCGAGACGAGGGCTGACACGGCGAACGAGATGACGCAGCTCGCTGCGATCGACAGTAGCGTATTGACGATCGCGCGGCGCTGCTCGTCCCCATGGAGGGTAGCGCTATTAAATGAAGGCCAGAAGAGCCACAAAAATATCGTACCTATGTACAAAAAAATTTCCTTCACATAATCTCGAAAATCTCGTGTAATCGTGACACTCAACATTTTGTTATTACATACCGATCATGGCGAATATGTCGGACTGGTAGGACGATCCCTCGAGCTCGTGCGCCTGTGACTTGGGCTTGTCTCTTAGGCCAAATACGAAGCTCACCGCCAGACCGAAGTAGGCCCCGAACGCGTGGACGAATATACTGCCGCCGTCGTCTACAACCTGACGAAACGATCGAAACACACAAGTATGTATTTATGCCGATCTACCGACCGATTTTTTCAAGTTCGTGTTACATTATAATTAATAGAAGTATTTAAAAATAGCACACCAACAAATGTTGCTCTCCGATGTACTTGTTCAAGGTGTAAACGACGAGCTCGATAATTCCCATGACGATGAGTTGCATGTAGGTCGTTTTACCCAGCAAAGCTCCCATGGATATGAGAGGAGCGGCCACCGCCACGTCCGCGTTCAGCAGCCTAAAGCCCAGTCAGAGCAGTTATTGTGCATTAGAAAAGAAGCACATTACCAACTGCGTATGACCAACCAGGTGCGCTAGCACGCCTTTTGATCCGCGATAAATAGTACATCTTATGAATACTCACGAATCGAGGGAGAGCGGAGCCTTGCCGTTGTCGCCGATTTTGAAGATGCCGTCGCAGAGTATGGCCACTTGGACGAGTATAGCACCCAGGAGAAACGTCAGGCCGATGGCGCTTTGCCCGTAACGGCGCAAGAACGTCATGAGAAAACCGAAACCGATGAATATCATTACGTGGACGTCTTGATACACTGGGTGGCAAAGAAGAAATATGTATTGATTAAAGATGGATCATCTATTTTTTTATTAACTAATAAAAATAGTTGGCGCACAAAATGTTGATCAGCTGTTACCATCGATCATTTCTAACGTTCGGTAACATTTGTAACAACGGTAATTGGAAAGTAACAATTTTTTATTTTTTATTAGTTAAGCTTCCGGAAAGTTTCGACAAATTTGCATTCATTATAATTTGAGAATTGATCCAAAAATATGCGAGTTCGTGTTGGAAGCTGATACCGTACGAGTAATAAAGGTGTAGATCAGGCGACCGTGCATCATTATGATTTAATGATATTGTGTACCTACAAAAGCCTTGGAAATTATACTAATGACGATTACAGGTTTCAGAAATTAATTATTTTCATAGATTAATATTAATTTTTACCAGTCTTACATTTCAACTGTCTTTTTGCAATGAGTTTAAGCGAGTAAGATTTTCGAACCTAGCGTTTTGATAGAATCTATTTGTCTGCTTTTGTTTTAAAATAAAATTTTAATATTTCTGATTAAATTTTTAATGATTTTAAGAAATTCTTTTACAGCAAGTTTTTGAAAACAATATTATTGTCAAATTTCACAATACAAATACAAAAAAATTCTGCCCGCAATTGGACTCGAACCCGAGACTAACCGGGTGCATAAGGATAGCATCAGGCGACCATGCAGTCCCCTGAGCTACCGTCAATGTGTACCAACAGATGCTTTAGAAACTGTACATACGATGATTGCAGATATTCAAGCACTCCTTTTTTTACATTAATTCATGTTAAATTTCATGAATTCAGCCTTTTAACTTTTTTTTCAAAATTAATTTGAGTAAATGAACTTTTAGTTCATAGTGTGTCGTTTTTGAAAAATCATTTTTTGTCATAATTCAAAATTAATATTTTACTTCCTCTAAGAGGAAGCTCTGTAATAGGCTCGAAAACAAATTTTTTAACTAAACCTCGTAGCATAATTATTTTTTACGATTGTGTAGTAGAATCAATTCTCGACAAAAGTCGGTGTGTATGTGTGAATGGGTGTGTGTAACACGAGCAAAGTATTGTATCATATATTTTGTAAAAATATTGAGGCAGGCAGTGGTATAGTAATTTCGATTCTTAATGACTTCATAATGAAAAAATTGGTTTTCCGCGACGAACTGCTTTTCTTTTATAATACATGAAAATCGGAAATTTTTGTTTCAATTATTGAAAAAACTATTAGTTACATTATCTTCACGGAACCTGTAATTATTATGCTATTTTCATTATGATCGCATGCTGAAAAACGCCAGCAGTACATGCGATTTTAACACTTTACGATTTTTTCGAGTTGTAAATGTGTTCTGGAAAAAATCATTACATGTTACATAAATTTAAACTTCTCATGCCATGTTAAAACATATTTTTTATAATTAACTTTCGAAAATAGAACTTAACAATTTGTTGCATATCGAAAGAACTATATAAATATTTTTATAATCGTTAAAAAACTCATGGAGTTTTACTGATTAAATATTTTGTAATACTTTAGAGAATTAAAATCAAAATTTACATATGTGGCTAGGTTCTTATAACTATCAAGGGTAACTTAATTTTCAGTCTTTGAAAAAAAAGTATTTTAGTTTCTACAATAAAAATGGAAAATAATTTTCGTCTGATGTAAAACTTACGCTGCGCTGTCGAGTCGAATTGAACACTCGAATCACGAGTAGCGTCTTCTCGGGGCTTGTTAGCGTTATCGAAAAAGCCAAGAAAGGCGCAAATTATAAAACTCTCGAGAAAAATCACGCTGACGGCAAAAACCGTGAGCTCGTAAGCGTTCATTTTTTCGTTGAATCTTTTCTCTTGTTTTATTTATAGCGTGATAGTCATTGCAACTGCAACATTTACGTACTGCTCGACTTTTTGAAATATCTAAGTACAAGAAACTCAAGTGGTCTGAGAAAAGCATCAGTGTTTCAGTTTTTCTTGAACTGATCAAAATCTACGTATAATAATAATAATATATTGGTCGGGACATTTGCATCAAAATCGTTCACGATGACATTGTAAGCTGCGCTTGTCCATCCCGCACAAAAGCCCGCAGAGACAGTAGTGGCCTATTTTCATATTCGCACTTACTCGGATAAATAGACGTCGGATCGGTTTCCGGCTTCTCCGTTGGTGGTACGTAATACGGCATTGCTGAAAAATCAACAAAATTACATTGAATTCATATAAAGCCACATATTATCGACAAATTGATAAATTGTATGCTTGTGCAATGATAATGATCGATCCGCGAAACGAACATAATAATATTAGCCCACAGTTCTGCGGGATCCTTCGATATTTCGAATCGCCGCGTATAAAACAGCTCGTAAATTATCGTCCGTGCATAACGATTTCACGGGTAAAAGTTAATCAAACGTTTCAGGTGTAAAAGCGACGATGACAATGCACTGTTTATTACTTGGCACGCGCACGTAGTAAATTACGCCTGTTGAACGATTAATGCATTTACATCAGTGCGCACTTGCCTACGCATACACGCCCGGAGGAAAGAATATCACTTATGACGCTGTACATAAATAGTAGTTTCGATAATTTTCAAAGCTTCCGAAGTTGATAGAGTGTAAACGAGCAATATGCATAACACAAATTATGCGATATATCGTTTCATATGTTCCGATGCTATATAAACATCTATGCGATACGTTTTTGACTGACGCGAGGGGATGCAGATGTACACAGTCTACAGGATGTATGTGTATGTGCGAGTGAAGACATTTACCTGAGCGACTCCTTGACGAGTCGGGCCGCGTGTCCGGTCCATACGTCACGAGGACACCCGTCAGTACGATGACACATATTTGAATGATAAGGAGTAGCGTCGCCAGACGCTTTTCTCCGCTCATCTTCGTTATTCCCTATAAGAAATTAATTTATTAAAATTCGAGAAGTTTTATTTCATGAAACGATTTTTTTTAGTAAAATTTGCATGCAATTTTTATTCTGAGAGACACAAAACGAATTTTAGGCAATTTAGTACTTGATCTTTTTATTCAAACTAGCTCTTCCTCGGTACGCTTTACGCACCATAGAATCATTTTTTAATTTCTCATTTTTCCGTAATAATATATCATTGATCATTGATAGAAATATGTTTACTATTTATTGACACAATATACATAATGTAATTTCTTCAATAATATGATTATAATGATATAGTTTTGTTTCGTTCATATTGATAACTTTGAAATTTCATACACGGAGAAATATTCTCACTACAAAACAAGATGCGGCGACGCGAGAGGGCGGGCGCGCGCGTTAAGTTTTAAGGCGAGCACGTCGAAACACGATGCGGGTATGCTTCACGTATTGTGAAGCGTTCAGGGCGGCGTATTCACGTGCGTGCATCGGAAATCGCGGTGCAACATCAAAATATAAACAAGCTTCGGCGTGCGCACCTCACAACTGTACGTCGTGCGAGTCTTCTGAATGATCGTCGTACCCGTCTTATCCGCGCGCGGCCACAAAACCACGTTTTTCGGCACATTCGCGCTCGGCATTTTTGAGTCCACGGTTTCCTCAACATGACATTCTTACGCAATACTCCTGAATAGATTTTCTTCATTTCGATGTAAATTATAAGTAAGGAATATTTTGTCGATGTCGATAAATTGATCGTAGTACGAGCTACGTGCATCGAAAAAGGCGATGCACGCCCGCTAAAACGCAAAGCATGGACGCGTCGAGAAACGCAGAGCAGCGGCATCGATTTACGTGAGGCGCTCACCGCTTTTTCTGATGTAGTGGCGCTCTTTTATGAGTAGATGGCGCATCATATTTTCGGGTGCTGGTGTGCATCGCGTTAACTGGTGTACATATTTCTCCGTGTAACACAACTTTCGAACGCAGGGCGTGAGTTTTATATTAAATTTGAGCTATACATGGAAATACTGATGAGCTGTGTTAGTTCTATTGTTTACGTTTTGCGTAGCATGTATTACACACGATCTCAATGCGTTGGCCCGGTCACAAGGACACGGTGTTTTACCGCACATGCCATTGCTATACGTTATAAGAACCGACTGCGGAGTTAGTCGCGTCCTAACCTTAAACGCTCTTCGTATAGACAGTTTTTCAAAATATATCGAGCACCAGACAGCTCTCCTTGCCACTGCTTCAGAGATTAATGTGTAAAATCATCATAAAAATATTCATTGTCAGGGAAAATCAGAGTGAGAAAAATGGAATCAAGTGATTCCTTTAATTTTGCTATCAGGTAATTTTCAGTTTTTCAAAAATGAAATTATTGAAATGACGATTGATCTCTTTGGAGTTATTTCAGAGTAAAAGAGGAACTCAATGATAAGTTGCTTATTGAAAATGATTGTGAAATGGCTGACGAGAAACTTGATCTTAAAAACTTCCAACTCTTACCATGTCCGCGAGAAAATTCGGTAAGTGATGATATTTGTATGTTCCTTATATTATAGTTACTTTTTTATGGAAGTTTACAAGCAGCTTTGATTTTTCAACAGACTTATACCGTTCAAAAATGTAAATTGAACCATAAAAATGAATTTTATCATGAAGTGGAAATAGTTGTTGAATGTGCAGATGTCAAGCCCGACATTAATTCATTATCAGTAGTAAAAATCGAGGATGGTTCTTCAAATCCCTTGCATATTGTAAAAAATAGCGATTATTATAAAATTCAAAACATAATCAAAACAAAACCTGTGGGTGAAGTGAAACAAGAAGTTGTTAATGACGCTGCAGAGGAATCGAATTTGAATTTCGACCATGAATTTGTCGAACAAAATAAAAATAAGGGAATTACAATAGATTTCAACAACAAACATAACCTCAAATCACAAATTGGTACGGTGCATAGTGTTACAACGTATGAATGCGATGTATGTAAAAAGACGTTTAAACGGAAGTATGATCTGAATAGCCACGTTCAATCAGTTCATAATGGTATCACTCATACATGTGATATTTGCGGAAAGAAATTTTCACAACGAGGTACTCTCAAAATTCACATTGATTCAGTGCATAATGGTATCACTCATGCATGTGATATTTGCGGAAAGAAAGTTTCAACGAAGAGGTATCTCAAGGTCCACATTAATACGGTGCACATGGATGTCACACATGCATGTGATATTTGCGGGAAAAAATTCACAGCAAAGCATAGTCTCAAAGTCCACATCGATGCAGTGCACAACGGTGTCAGACATGCGTGTGATGTATGTAAAAAGACGTTTAAACGGAAGTATGATCTGAATAGCCACGTTCAATCAGTTCATAATGGAATCACTTACACGTGTGATATTTGCGGAAAGAAAGTTTCAACGGAGAAGTATCTCAAGGTCCACATCAATTCAATGCACAATGGTGACGCTCATGCATGTGGTATTTGCGAAAAGAAATTTTCATCAAAGGGTTATCTCAAGGTCCACATTAATGCGATGCACATGGATGTCACACATGCATGTGATATTTGTGGCAAGACGTTTAAACGAAAGTATGAACTGAATACACACGTTCAATCAGTTCATAATGTTATCACTCACGCATGTGATATATGCGGCAAGAAATTTTCAACGAAGAAGTATCTTAAGGTTCACAATGATGTGGCGCACATGGGTGTCACACATGCATGTGATATATGCGGCAAGAAATTTTCAACGAAGAAGTATCTTAAGGTTCACAATGATGTGGCGCACATGGGTGTCACACATGCATGTGATATATGCGGAAATAAATTTTCCCAAAAATGTAATTTGAAAACTCACATTTATACTTTGCATAGTGGTATAAGACATACTCAATTGCGATATATGTCAAAAGACGTTTAAACAGAAGCATAGTCTGAATAGCCACGTTCAATCAGTTCAAAATGGAATCACTTACACGTGTAATTTTTGCGGAAAGAAATTTTCAACGAAGCATTATCTCAAGGACCATATTGATGGAGTGCACATGCATATCACACATGCATGTGATATATGCGAAAATAAATTTTTCCCAAAAATCTAATTTGAAAATTCACATTGATACTTTGCATAGTGGTATAACTTATACTTGCGGTATATGTCAAAAGACGTTTAAACAGAAACGTAATCTGAGTAGGCACGTTCAATCAGTTGTTAATAGTATCAATTATACATGTGATATTTGCGAAAAGAAATTTTCAACGAAGAGGTATGTCAAGGTCCACATTGATTCAGTGCATAATGGCATGGCATTTTCACAAAGACGTACTCTCAAAACTCACATCGATGCAGTGCACAACGGTGTCAGACATGCGTGTGATGTATGTAAAAAGACGTTTAAACAGAAGCATAGTCTGAATAGCCACGTTCAATTAGTTCATAATGGAATTACTTACATGTGTGATATTTGAGGAAAGATATTTTCAATGAAAAAGTATCTCAAGGTCCACATCAATGAGAAGCATAATGGTATAACACATATAGGCGATATATGTAAAAACACGTTTAAACGAAACGAGTGACCTGAATATCCACGTTCGCAAGCTTTGTTTCGCGACTTACTTACGTTTATGAAAACTGAATCGTTTTAAAACGTGACTTTATTTAGCAAATTAATTTTTGAAACAGAATAGTACGAATTGGTGATATTTTCAATTTATAGCCAGTCGATAAAATTCACAGAATTATGGATTTGTGAAATGTGCATATCTTCATTTATCACAATACTCCTTGTTCATGAAAATTATTTTTTTTGCTCGTGCCAAGTTATTGATTAAAAAAAATACTTTATTTAAATTATTCTTCGAACGTTTAGTAATTTACGAAATTTCAATTGTCAAAATCACGCATCTTTTTATTTTATTCTCATTATGTAATACCGTTTTTAACTTAAATAATTGAAATAATCACTTGTAGCGAATATTTATTGGTAATAAAATCTTCCGAAAAGACTTATACCCCAGTCGAAAAAAACTCAACAGCTTTTCCAAGCGTACTATTAAAATTGTTAAAGATTTGTTTTTTTTGTCAACAAATTAATCATAAGGATCTTGATTTATTCAAAATTATGCACCTACTTTCAAAGGCACTTGTCCGAGCAAAACTAAACATATTATTAAGCTCGTTATAGCGAGAAAAAAAAGAGAACCTTAATCAATTTAAGTAAATAGCCAAGAGCAATGAAATTCTCGAACGAATTCAGTCTCAAGTATCATTAAAAAAGAAAGGAAAGGCTGGGGGAAGAAAGTCAACAATGGTGTAACATTAGCGAGCACCCAGCGACGCGTGCAAGTTCTCTCCTGCCCGAGTCGTGTAAGTGTATGTATGCGTGTGCGTACACTACGTTTACGTGCAATCGGTGTAAGCATTATAATAGCTCAAAGCATTAAAGTCGATGAAAGGAGCTTTCGTGTTTATTTTTCCCCCCTCCTCGCGCCGTCCTGCCCTTATATACTATATGTATGTGTGTGTGTGTGTGTGTGTACTTTCGTTGTAACTCGTCGGCACTCGAGAACTGTGTAATTGCGATTCTCGTTTGAATTTAAGAAAATTCCACGAACGAATTGAGCTCGTACCCGAGGCTGGCGTGATATCGAGCCTCGAGAGTGCAGTTAAAAATATATTACATATGAGACTTGATTTTAAATGCGCCACAGTCACTCGTGCATGCAGCGTGAGTCGATTGTTCGAATGACTGCTATTCGATTATCCAAAGTTTATGTCACATAAAATTACGATAAATTGAGAATGATGTTATATTTTTGTATAGAGAGCGCAAATCAATCAGCAGTGATTTACGATAAGTAATACCATGTTGCCTGTCTTGAGATCGTTAAAAAAGTTGCCCATCGACAGCTCGAGAATTCAGAGTCTTCGTAGCGCTGGAAAAAAATTCTGACGACGCACAGCAGCACCACCGGAAAGACACTCACGCGCGCACGATATATTTCCGCGAGCGGGACAAACGAACGCGAACTTCACTCGTACGATTCGCGGTACATATTACAACGTATCAGTGCCGATATTGCGTGTAATAATTGCGAAAAATAGAGCCACTGTGTGTGTGTGCGTGTGTGTGGGTCGGTGCAGTGTTGCGCGGCCCGCTGCGTGAGAGACTCGGAGATATATTACATACATGCCGTGTCGTCGATCGGCGCGTCCGAGCTTCTCCCGCGCGGCAAAACAGCGAGAGAGGAGATGATCGGTGCAGACACACTTACATACATGTACACATGTACGCATGCATATTTGCACACGATGCAGCTGCATTACACGATGATCGTGCGAGCAATTACGAGAATGGCGGAAGGGTGTGTGTTTGTGTGCTGCTGCTTCGGCGGCGGCGGCGGCTATCCTCCAATCGAGCCGAGAGTGCATCGGACTTTGCCGAGCGATCGTCGTTACAACATATGGGGAGAAGGCAAAAACAATGAATGCCTTTGCTGCGCGGCTGTTGACTGCTACTGCTATACTGCTATGTGAGCTAAAGCGTAATTGAGAGCTTATTTATAAAATTTTTCGTAGTATCGCGTGCGTTATGCTCTCTCTCCCCCGTACACGATCCGTCGTTAATCGGTATAATTATTGCATGAAAATGAAGAGCCGATAGCGGAGGTCGAAGACCGCGTCAAGAACGAGCGATGCAAACGAAAGTTTGGATTAAAAGCTACTTTGTGCTTTTTAAAAAAAAAATCTGCACAACGAATCTCGATCGTTTGAAATTATCACTGAAACGGAGTCGGTCGAAACGCAAACTCGCGACTTCCGCGATAACCACACGGGTTTCAACTTACAAAACACGCGCGTACGCGTAAACAACAAACGGCATCGGTTTATTTTGCGGCTAAATCAAAGTGTCCTTTACGCGTGCACGTGTCCGCGATCACTCGATATACTTATTCACATATTATAAGCGCACACAGACATGTGTGCGCGAGCTTACATAATCTATTTAGTATTTACACGTCACGTATACGTGACTCTCTCGTATCACTCATCGTTCGTGTGCCCCCCTCGCCTCGCTCGCTATACCCACGCACTGCACCGGCTTTATAATATTTACCATTAAATAACCCAACTCGCGTATATATATGCATGCAGGATATTATGTGCGCACACCCGCGCACACAAGCGCGCGGGCAAAATATTACGGTCAGCGAGTTCGATGTATATGCAGTAAGTACAGTACGCGAGTACTGGTATAGGTACGATGATACGCGCCGGGCAGCATCAGCGCGCCGCGCTGCTATCCCTAGTGGATTAGCTAACGCAAATAACATGTGAAGGGCATGTGAAAGGTTAGTCGGATTATCTTCTGGTCCTTTAGCGGATTATTACATACACATCTATATTACAGAGATATACACGCGCTTGTGTGTGTATGCACGTATACGCCGAAGCTTTTAATGTCAAATAAGTTTTGGTTTGTTGATCGCACGGCTAGTTATGCCAAACACCCACATATCCACACATACAGTTACACTCACATGTGTATGTAGGAATAGCATTTGATGTTTGCAAGGGCGTATCACGCGCGCATTAAGCTCCCGCAGGCATTTACCTACACACACATAAATATCATACGCGCGCGCAAATCTCGTGAGCTTTAGTTTCCTAAACAAGCACTCACTTCAAGTTATACTCAATTTTTCTTTCCTCCACCCGAGCTCCTCGTCTTCTTCTTCTTTCTTTATACGCTATATAAAACGAATCGGATTACTTCCAATTTATCTCCGTGAAACGAATACCGCACTCAACTTTTTCTCCTTAAACGCCGTACACACGCACGTATATATGTATTTTCTTCAAAGCTTCGCGCGCGCGGCGCAACTACTCTTACACTCGCGTGGCCCGAACACTCGCGCCACGACAATCGCTGCGTTGTATATATTCCTTCCGCTCTATCCGGTGCAGTTTGCGTTACGTACTGTGTTGTTGTCTCTCCGCCTCGTGGACAATATATGATTCGTGTATACGATGCACGCGACGTATCGTCGTCGCGCAATATACATGCGGTAAGCGGCAATTTTTGCATGAATAATGGAGACTAGAGAGCGCGCGCGCGCGCGAGCTTCGATTGACTGCAATCGGTATGCATACGAGCTTCGATTTTTACCTCGTGCTTTCCTTTTTGTCCGGAGCTACATTTCTTATATTGGACTTGCATCAATTATTAATGAACTGCTCTCGCGCGAAGTCGCTCTATTATTGATTAAATTTACCGAACTACGTTGCATTGCATTAATTTTCAGCGTTGTATCATTTTTCTTGCTAACTGCACTTTCCGGTCGCATTATAAATCACTCCGATAATTTTAAGAAAAGAACAACAGAAAATTTAACAAGCTTGAAGCAAGAGTTAGATGACTTTGACCTGCAGGTTGATTTACGCGACGATTGTCAAACAAATAACAATTAACGGCTGGCGTCTGTAGACGCCAGCGGTATGCTTCGTTCTTGCATACATAACTCCTTGTAGATGAATTTACGCGTTTCGTCTCTTTCTCTAATTCTTGTGACCTCCGTACTGTGCGGTATACGCTTAGAAATACGAAACGTATACACATCGCGCACTAACTGGACCGAGACAACAATTAGCATAGCTTCAAATGCCTATCGTTCGTTACATATTTTTTTACGTCGCAATCGCAATAATTTCCCACTCAAATATTACGTACGAGTCGCGACCCACGCTGCCACAAACCAATTCGACGATGACACACATCACGCGAGACCAAAAAAAAGACACAGAGAGATAGAAAAGTTCAATTAAAAGCTAGCCCCCCTTCGGGTGACGTCGGCATCCCAAGATATTTGTGTATCTCGGCCGTTAAAGCTCTCGTGTGCTTCGAGTGTCGCCTCGCCTTATCCCGGGACATAAAGACTTTGCGCGCGCCCGGCAATTTAACGAGGAAAAGCTCTCTTGGCAGGCCCCGATGAATACATCTATATATCTATATACGAGCTCGCGAACAGCCTTAAACGCTCGCTTGGGCGCAATATTCGTTCGTCGTATTTATGCGTAAAAGAGTGAAAATGAGAATAGCTGAAGTCTCCTTTCGCCCCCCGCCGTCGACCTGCAATACTTTCGCCGTGCTGCGTTGAATATATATGTAAGCACTTCTCTCTCGCTCGAGCACATATATATGTAGGGCTCGAAGCGCGCCGAATGCCGGCGTAATTGAATGCGTATGATACAGTAGTAAGATACTCGACTTTATTATTGTGCGTTATATATACCTGCCGGTATCGCTCGATGGGGGGCGAGCTTTGGAATGCCTGATATAAATATGAGGCGCGCGCTCTTTTATTAAATTATTTTTTGTATATTCTATGGAATTCGCGTGATTTTCAATGAGGAGAGAGAGAGAGAGAGAGAGAGATTCTTCCGTGCACGCGCGGGCAACGTTTTCGATTATTATCACCCGATTGAACTTGAGCTTCGTACGTTTTTATTTCGTCTTTTTTTACTCGCGAATAAAAACAAAAGAGAGAACGATGATATATTTCAGAACCAATTTAATAATTCGCAATAACTGCGAGAATTAAATAAAAATCAATTTGAAAATTAATTTTCGAATCACATCAAGAGGTGCGGTAGCACCTAGCCGGCAAAGTATAAAAAAAAAAATTATTAAAAAAAAATTTTTCGAGAAGAAATTTTTCAAAAAATTTTACTTACGTGCATTTCGTTTGCAATCGGTGAATTATCAATGCACAAATAAAAGCACCCAAAAAATATAACAAACTACGATACTGTTTATACGCAAAAGAGAGTATTTCAGCACCGACGAATTGTCGTATGTGCCAGCGCGTCCTTGCTAGTATAACTGACCAGCGGCCTAACGTCCGATGTCCAGCTTAGCTTTTTTTGTCATGCTCCATAGCCAATCGATCAGCCATTCGTGTGAGTCGTGTTTTTTTTGCTCGTATTATATGCAGATCATATTAGCTAAGCCGTTTACATACCGATTCGAGCCGCCGTCTCACGCGTGTCTATGTTCCACGCTGCGCTGAGTTTATTCTTGGTAAAGACGTGATATAATACGTGTGCATTGGAGCAATCAAATATTCGAAGTAAAAATAAATTCCAAACTTGATATTTTGAGGATGGATAAATCGAGGATCGGTTTTTTCGAAATGAAAGTCGAGCAATTGTTTTTATCGTCATTATTGCTAATTCTTATAAAGGAACACTAATATAATACATAATACATCAGATACAAATTACAAAAGAAATGTTATTAACGAAAATAATTCAGCTTTGCTGAAATATTAAATACAAATCGTCACATCATCAATCCTTATCCATTAAATATTCATAATCCAATTTTTTTCTAAAAATGTATACATTTAAAGTACAGACTTGTTGATTGAACTGGAGGCTTGTTAAAAAAAATAATAATCGAAAGTCGCGCATTTTAAAACATATACATAGTAATGAAATCGAATCTACCTACACTTATATAGAAAAGGTGTTAACACTCTATATTAATCATAGTTTACAGTTTTTTGCTTTCACATCATCATTTCTTCAACGTCAAGCATAGATTTTTATTATATATATTTTTTTTGTTTCAAAGTCTTCTTTTTCCTTTTTATACGAGAGTGGGCTTTTCCAATCCGACAGTTTTTAGCTTTGTTGTTACAAAAATGCAAAAATGCGTTGCAAACATATGAATTCACATTGAAATAGTTCTTTATAAAAAAAAGATAAAGGTTCTCCTTTGCTTCGATTCTTGTTATATCAGCCCTTTGTAAAAAATATTATGAAATGTCATAGTATCTTGTTTCTATAACTAAGACTTAAAAAATGCAGAATTGAGTACTTTTTATGAAAAAGATCAGTCATTTTTCAGAAGGGTAAATATTTTACACAATCACAACTGTCGGATTAAAAACGGCTCAAAAATGTCGAACTATCTATTTAAATTTCTATATAGTTAGTGTTAATTTAAGTTTTAACAGTGTACGTTCGGTAAATTCTTATCTTTATTAAAGTGAACATCGAAATGTATTTTTCCCTTCGTGAAGTTCCTCGATGCCTTCAAGACATGGCAGGTATGTTATTATACTTTTTTTTAAATATTTAATATCTGACATTTTTTTCAATTTATTTCCCATTCATCTATAATCATTATTATATTGTTTAGACGACATGAACAAGGTATACATCGTAGGTATACATACATTGTATACATTTTGCGCTAAAAATACCAAAAATTGTGTGAATCTAATAATAAAAAACATTAAAAAAGTTCAATTTTTAGAAATAGCAATAACATACTACATTATTATCTTATTCTATGATAATAATCCAAAGCAGGAAAAAAACAGCAAAGAAGTCTCGCAAAAGCAGCATTTACTCAAGTATATCTTTATCAATTACAAAACATCTATAGCCAATTTAATATATATAATAAATATACATAATCAATGTATACCGCGTGAATGCGATGAAAATAAAAAAAAGTTAATACACGGAACCTCGCCTAAAATAGCGATACTCGTACATTCAAAGTCACAGTACATCGGAAAACTTTATTGCAATCCCACGTACATATACACGCACACGAAATGTTCGTTAGATCTCATGGAAAAATATATAGTATAGCAATTTCAACGTTGCCAATAAATGTTTCGAATAATTAATTCTTTGATTGTAAAGTCGATTGAGTGAAATGTTCAATGCCTGCGCGCGCGCGTTTTGTGTATATACGCGCGACCCCGATCGAACATTTCACTCGATCGACATGCAAATATCATAATAATAATTTTCAAAGCATTCATATAAAGTCCGCCTCTAAATTACGTAAGGATTCTGTTGTTACTGTTCCGAATCGAGAATGTCTAGTTAATAAAAATATCGGAAATTGATTTTACCGGACATTATCATTTATTACAACGCAAATTAATAATCCGAACGAATAGTTTCTCCCCTCTGGACAATCAGATAAGGTAATAATTTATAGTAAGTTATTCTTGGTATTTCAATATCCCTATGCAATTAGAAATTGGACTCACAATAATTATTACTTACTATACTTATACCATAATTAAGCATCACAAATTTCAACATAAATATTGGCCTGCACATACTGAAACGCAGTCGCGTACTTTAATAACTCTGTCAATTATCATTATTTAATTAATGAGTAAAAAGGCGTTTAAATACATATACATCAAAATGGCACCTACAGAAAATAATGATCGAGCGTGCAAGCAACCAGGATACGATATAATTTTTTTTGGTATCAATCTCGTGTTATTACTATAAAAATTTCTTTTTTTCGTCGAGCTTTTTTAAGAAGGACTTTATCGTTCTTGCTTTGCGCACGCCTTTTTAGAATCCTCTTCCGTTACATTTTTTTCTTTCGCAACGCAAAAAATTCTCTTCGTTTCATTCGATATCCTACACGACTATCGTCGCACGCGCACTCGAGTATTGTAATCAGGCTACATATATATCTATACACAGCTTCACGTGCGTGCCTTTTATATAGTCAATTATTTTACACTTGATCGCTCCTAAAGATTCGCGAGAAAAATTTTTTTTTCTTATAAAACACAGAGCACCGTATCCCGACAAAAAAGGAAAGAAATATATTTTTATAAAAAATGTTAGCGAATGCAGAGTTTTCTTCAACTTTTTTTTTTTGATGAACAACGAAAATATCTTCGTATACTTACGAAAGAACACGTCGTTGCGTCTTTGCAAAAGTTGAGAGAGAAGAACAAAGAAGAGTTAAAAGATTACCCCTTGGTTTCGTTAATGTTAACTGGCAGTAAACGAGTGATAACCTCAATCTTCTTTTTACGATTAATGACATTTTCGATCAATGAATCGATAGAAACGTATGTGTTGGCAGTGTCCGTTAAATATGTGTGTATTTTTTTTTCGTCTGTTTATTGGCGATAATTGATCCATTTCTCGAAAACATAATCAATGTTGGGGCACCGGTTCATACTGGCGTACGTATTTTTCGATTTTTTTTCTTCTCGTATTGCTACTTCTTAAACGTCAAAATTGAGATTCGCGTAGAGACGTGGTTGCCCGATAAGCTCCTACGTGAGGCAGGCCCGAACGCTCACGGCCAGGAGTATCGTCGTGAGAGCAGCGCAAGCTTCGATCTGACCCGCACCGCCACCAGTGGCGAACGAGAATATGGATGACGAGTGTCGACTGGACGGTTGCTCCGACGCCATTACGTCCTCGTGCGTCGGCTGAGGACACGGCAGCAGTTCGGGCTTGAGGTCGAACAAGTGTTTCACGTAGCTCGGCTTGCCTTCCACGACCACCTATAATACGAACAAAAAAAAAGGAGTCATTTTTTCGTACTCGGTGCAATTTGAATATGACATTTTTTAACTCGATTCTTACCTGAGCACCGACTGAATAATCTTCTCCTGCGCTGTAATCCTCGTAACCATCGTTATCGCCCATGTACGTTTCGTCCATGCTATTTTGTCGAGCGTGGTAATCTACATCGAACAAAATTTTTGAATTTAAACATTTGTCACGTAAAATTTCATACTTTTTTTTCGTCTATATAAGACGACAGAAGAAAAGTTTCAAGTCGCTTACCTCCGTGACGGGAGCCTGTGTTTCGAACAATTTCCAGTGCTCGATTGAGATCCTCGCCTGTGTCGAATCTCGATTCGTAGCTAGCCTCGAGGAAGCACGTCAATTCCTCCAAGCCTTCGCGCAATTTGCTGTTCCTCGTCTCGTTCCTCAGACCCCAGATCCAGGCGAGCTTGCAGTCGCAGATGAGCTTGTTGCCTGCAGCAAGAAAAACCGACGGAGCGGGTATTTTTAATCTGTCTTTTTTATAATTGCATTTGTTGCGAGAATAAATGTATACGTGTATAATAATATTTTGGCGCATTCGTCGTAAATTAATTTTGGCGTATTAGGGAATCCAGTTCGGCAATGAAATTTAGTCAACGCGAGGGTTGCCGGTACACGGCTCGGTATCGAGTTTCTTATACAATATTATCTTCTCCCGGGGCTTGGAAGATCTTCGACACGAGTATCTATATAACTGCGAGCGACGTCAGGGCCAGCAGCAGCCGCAAGTGCAGCGCGCGGTAACCTCGTTAATTAAAACGACCTCTGCACACTGGACTATATAACGTGCGCACTGCATGCGGCCGGCACATTGCACTCCTCAAGAGATAATGAATGAAAAAAAAAGGAAGGATTATTCAGGAATCGACCTGCAGCTGCAAGAAATTCATCGTCGTCGTCGTCTTTCCCATTTAAACGTCGATTTGCGTTAGTCGCTGGCATCGCACGTAGCGCACCGGCTAATTTTCAATATTATATTACAGGGTATTAGTCGACTCGGCGACGTAATTTGTATACACATGCTGAAAATTTCAGTCGGTTCGTTAACACGATGTTATTCATGAATTCTATCAAGATTTTTTGAATTTGAATCGGCGCGCGATATAAAATAAAAAAAGAAACAAACTTTCCCCCTGCGTGAATAGAAACTCATTCAAGCGTAGCTTACAATTTTTTTCACTTTATGCAAATTTTATCCTACTCTCTTTTTTCGCGCAGACCTCGTAGCTCAGCACAATACGGTTAAGTATACTATGCCTCTTGAATGACTAATTTTTTTAAGCTCATCAAAAAGAGCTTTAACAATATTAATTCAAGGTAGCTCATCAACCTTTTCTCCTTTTTACCCTCTCGTCGCGTTCGTAGAGACTCCTTTTCAGACGTTTATTCATTATATGGGTATATAAAATTTAATAGTAGAAGAGAATACACAGTAAGTCGTACTTTGGATTTTTAATTTTAATTTTTTCAAAAATATTCGAACGGCCAGTGCGTTTTATGGACTCGCTACAGGGCGTGAGCGCCTTGGTAATTTTTTATTGTTTTGTTTCGGGTGATGCGTCTTCGATAGGTATCATTTTCTCTGTTTCTGCAACTTTTTCACTCTCATTTTTCTCTCCCTTTCTTTTTTCTTTGTCGTCATTTATAATAGAGTAGATCATCAAGCTACGCGAGAGCGAGAAGGAGTAAGCCAGATTATAAAAAGTCAGAACTTTCTGGCCTTTACTGCTCACGTTCTTGCAGTCTATTGTATGTTTTCTTTCTTGGCATCGGTCCGTTTCGATAAATAAAACCATATCATATGCTATGTGTTTATGCGTATAAATGTAGATTTTATCCGTGGTACACATGCACTACATTTGATGCCTTGTTTTCTTAAGATGCAACCATCGGTACTGGTCCTTACGTTTTTTTTCAAAACCGCGCTATTTAAACTAACATTTCACTTCACTACTTGCAGACTACCGAATTATTGCGCTCGCAATCTAGTGGTGGAGACTTAAAATAATATTATCGTATTGTGGTTGAAAATTGGACTACATTTTTTAAGCAATTAAACTGTGATGTTCGGTTCATTTAAAAATTGATCTTTATTTATAACATAATTGTAACAAAAAAATTACTAAAAACAAGTTAGTTAATGAAAAAAAATTTTAGTTACCATTTTGGTCTTGGCGATACTATTTAATGTTAAGCATTTCTACGTATTTCCTTCTTTGACGATTTATTTATGGATGTTATATTGTTTTTTCTTTTTCCTCGCTTCAACCTAGCATCATAATATTATGTAAAAGTTTCAAAATTCTCTCGCTCCTTTTTTCTTTTCCATTTTCAAGTTTAAAATACGCGATCGCACGCGTTAGCCTGCAAGCGTCAAAATGATAAGTGTACACTCGGCCAATCCACTCAACCTTGATACATCATAAACAGAAAAGTGTATACCTATACGTCCAGGTACAGCGAACGTATATAGCGAAGAGAAAAAAAATGCAAGAGTTCGCTTGCTTGAGCGACGCACATTATAGATATATAGTATATGTGGATGCTTTCTAGGGTGTGGTTCTCGCATCATCGATACGCTCCTCACGAAGACACGATAAAAAGCATACACAGCTTCGTGCATTGAAAGAGTCTATGTGTATGTGCGTATCGCGCGTCGAGAGCGATCGAGAGACAGAAAAGCTTACACGCGCGGTATACGCACCCGAGCTCTTTCTCGTATCATCATGAAATATGCAAGCCCTGAAATTACTCGAATGGAACGCGAGCGCGGCGCGTTAAGAGGGCTTCGGTATTACGGGGAGTATATTGTAAGGAGAAAAAAAATGATTTTTTTTCGGTGATTCGTATCCTATATATAAATGTGTAAGACGTATGGAATGGCCACATGGTATCGAAGACGCGTCTATTGCTTTGCGGGAGATCTCGCTGAAAGCCACTTTACCGGTTATTGCTTTTTGTTTAATTGAATATTTGATGTACGATTTATCAAATTATTAGACGCGCTGGCGCAGCTCGAGAGAAAAAAACGAGGGATTTATCAATTCTCATTTCGCATGTCATTTCGAGCTAACAATTGAATCGAGGTCGCGACCCGAGCGCGTGTATTCGACTATGTTCAATTAGAGTTATAACATTATGGTTTTGATTAAAAAGTAAAGAAAAAAAAATAAATAAACATATTAATGCGTGTCCGACAGGCAAAACAGTCGTTATATATAAATAAATTATACCAGGCGCACAAACGCACCCATATAGCAGAATTCATCAATTTGACTGACATAACGTTCGCTTCATTCACCCTTAAATATTGTTGTTATGCATGCATGATTAATTATGCCAACGTCATCATCCTTGTCCGAGAAAAGTGTCTGTTATATGCGAGTATTTATTCCACGATTTGATGCCTGCCAATTTGCGCGAAAATTGATCAAAGAGCAGATTAAAACAAATATCGTACCTATATAAAATGAAAATAGCTGCTGGCCGAGCAACAACAATTTTTCTGCGGAATACATTTTTCTAACGACTGGCGCTTTCAGATAATCATTTCCTGTAAAGCAAACTCGCCGTCGAATACAAGTGAACACCGATGCATCGGTAATGCAACTGCGAAAGAGAGAGAGAGAGAGAGAGAGAGAGAGAGAGTGGTACGAAGTGTGAGTGAGTGTTTAATATATATACACGTACTGTTGTACGTCTGTTTAATTATTCGAATGGCATGGTATGACCAGCAGTACGGAAAATTTTCTCTCTCTTCCTCTCTATACCCCTCTTTCTCTGTTGCTTTTAGAATGCGTATATATATATAGAGGTATTTATAAAGCATGCAGACAGATACACGAGTTCAATGTTCTCCTTCGGGCTCGCTGCTTCTTTCAATCGTGCTAATGTTTTTGCCAATCTATATATCCTACGTACGTACGATGAAAAGGTGTATTACTTTTTTTTTCTAAAAATTCTTTCGGTCTCTGAAACATACGGGTTTCTTTCAAATACGCGGGCCCCACGCACACATACAGACAGATGCACATCGATATCTCGCGAGACAGTACGAAGTACGAACCCTGTGTTTATAGCAATTCTCATATTATATATGATAGGTGTGCACATCGCGAGCGAAGCTTTATTCGCGGCCAACCGGCTCTCGATCTTCGATCGATGATTTTCGATTAAATTTCGTGTATACGATCGGTGCGTGCATAAAGTCTCAAACAAATCCAGGCCACAGCAGAGTAGCTGCAGCAGAGCCTTTTATATTTATAGAAGAGAGAGAGAGAGAGAGAGAGAGACGAATCTTTGCCCGAACGAGTGCGCCCGAGCACACGCCCTCGCAGCTCTCTTATATATATGTACTCTCGATACAACGCTATACCGCGCGCACACTCCGTCGAATGCTTTCTCATTTGTCATTTTTCGTATAAATATAGGTACGCGCGTGTATCGCGCGCTGCGCTACTGCGGTTGTGCGTCTGTGCGTGCGCTCGTGTTTGTTCTGCTTTCCATCGCACGAGCTGCTCTTGCTTATCTTTGCTTTACAGTCGCGCGAGCGCTGAGCAGTTCGAGAGCTGCATACACATACGCGCGCGCGCGGTTATATGTATAAGCTTTCAGCTTGTTTGTCCCAAGCGTACATTTTTACGCCACGAGGGAATGCATTCGTTTATTTTATACATACATACCGATACGATATACGTATATATGTATAAATCGTTTAAATTCCAATGATGTGCACTTGCGTATATTTATTAATAAGCATGTGACTGACTGAAGCAGAGAAGTAATCAGACGAAGAATGGAGAGAGAGAAAGAGAAAGCAAAAAAGCGAATCGCGTATTCGAGATAAAAGCTATTAGTAGCCGATTAAAACCAGTATTTTTCTAATTAAAAGCTCATTTGAATGAGTTCAAGTTTATAAAATAAAACTTTGGCGTACTGTAGGGTACATATAACTGAGTCGACGATACTCGTTCGTTCATTCTGCACATTTTGTATATATCGTATCAGCGCCTATTAGCGAAGAAACGATGAGAGCATCGCTTTAATATTTTCCTCTTTTTTTTCAACTTTACGCGCAGCTGCAGCAGCGCGCAGTACTTATGACTAAGCGAGAAAAAAAAGAGAAGCAAAAAACAAAAAGTGTATCGAGCTTAAAAAGTGTACGCTGGCAAGAAACAGATGCACGTAGGCAGAAAGTCAAACTGAAAAGGGTACGGTTGAGTAAGAGAGCGAGAGAAAGAGAGACAGAAAACATACGTATAGTTGCGGTCTTATGTAGATGCAGCGCGCGAAAAGTAAGTACATCCATAGTGAGCGATGTTGTTGCGCGGCGCGTTAATTTCCAGGGATTGGATGCATGGAATCCATATACGTCGAAGGAAAAAACTTTCGCATTCAGACGCCAATTTCAGGTTTTTTCCGATTGCGATGTAGGTTCGCGTGTATACCAACGTGTCTTTATGTACAACTGTGCGCGCTGCAGTTGCATAAAAATGTACACTTGCGCGTGTTATCGGGAAAAAGTCGATATGTATATTCGTATATAGGCTAGATATAAATAAGTGCGATCGCATTGCAGTTCGTACTCCGCGGTACAAATGAATCCAAGACATGTGTCAACCTATGCAATACGTTCTTTTACTAATTGCAATTTTAAACTGATCTAATATGTTACTGCAGTTGATCAAAACTGTGGATCAAAATTGTTACGTTGAGTACTTATTTTCGCACGATTGCTTGCTTTTTCTTCCGTGCCTCTTGGCACAGCGCATTATCGTAAGCGCACGCGAAAGTTAAATGGAATTTGAAAAAAGCTCGAATCCATTCAATCGCGCTCGATGTAAGTGTTGCTTTGGGGGCTTGCGGAAAGCTCACGAGGTGTGACGCTCTGCGGCATTAGGCGCGCGCGCGTCCCACACGACACTCTCAGAAGCGAGCCTGCGATTGGAAAGAAGGAAAAATTTCAATAACGCGAGCGCGACGCGTTACTGCAGTGTGTATAGGTATAATATGAAAATAAATCTTTAGAATGGAGCTGCAAAAGAGATGAGAGCTTTACGCGCTCGCAAAAATGATTTCGTTAATATTTACCTCCTGCAGAGTGCGAGCTGCTCGCGGCGATATCGACAAGATACACAGTATATCAATCAAAATAGTACGCACGCTAAGATATAGGTATTCGCTTGGGCAAATTCGAAGTTCGGAAATAGTTTATAAAAATATTTTTCCACGAAACAGGGCTGAAATTAAAAGCGCGTATATAAAAAATATTTCAATGGGGAAAAATATTTTTTTTGCTTCACGAAAAAAAAAGGCTTGGGTTACTCTCGTTGAACTTTGCACTCGCTGTAGATATACCGTCCCAATAATCAACTCTGCATACATCGTTCGATCGGCGCGGCGCGTATTAAATGTGAAAGTCGAAGTTTGCCTTGTAATTTCAACAAAATGAAATTCCTCGTTTTCCCGTGTGTTCATCGATATACTCCATATACGTACGCGGGCTGGAACAATAAAATTTGCAGCGATTAATAGACTCCCGGCGAGCACGAGCTTGAAAACATTAATATTCGTTGCGAACATCGAGCTATGCGCGGGATCGAGGCTCTTTCCTCCTCGTGCTGCAGTTCGGGCGTCGAACGTAACACACGAACACACACACCCATTCACACTCGCATACACAAGCGAGTATAAGTAGCGTATAGAGATTGCAATCTCGGTGCATGTAGTGTAGGTGTATACGCGCGTGTATGGAGCGCATACCCATCTCTCGCGGAAAGGCCAAAACTATGCGTACAGTTACTTTTGAATGTGTGTATGTGTGCGCTGCTGTTCATACACACGATGCTCGCTCATGATACAGGTACACATACACATACGCACGGCTGTATACGAGTACTGTACGCGTCACACGTATACACATACACATACACACACATCCGTGTGCACGCGTAAACGGGCTAATTAACCGAAAGCACGCGAGCTTGCAGCAGCTGGCGCGCAAGCTTGAAATTAGCAAAGTCATGACTTCGATGAGTTCATCTCGAGCTCACCCTCTCTCTCTCTCTCCCTCCCTTCCTTCCTCGTGCATTACACACGAAGAACACGGCATATTTTGATAATATTGTGCGAAGGCGGTGTTATCATCCCACGTGAGCTCGCGAGTTGCTGGAGATTCTCATCTGGCCGACTTGTAGCCTGCCTTACTGCCTTATATGCATGGACACGCGTAATGAAATCGCGTGTACCTGCAAAAGGCATAAATATCGAGCAAACGATGCCAAAAGCAAGCGTCCTTCAATGCGCGTACACCATGCACTGCCGGCATTTATTATGTATACTTTTCATTGAACTCGGGCAGTAATACATATTATAAATAAATGCACGCGCAAAAAGTGTGAATTTTCATATTTTTTTCTAGAGTAATGAGGTCTGCTTTTTCGAGTGGATTTTTGTACCTACTTCCTACAAATTTTTTCCTCCTTCGACTCTCAATGTTTTTAATTAATTCGGACTTGTAACGTTAACGAGTACGCGGCAAAGAAAGTGCAGAATAAAAACAAAATACTCTGTTTGCATTTACTCGCATATAAATGTGTATACGTAACGACCAAGTGGGCTGCTGCTGCCGCTGCACGCGTGAATTACAGTAATGAGTCGTTTAACTTTTGTGTTCGAAATGAGAGAGAGAGAGAGAAAGATAAAAAGAAGCAAAAAGAAAAGCAAAGAAATTTCGGTGTACCCGGAAAATAAGTATGTTTGTGTGTTCGCAAGGGTGTAGGAGGGTGTATAATGCTTGCATATATGTTTACGGAGGCTGAATGAAATTTCTTCGTATAGATAGATCGCGCGCCGTGTGGCACGCGTCGGCACGTAAAATGTGGCAAGTTCGTGGCCCGTTTTTGCGCTATTGAAAAATTCCATGCATCCATGAGTGTATGTATGTATGTATATGTGTGTGTGTGTGTGTGTGTTTGTTCAGGATTGGAACTCTGTGAGTACCAGATGTAATATATAAATTAGCTTTTCTTTCTATCTCGGTGTTTCGCACGAATATGCTTTTTTTTGGCCGATTTCGTTTTCTCATTCTGATGAAGAATTTTTCTACCGAAAACAAAATCAAAGGCGTGGTTCGATGCGGGTGTAGATTTTCATGTGGTACATGAACACGTATACGCATGGGTATTCTCCGACGGTCCAGGTATCTAGCGATATACCATGCATAAAAAAAAAAATGAGAAACAAGATCGATGATGCGCGCAGCGAGCTCGCAGAGAGATCGTTAATCTTTTTGCCCAGGCGTACGAGCGCGATATCACGAGAATTACGAGTCGATTGGCCCAGCTGTGATATCCGAGATAATCTTAACTAGTGGCTCGAGACAAAAACGCAGGCTAGTAGAGGATCCTCGAGGATATCGCCGCACGGAGAAAACTCATTCGGGCGCGATATACACTGTGGTTGCGGCGCGTATTTATACCGCACATACAGTCCGCGAGAGAAAAGCACAGACGCAGTCGTGACACGAGAAAAAGTCGCGGCGCGTCGCAGGCGAAACATAAAGCGAGAGATAGACGACGAATGTGCCACCGAGAAAAAACCCTGCACCGAAAGTTAATGCCAAAGTTTTTTCTCTCTCTCTCTCTCTCTCTTACCCAACTTTGCATTGTGTTTAGCGAAGTTGTATAGTCGCTTCATATTATACATTCGAGTCGACTCAAAAAAGCTTATATACACTGGATATGCAAACGAAAAATATAAACGTTTTTACGCCACTGCTGTGTATATATTTCTTTTCCGCGCGCGTCGTCGCAGTCGTCGGCACTGCGAGAGGATGGGCAAAAAAGTAAAAAATTTAAAAACAAATTTCGACGCGCCGACTCGATGACGACTACGACTACGACGACCCCTCGCGCTGTGCTACGCGGTGCGCTGCGATGCATATGCACAAGCCAATCTCGAGGAATATTATATACACAGAAGAATTCGTAAGCGGAAAATGAAATTTAGAAATTTTCCAGCCTCCCCCCGGCAACGGGACGCTTATATGGAGGGGGGCCAAGGCGACGAAAGCTTATATAGGTTCCATTTTTTTTTTTTTTCGCTCACGCCGCACTCTAAAAACTAGGCGTATAGCGGCGCGGCACGCGGAGGCCGTTGATCGGGGCCGGTGCGCAGAACCTCGCAATAGCTGTGCTGCCTAGACATTTTTCCGCAATTTCACGCGAATAAGAGTAGAGAATTATGTGATTCGCTCTCGTCCCAGACTGCAGACGCGCAAAGAGAGAGAGAGAACGGGATAGATAGACAGGCAGACAGACAGACGACAGACAGTGGCAGCAGCAGCAGCAGTCGCGACTAGGCAGGAAGGTTGTTTAACATCAGGAAAGGGGTGTTGCCATTTACCACGCCTATCCGCGTTAAAATTTTGCTCCCTTCGGTAAACTGCCGTTACAACGGTAAGCGTAAAGCGTCGTCGCGCGAGCTCGCTTCGCTCCGTATATATCCATGCTGAATGATTAAAACCTAATATAAGGGACACGCCCTACATAATCTTCTCTTCGCTCTCTTGCGCTTATGTAGCGAGGGTTGCCTTCGGTGTATATGCCATACATACTGCATATATGCCGTTGCTGCTACTCTATGCCAGATAGAGAGAGAGTTTGTTTTCGCATTTCCAACGATTTTGTTTTGCTCGTGCGATTCGCGTATACGTGTGTGTGTGTGTGTGTGCAGTGTATGTGCGCTCGCGCGAGTCATTTCACGGCTTCATTCGAGCCGTCATGCTCTTTCGCTCTGCGAGCTCTGCGCCGATTGCTACTTCAGGCTTCATTAGCCTAATGAGCTTTTCGCCGTGATTCGGTAATCGACTAATCGATCTAAAATGTTCCTCTTTTTTCTCTCTTTTTTCCATCCTATATGTGCCGAGCCTGTATCGTCGGCTCCCGATCCTTTGTCAGCGTGCGCGCTTTGCGCGTTTGTTCGAACGCTCCCCCCAATATGTGCGACGCCGTAATGTGTTTTAAATAAAGTATATATAATGAAAAAAGTGAGCGCACCGTGCGGCTTTTTAATCGATGCCGCCCCCCACGCGGCGCGGTACATGGAACGCGGAAATCACTTAAACGGTACTAACCCGATGGGCTTAAGGCCCGACGCTCCATACGGGAGAAAAAGCTTTTTCCACCGGGGCAAGACCATTGGCCGTGCTCGAGAAAGTTTTCTTAAGTACACTAGCACGTAGCAGTAGCGCGGTATATATAGCGAGTCGGATACTTCAAATTCACTTTTACAAAAGGAGCTTCCACGTTGCTGCTCCACGAGCTCTTAGAGGAAAACTTCATCATTAACGGCTAGCTCCGGCTCTCTTTTTTTCTTGCTTCATCAAAAGTATACATATGATGTATATACGAGGATCGTGGGCCAAAAGGTGAATTTAGCTGATATAAGACCTTTATTATATGCGTACATACTCCCTGCTCGAGTGAGCGAGAGGTACGTGTAAGTATGTATACTGTGTCATAATAGTCGCAGACTGCTATACGCGAATGCGGAATAGAAGGGCTTTAATGGAAAGGTAAAGTGAGCGAGAGACAGAGAAGGCGTACTTTGGTGGCGCGTCCGCCGCGTCAGAATTAATTGAAAGCGCTTTCGACGAAGCACTCGAGGGCCGTTCGTTCGCGCCATTGTCCGGATTAAGCGTTAGCAGCAGCGGCGGTGCACATGTACGAGCATCGCTCGCGAACATCAGGTAGCAGCTTGCACACGTTAGTGGCTTATGTACATGATGATGACTCGAAGAGAGAGAGTGAGAGACAAAGAGAGCTGTGTTATGACTTGATTTCATCGCTCAATACCCTCTTCATATTGTTCGACTTGACAATTGTTCGCTATATTCGTATTATAGGATATAACAGTATTGCAGAGCTCTTCTATTGCTGAGATTATTGCTCTATTTGCCAATGTGCTGAGAGCGATATAGTCTCGTTACTGTCATTGATTTTTTAATAAATCGCTAATTCGCGACTGTTTACTCGGAGGCTGGCATGGAAAAAAGCTCGCGCGAGTCAAACACCCGCGCAGTCCTATAATGCATCGTTTGCCGGTAATTTCGAGCTCGTTTGTCGCGTTGATGCAAAAAATGGATAATATCAACTCTGTACATATAACGTGTCTTTTTGCGAGTGCCACACTCTCTTTCATGGGTGTATAAAATGCCTGATTCGTCATATTTACCTTTGACTCTTGCGGCGTGCGCTCATGCATACACACACACATGCATTAAGCTCGTACTAGTGGCGAGTTATAACGCAGTGAAAAAAAATATACCCTTAGGGAGCTGTAATCACGCGTACGTACACGCGTACTAACTGTAGGGCAAATTAACGTTTTTCAACGTTTTTTTTTGCATACCATGGCCCCGCGCGCGCAGCGAAAAATTATATGGAGCGAGATAATTTTTTTTGTCTACTGCAGCTCTCGTGCAAAAAAGAGCACTGTTGATAGAATATCGTATAACGTTCGGGGGTTTCTCTATCCTCTAACTATCATTCCTTGGGTTACTTTATGAGAGAAAATAAAACGTGTGCGGATAGTTCGCTAATAGTACGAACCATATACTTTTGCCTTATTAATGCAATGCAAATAAAAAGAAATTCATTGGAAGATACGAGATGAAATATTCTCGTATATTTTCAATTCATCGGCTTTTAAATATTTTATCAAAATTGAACACAATGAAACCGAGTTTTTGTTTTACAAATATGGTTAAAGCTTTCAACAATGGCATAACGCGGAAATTAAATTAATTTCATCAATTTTTCAAAGTGTTAAATGAATTTCCATTTCCCGCTTTTATTCCAAAAACAATGATTTATTTGCGTTTTACACTGATGAAAGGAATTTAAAGTAAAAGCATGATATTGTAATAAGTAATACGCGATGTAAAAATTTGTGCCGAAACGTTGAATTTTCTGCTCGTAAATCAATTCAACTTTATTTTCTCAAGTTTAAAATGCAAGGAAACCGCAGAAGGCGAGATCGAGAGAGAGAGAGGCTAAAAATAGTAAGGGTTAGGCGTGGCAAAGGCATGATCGAGAAGGTTGAAGGATGGAAAATGAGATATAGTGTAATTGAGAGAAAAAGAGCAAAAATGCAAAAGATGGAAAGAGTAAGCAAGGGAGAGCCGAGAGAGCGAGAAATGGAATGGCAGAGAGAGAAAATATGATAGCGTACGCGGCCTCAAGATATATTAGCGTTTGAATGCTGCCGCGTGCACGCGCTGCGCAACGAGGCCGGGGCATGTATGAGAGGCGTCGGGGCGAAATTAGGATTATGTCGAGCCGTCTTTGACAATGGGTAAATACACGTTTAATACAAATATTATATTCGAAAAGGAAATGAAATGGAATTTGCTTTGCCGCATCTAATCTATAAATGTATGCGCGTGAATGCTCGGGCCTTTCAAATGCACCGCAAGCCGTGTATTTATTCCCTCGCTCGATGAGTTTAATTTTCAGATAAATCATCTGAATAATTATTCAGAGGCTGCGCGTCGTAAATAGGAGAGCTTTCAAGCTGCACGAATACAAAGTTTATAGGCATAGAAGGCATATGCGTTTTATAAGTTGTTTTCCCAAGATCTGAACTGAAATTAATTTCAATTTATAATAAACATTATTTTTCTAGTTTCTTAAATTGATAACTAATTACGACAAAGAGTTAAAGCAGGTGTTTCTTGATACGAAAGTTGATTTTCATTACGTAAAATATCAAAATATCACTGGATTTACCCATAGGAAGGAAAATGAAAAATTGATCGTTTGACTTTGACGACGCGAATCGCAGAAGCTGCAGTAACTTCTTACAAGGCGCCTTTGCTGCACGTTATATGCATGGAATACGCTCTCGGCGAAATTGCATTCGAAAGACGCTTAAGACTTGCAGATACGTTTATAAGCGACAATTTCGTTTGTATCTCGGAGGTGCGCGGATCGATGTTTACGTGCATCGCTCGAGCTGCGTTGCAAGTTCATAATGAGATTTGCGTTTGTTGCCGTGATTTTGCGTATCTATGGACTACAAACGTTTTCCGGTATAGAATGAGAGAGAACTAAAAAGTCGAAAGACGACTCGTGTAGGAGTGGCTGTGGATAATGGAAGATTTATAAATTTTTAAAGGGCCGAGGATAATTTTTCTCTTGTCACCCCGCACTCTGACCCGATTGACTATTTATTCAGTGGACGAAATGTATTTACACGCGTATACGTGTCGTAAACGTATGTAACTGCCCGTACGTACTGGAGCTGCGGTCAAATCGTGTGCAGTGAATCTCATATCTCGGTCGTGTGCCGCGCGCGCGTTCAAAGGATTTCAGCTGGCTCTTTCGGCTGAAAGCATGGCTCGTACGCCCGAGACAGGAAAAAGGGAATTTCCAAATGGGCTTGACTGCGTTTCAAAATTGTGGCTTGACTGAGGAGAGCGAGAGAGAGAGGGAAAGAGCTTATCTTTCGCGTTCGCCGCTGCCACACACTTCTTTTTTTCGGAAGGCGGGAGGGAGTGGCAACGTTTGTACTTACGCACGCCACGGAGCTTGCAGTTTGGTATGTGCTTTTACCCAGCGCGCGACACGCTTTAGATTAGGTTTTATCGAGTTCTGAAACTTTTGCGGCGCGTCCACGTCTGTTTGTGTGTGTATATGGCGAATTTGCTTTGTCGACGCTGCGCCGCACATACAAAGGAGTCGATATTTTTTGTTTCGTTTCGCGTAGCACACACAGTGGTGCACGATGAAAAATAAAACAAATTACGCGACGCATACACTCACGCCAGAATATACAGGAGGCGAGTCGAGCCAAAATTCGTCCATCTAATGTCGTACTAATTTTGGCCTTGTAGATAATTTTGTTGTAGATCATGTAAAAGGATATGTTTTAGAGCGAGCGCACATTAAAGCTCTCTTTTGTATAATAATATGTACGTTATAATGTAGTTTGAATCCGACTCTGTGTACTGTGCTTTGGAACTAAATACTATGGGCACGTTCGCTAATTAAATCAGCTGTGTGGCATCTAAATGTGAATTGGGACTATACTACGCGCGCACACTGACACACAACTTTTGGGCTTCAGATCTCATATTCTCAAAATAATCCTTTCGACTGCTACATAAGCCGCTATCAAACTTAGAAATCTGTTTCGCTCGCGTGGATGTATACTACTGGCTCAACTTGGCGTGGCGCATCGCAAGCTCCGAAGCTTTTGACTTCTCGCAGGCATTCAAAAATACATTTATACGTGTGCATGTGATACATACAATACACGTATTTATATCTAGTACGATGCAGCGCATTTATTTCTCTTTTTTTCTGCTGGAAGCTTGAAACTGATTTTATCGGAAAAGCAGGTACTCGGGGAAAAATATGCTTTTCTCCGACCAGCGCAGCTCGCGTGAGCTCCCGCGCGTAGGAGAGTCGCTATATATACGTATATATAGCGCGGCAGCACACAAAGTCGAAATCTCCCGCTCGCCAATTGAGCCTGATAAAGTGTGGAATTTCATACGCACGTACGTATATGTAGAGTTGCGCATCCGACCGCGGACAGAAAGAAAAGCTGCAGTGCGCTGCAGTATATACGCACAGCACGGGAAAATCCTTTTATTATATATACCGTTATATATATTCGTTTGAGCTTTCCAAACGGGGGAATAATATATTATTTACCATGGCTATATACTTATATATCTGTACTTGCATGGAGCTCGAAAAGGAGAGAGAGGGAGAGAGAGAGAGGATATATGAGACGTCAAGGGGCGCGTTATACTTTTCGAATTAAGCACTCTCTTCTGGCTGCAGTAGCTACTTCTACTCTGGCTTTTGCTCATTTTTTCACGCTTCGTACTTTCTTTTTTCATTTGTATATTCTTATGCAAGCTTTGCATTCTGACATTTTGTTGTTTTCAGATTTTACTTTTTACTTTGGCTGCGAAAAAGAATATTGAAACGTTACATGGCTGCTACTTTAGTTTTTTGTTTAAAGAATTCCCCAAAGTTACTCCGAGACCTTATGCCCTGCGTTTCGAAAGTGTATTACACGTACATTGATGGATATCCTAAGCTTCCTTCCAACGAGATTTCATTTTTTTCCTTCTATATATCGATCAAAAAACTTTTGTAAGCACAGCGAATTCGAAGAGCAAATGTTTCTCTCTGCCCAGAAATTCGGTTTGCAGCACTCGAACGATAGAGAGCGAGAGAGAGAGAGAACGGAATTTCATTGCAAAATTATGGAGCTGGTTTTTTTTCGTCGTACAATTGACCATTATTAAAGCGTGCGTGACAATTTGCAGTTAAGCGGGCAAATTCAAGCCTTTGCCAAGAAACTACCGGTCGTGCCCCCGTATATACCGAAATCAGGTCGATTTTTTCCAACCCCCTTGCATATACATACATACATACATACATAGCTCGTCGCTCGTCTTTTTTAGATAAAATTCGAGTCGATGGAAGAATTCATCTTCACGTGCTAGGACGAGACGAGCGCAGTGCTAAAACATTGCGCCGGTGCCAAAATATACACGGCTTATATCGATTTGGGTCCCTTCCTTTTTCGCACATATACCGCGCATATAACTATATATATATCTCAGCGTGCGAAGTACAGTAGCTGCACTCAAGGCTAATAAAATTACTCGCGCAATCAGTCACTCGTCGAGGTGAATTTTATATACATACGTATACGAGCTAATAATCATCGGCGCGGCTTCTCGAGCTCAGTACTGGTAGCTCTGTGTACACAAGCTACTACTATGCGCGTAGAGAAATATAGCGTCGTCTCAGCATTTTAAGTAAAATAAGAACTCGAATAGTCAGCTGCTCGTGCGGATATCCATTTGCCGAGTCGATAAAAAGCCCTGCAAGTCGTTGGCCTTTACGCATAATATATATAACGCAGAGTCTGCTGCTATCCTCGTTGATGTTCTGGTCAATCTCGGTAATTGCCACGCTCGTCGTTTCATCGTCTAGCCACGGCTATATTATATACGCATGTGCAGCTATATAGTTCCGGGGCTCTCTCTCTCTCCCTCTCTTACGCGCGCGCCCGCGCATTATCAAGGGAAATGAACATCAGTCGCAGCGAAATCGCTGTAATTAATTAGCTGAAACCCCGCGAGACTGTGCTCAAGCTCGCAAGCGCGCGCGCGACTGAGGGAAAATGTGATTTTTTTTCCTCTCTTTTCCTCCGCCAATTCCGCCGCCGCCACCGTCTTCTCTCTTTTTCCTCGGTCTAGGCGATTTTTGTGCCGTGCGATGCTTAATTGAAACTCAAGAGACACTACACTGTGCTATGCGTTCTTTGATTGAGAGAGACGTATAAGCGCGCTATATACGCGCGTAGGTGGGAGGCGAGCGATGATGACGATGCTGATTTACTCTCCGGGGGATTAAAGACTATCCCTTATTTGGCAGAAGCTGGAAATTTTTCTGCGAGAGTGTCGTATTTCGATATGCGCGCAAAACGTTCCTAATATTACTTATTTGTGCAAAGAAGTCCGTGTGGAAAAAATAGTCTTTTCTCATTACATGCCAATACATCGATGTAGTTCCTCGAGAGGGGAAAATATTAAAAGTAAATCTAGTTCAAGAGATTTTATAAAAAGTAATTTAGTTAAATAATGTTGCAAAAGAACATAAATTCGTTGCCTCAAAGACGAGATTGCCCAAGGTCAACCCTTCGAGCGAAATAATTTGCCTCCCAAAAAACTGCCAAAACGTGTGCTACAGGAAATACAGTATACGTAACATAGATGTACAATAACTTGTCGAAAAAGAAGAAAAAAAAATTAATTTGCATAAACGTTTCTTATTCTGGCCTATGTATACACAATAGAGAAGCGAAGTGAAATTCCCTCTATCTATACGGCTGAAGCCGGGCGTCGCAGCAACGATCGGCAGGCATAATCTTCGCTTATTATGCCTTGTACTCGGCTTTTGGACCCTCCTTGTGTCTATAGCACGGCCGACGATATATATTATACGATATACATAAGGCTCTGCAGCGGTGCTCAAGAAAACTTTCGGTATACGTCTGAGAACGAGGCTAAGTGTTTCCCCTTTTGCTCGATATATATACGTCGTACTTATATATAGCAGGACGTCGAACCATATGCTTATTATTAAAGAAGAAAACTGCCCTGGAAGAGAACGCCTCGTCGTTTGTATATAATGCATATATAGCTCGGCAAAGGGGTGCGAGAGAAAAGTTCCACGATTTATATTTATGTACATATTATGTTTATATGCAGGTACAATACGAACGTTGAAAGATTCAAGGCCCCGCGCGTAAAATTCAGAATGCGTAAATTTCTCGGGAGATAATTGAAATATTGGATGAACAGGTGAAAAACGCATCGTCGCTTCTGTCCACGCGATGCGGTAAAATGAGCTTTCCTCGGCAATATCCTCCGAGCTTTTGTATGTGTGTATAATAACGCATGTGCTGGACGCACGCGCGAGGTTGAAATAATGAAAACTTCGGAGCTTTATAATGCAGAATGTGGAACGAGAGAGAAGGAGAGCCAGAGAGAGAGAGAGTGAGATAAAATCAAAAGTATATTAATATATACAAACTGTCCCTACGCTGCAGTGCGATGGCAAGAGAGAAGATACATGGCGCGTGAGACCCTCTATTATAATTAAAAGTTGATGCTACCGCGCTATGTTGCCGCCGCCGCCGCCAGTGTACCGGTGAATTTTCGGCAAATTAACAATATTGCATGGAAGGGGGTGGGGGCGGGGGAGAGTACAACGCACGCACACACACACACACACACACACACACACACACACACACACATACATATGGCTGAATAGAACTGCGCGCGAGCGCGTCGAGATTGAATTATGATACCAGCAACGGCAGTGGCGGCGGCCTGCAAGCTGGCTCCTATGGCTATGTATGCATAATATAAGCAAGGGCTCTAGCAAATTGAATTAACTGCGCGAGAGCGTATCGGATGTATATTAGCTATGATACGCTTCAATGGAATTGCGATGTTACTTAAGTATATAGACGTTTTTGCAGCACAAGCACCACCATCGCCGCCACGCGCGGGTTGAAAACTCAAGTTGATTTTAAGTATTGTGCTCTCTATCTATCTCCCACTCTCGCTGCTGGATATATCATGAGGGTATACGTGTGTGTGGTTCTGTGCGCGCAGATTCTCCGATCCTGTATTATGTATATACGTTTACTTTGCTACATCATGCGAAATGAGTTTTAAATTAGATCAGGCAAAGCAGAATAGACCGAATCGCAGCCGTAAATACATCGGCATTATTTAGCTCTCGAGAAGTAATTTCATTATTTCAAAGTCGTGGCGGCCATTATTTTATTAAAAAAAAAAACAAATGATAATAATAACAATAAAAAGAGAGAGTGGCTGAATGTCTTGTTCGAGAAGAAGCGATCCCTCGGCCCCCTGCGCTGCGATGAATTTTCACAATGGGCACTTAACGGCTAATTAAAGTTTGCGTTTGTCGTGTGCACGCGTCGCGCCTGTGTAATATCGATAAGCTATATATACACTGCAGGACCGACTGAATATACACGCATCGAAAAATCGACGCAGCTCCTGTACGTCTAATAATTCAATGTAATCAAAACCAACTGCTGCTTGATATTCCCGTATACGGGGTGAATCAGGAAAGATGCTTGGAATACAAATTTTTGAAATTCTGACCTTGCCATCGGAGAGTTAAGAAAAAACCCACTTCAATAAAATTAGATCATTTTTTTCGAAAGCAGATTTGAGATTCGTACACGGTGCCGTTGTTTTGGCCACTCGTGTGCTATCATCCATCGTGATTCTCCCCATATATATTTTATACAAGCACGCACATTGGACGCGCATTTATACACACGTATATCGTATGTGTGTAATTAAATAAAGTGCCCCTAATGGATTGCATTTACACACTTTGCACTGGCGTACGCATAAGCATGCGGCACGGCTGGTGCGCGCGATCGGTTTCTGCGGGTGTGATACGCGCGCGCGCGCCTCGGCCACGTACGGCCGCTTAAATATATTCAAGTTTGAAATGAATCATCGTTGCCCGTTACGCCGTGAAAGGGCGTGAAACGTATCCCAAGCACTAAACGTCGCTTGCCGACTTTGCGACCTTAGGCTGTTTATCTCACTTCTTCCCTTCTTCCTTTTTTTTTTAGTTGACGATTTAATTTCTACTGCGTGTACGCACTAAGCGTCGAGTCAACACCCGTGCCCTATAGCAATTACCGTATTGTGTTCGCTCGCGCCTCCAGCAGCTCCTTTTTCCTAATTAAAATATTATTTGCAAAAGAAGCGACGTCGACCACCGGGGGTGATGTGTGCTTTTACAGGATTGAATTCACGCGTTGCGGCGCGCGAGCTGCTCGGCACTCGCGTAATGCGATCCACTTTTGTTGCTTGTGTCAATGATCTCGCGCTGCATCGCTGCGTTATATATACACGCATACGTATACAGCAGCGACAGGACGTTTACGAGGCTGTTTCACGACTCCACGTCAAAGGCTTGCGAGGCCATTTGGATAGGGTAAAGAAGCACCAATTAAATGGGCGAGGTTAAAAGTTCACTTTTAACGATTCTATGAAAGTAAAAAAAAAAAAATGCAGCGGCGGCAGCGGCAGCGAGTCAATCTCCTTTGTGGCTACCTCGTCAGAGAGTTAAACAAGCATCGGAAGTATGAGAGATAAATGTCGCTTCTCCCTCTCCGTCCATCAGCTGTATAGTTTCAGCGCGCAGCTGAAATCCGCATCCTCGCTCGCTCGCTAATTACCCAAACGAACGGAAGAACGAACGACCGAAGGGTGGTATATAGGCGCGCGCATCGTAATTGCGCCGATCGCGCAAAGGTTTGACTTCTCCTCGGTGCGCGCTTGCCTCTATTTCTTCCTCGAAGAAAGCATTAGGGAAAAAAAACAAACGAGTATCGATTAAAGCTCCTGCCTCTCAGCTCGTGTAAATATATTTACACAGTAATCCTCTTTTGCGAGGTCTTTTTCCGATTTGTAAACTTTTGGGGTCTCTCTCTCTCTCGCGCTAGCTCGGCCACGACTGATTCAGCGACTGTTTGCCACTCTATATAATACAGCAACGCAGAGAGTGCATGGCTCGATGAATATTCACTGATTGCGGTCTGAAACGCCACCGATTCGACGCCGTATCCCCCTTGCGTCGCGCTGATGCCGCTGCTACCTCGCGCTAGCCGAGATGAGTTTAAATATTTAATGAGCGAGGCGCGCGCCAGCACCCCCCGCAGCTCGTAGCATACTCCATGACGCCAATGCTACGTGTAACTCTGTATGTACGCGGCGCGAGGCAGCGTGTGTACAACGCACTTGAAAACTTGTTTTCACTCGTTGGGTGTATCACGCGTATAGACAGTTGACTGCAGCGAGCACGAGGGCATAAACAGAGAGAGAAAGATATGGATGACAAGTGCCACGCACACACGTATACACCTACTAACGCGTACATACATACAAAGTCGGAGAGCTCGAACGAAATTTAATTTTTTACGTTTGCTCGTGTGCGGCCGATTGCGATTAGACCCCGGGATATATAACACGCTCAAGCGCGAACGAGTCGGTTACCGGTATTATAATTTGCTGCTGCTGCCGCTGTCCCAAGGGTGTCGTATATTTTTGATATAGCAATTTCCGGCGGAGCGTAGCGCGCTGTGCACAGCTCTTACGAACCCGAAAATTTAGCGCGTCCATAGTTTAGCCGATACTTATATTGTATATAAATGGAAACGTATTGAACGAAAATTCGTCGAGTAATGGAAAAAAAAGAAATTATTTTAATTCGACCATAAAGCATTGATAAGCCAAGTGCAACTAATGCTTGTGATAGTGTAGAGAGCGAAATTGTGGATGTTTTTTTGGCCCCCGCACGCACGCGCAGAAATATTAATCCAATTTCCGGGGCTTCTATATTATACGTATACGCGCGTCTCTCGATGTGTATAGGTATGCGGGGAATTTAGCAGACGCGCGCATATCATCGCGAAATGTGGATAAAATAACGCGCCGCGAGTACGAGTCGTGCAATTCTCGCTATATACCCTCGGTGCCGTGAGAGATAGAGAGAGCGCGAATAAGAGAAAGAGCGAGCCGCTAAAAATATCGCGTAGGGGTGTGCGAATTTCGAATGCAATTAAAACCACGTGTGGTTGTGTGCGTTGTAGGCGAGTATCTGTGTACGTACGTGTGTGCGTAATAGCCGCGTAGACCTTCTATTTTGCTTTCATTACATATTATATATTATATATAGCAGCGAGGTACATAAAATACGCAGGAGTGACTTTACCCCCTTTTCATCGACGTGGAACGCGAGCATCATTTTTATAACTTCGACGAGAAACTTTTTAACTGAAAGTTCAGACTTTATTAACGCGTGAGCTGAGAAGAGAAAGGAGAGAGGGAAAAATGAGAGTGTATGAGAGAAAGAGAGAGAGAAGCGAAGTTATTTTTATAATTAATTCAAAACATCTATTCAAGAGACATTTATCCCGATAAAAGCGTCGCGGCGAAGGAGCGAATGAAAAGAGAAGGAAAAAAAAGCACGAAATGTGACTGCAGCAACCGATGATGCAAGTGGAGCGCATTACCTACTTATGCTCGCGTACGCCTTATAACAAGCGTTCATACACAGTGTCGGTATTATGTATATTATATATAATAAGAACCGCCGCGTACACACAAGTATGACTTTCTTCGCTCGCTATTCACGTATAACGGGCGATATGCGCGCGGGTTGCAATGCCAGCGCGGGTAATGTCCTCTCGTTCGACCGTTTTTTTACACGTATACATACATGCATACATGACATATAATACACGCGCATGTATTTAGCCCAGTGCAGCGTCGAGCAGCGGTATAAAGCTCTCCTCGTATACATGCATACGAAAACCCCCATAGTCGTTTGCTATGATGAATATACTCTCCGACGGCGGCGTTCTCTCTCGTTTTTTTTTTTTCAATGCCACTACACACTCTCTCGACTTTTTTACATGCTCGACAAGCATTATCATCGCCTGCGTTCTCTCTCTCTCTCTCTCTCCCCGCCCCCGGTGTGCCTTTTTTTCCTGTGCAGAGAGCCACTCTCTCCGCTTGCTGCACCGATCTGTGCTCACACACACACAAACGCGAGCATATAACACAGAACTTGGTAGTAGTACTAGGGCGCATGATTTATCTACGTTTCGACTGCCACTTGGCCTGCGTGCAATTCTCTCTCTCTCTCTCTCTCTGTTTGTATACATTCGTGTCTCGCGGATATTTTTCATACGCAAACTCGCTACGGTGATTTCGCGTATAGATGTGCCTCTCTCGATTCCCAGCGACTCTGTGGTATATATACCTCGCGGAGCTGCTTTACTTAATGATTTATTTAATTTTCGTATACGTACGCCAAACTTATAGCGTATTTGTGGTATACGTGCATTTCGATCGAGTGGGTATTATGCAACGCGCTCGCGCGAGTGCAGGAAAAAAAAGAGTATAGCAAAAGCTCGTAGAGTATCGAGCTTGGCATTAGTGTGTGTGTGTGTGAGTGTGTTGGCTACGCTCATGCCGAGCTAGATTGCGCAGAACAATAAATTCCTTAAACACGAAGCTCGAGCGAGCTCTACGCGATCGTTGCAGCTTTAAATCACGCGCGCCACTAGAGAAACTGCTTTCTCTCTCTTTCTCTTTCTCTCTCTCTCTTCTTTCTTATGTATATAAAACGCATGCCTGTATCATATACGCGTGAACTTTGCGCAATGAAGTCCTCAAGTTTTATTCAACGCGCTCTCCGCTACGCGCCACTACATTATATAACACTTGGGGCCCAGCTCGTAAAAATCTGAATTCGCACTCTCGGGAGAATCCATTATGACAATAATAATAAAATTATTGCCAGAGTTAACGATCAAATAGCGTATAAATCCCCGGCCTCACGTAGTCCTGCAGGACGAATGAGTTTCTTGCCCGTTTCTTTAGCTTTGATAAAGTGAACGCAGCGATTTTTCGGGCTTTATACTGCTGCTGCTGTATATACGTGTATGTACAGGCGGGCGATGCACTGGTGCGCAGAGAGCTATATAGAGAGAGGCAAAGAGAACAAGCGCACCCCGCGCGCAGTAGAGTACGATTATTCGCATCAAGAGCGAACGCCGCGCTCTCTATAGCCTGCAAGCTCGCTCGCGCGCCAGTAGCTGCAAGCTCCGCCGGCGAAATTTATAGTGGGGTTTAATGCGGGTTGTCGGACATTTCTTTGTTTTCTCTCTCGCTCTTTCGCCGGCTTTAATGCAAGAAAAACGCGTATGTATGCCGCGCGCGCGCGTGCGACTTGGCTACTTCGCCGAGCTACGTAGCTACAGCTACTACTGCAACACTGCCGCCACCCCCTTCGTTCACTTGATAAAAAGCTCGATTTCGCATGTCGTACTCTCTCTGTCGGAGCTGGCCCTGGAATCTCTCTCTATCTCGGGCGCGCACACGAGAAAGAAGCGCGCGACTACAGTTCGTTAACGCGGCTCTGCACATTTTGCGAGCTCTGCATCTATATGTACGATCCCCTCTCTCTTTCTTTCTCGCGCACGCAGATTCTCTTAGGTTTTAATGGTTATGGATCGCGACCGAGCTTTTTTATACACAGCAGCCTACAAGCCCCGGCTGCTGCTTATATTACTGTAACGCGCGCTCACCGGCGCTAGTCCGAATTTATGTATTCATGGGTTTTCTTTGCTTTTTTGAGCTCGGCCCCGGACCATCGCGCGTTGCGCGAGGATATATAATTACTTAATTTTTACCGCGAGAGATTAAAATTTCATTTTACAATGGGCGCTCGATGCTTGCGCCGTGTATATATAGTCTCGTTATAATTCATTTTGTGATGTTCCAGCCCGACAAAAATCTTTCAATGTGATGAAACAAAGTGTCTTGAGTTGATAATGTCAAAGAAAAATTATACGTTTTCATAACGACGATAATGCGGCGCGCAATATTCACGTTCTAAATGTGAGGCAGCAAATATAGCACTGCCACTGTGTGCTTTTAAAATTTCAAAATCCTTCATAGTCGGGACGATTGTCAGCTGCGCTCGCGGCGCTCGATGTCCTCCGTTCTCTGCAGTTTATTAAAAATTAACCGCTCTAAAGCCGAATCTTTTGTAGAGACAAGATATTCTGATCCTATAAGCGAGTGTGTATATCTCATAATTCTGCGTTACATTATATCTGCCTGCTGCAGCTCGACGCTTGGATTTTCATATTGTAATGCGCATGGAAAACCATATACTGTCCCCTGTACACCGTCGGTATATTATAATTCATGAGGCCGAAAGTGAAAAAAGAAAAAACCAACCGGATCGGAGAGGAAAATTTTGTACTCTAATGCATGAAAAATGAATTACGCTCGCCCAGACGCGTGTACATCCCTGCGTGTAGTCTACGAGTATACCGACGCAAGGATGTCTTCCACCAATGAAAACGTGAAAATTCTAGTGTATAAAGCGGGATATACCGCTCTTCCGAGCGACCGTATCGTGTGCGAATCGCGCGATGCAACAATAATGACGCTCTCAGACGCGCAACCGCAAGAACTGGTACATTGACTGTCGATGCATGAGTCTATGCCCCGTCGAAAAAGGATATTTCCAATTTACTCTGACGAAAACGTCTTACCGATCGGGGAGAGAGACGAGCTATGAGAGAGGGGATCGGAAGAAAAATAAATATGAAATGAGATATATAACACAATGGATTCTTGCCGCACCTCCTTGACGCGCCCGATGTGTATACGCGCCAATTTCGGCCTCATCGCTCACGACGTGCGAGCGTGAATATATAACATTCACCTGCTATACTCGAGCGCGCGCATGATCCTGTCGATTCTTAATGCATCATCTTGCGCAACTTACAGGGTAGAAAAGCTCGCATGGGAAGGTTGGAGGTAGGAAAGAAGAAGGTCGAGATAGACGGATCCCGAAGGCCCAGTGCAATCTGCATGCCCACGAGACGGATGAAGAGCTATATCGCACGCTCGAGAAGCTCCCGACTGGCGCCTAGATGGATTCACTTTTGTTATATGCGTCGAAGAGAGAGAGAGCGAGAGATTATTGTTATATGTTTTTCATCCCGATAGCGTGCCGGGGCAATATTTTATTCTCACTCGGTTCTGGATTAATTTTTCCGATGCTCCGAGAGAGAGAGAGAAAGTTCGAGCGAGCTGCTGTGCAACGAAAACAAAGAATCCTGTATATTTTTCTCTTTGAAAAGAGGCAAAAACAAAATGTTGATAAATAAAGAATAAAAATAAAAAATACCGATCCGACCGAATTGGCTGCAGCTTGGAAAGATTCATACACCAGTGGGCATAAACAGCCTGCGCGCAATGCATAATATATATGCAGCGAAGCTGCACAGCTGTTGAGCTGCGCGTCGAGCTTGCTCCGTTCGCCCTGCTTAGAAATGGATTTTATTCCTTATTGCGCTTATTTAAGAAGCTTCGCTGCATACACAGCTCGCGTATATATATGGGCGATATAAAATTGCCAACTCGACGCTATCGGGCTTTTCTCACCTTGCGTGCGACGACGATGCCGACGACGACGACGACGCACGTCTCTTCGTGCTTCTGTGCGACTTACCTCGCTCGCTTCTTGCATTATCATATACACATGCGACGTTGGATTATTATTTTTTATTTTTATTTTTTTCTTCACTCTTCGACGTTCCACGCGAGCGTACTTTTTCACTCGGGGCTTGTATTTTTTTCACACATATATACGGCCACGTATAGGTACTGTCTGGAATTTCAATATGTATAGGTATATGCAATGGCGTATAGAAATCGTTTTTTATTCAAAATGCAAACGATTGCAGGCCTCGTTATTCGCTTCCTTGAACCGTCCGCCGTTCGTGTTATATATTTATATAAGTACGCAGCACAATGAAAATGTCGTTATAGGCGGATGATTGAAAAAAAAATTCTCTCTCCCATACATCCATCGAAATAATTTTTCTAGTGCACGAATCGTGTCGCATAAACGGAGCATACACAACTCTACAATTCGATACATTTTTTTAAAAATATTCAACTTCATGGTCTATATTTACTCGTATACTTGTCGGAGAACAAAGAGCAAGATTTTGGCCTGCATATATTTTGTGCGAGCTCGTCGTACGTCGATAACGGAAATGAACTTCGTGAGGCCCTTATGCTTTTTTAATTTTGAGAGCAGGCACGTGACGGACACTGTATCGTTGTTTTACCGATACATACAGGTTTTTTTGGCATTTTTATGTATCGCACATGCCTGTGCGCTTTGCGGCTCGGTGCACGCGTACAGCAGCAGCAACGAGAGATTTGGTTTATTTAGAGCGCACGCGAGCGCGATGCAAAATTCAGAATTTTTCGACTCCATCTCGTGAAAGTTTGATGAGCTCTCGAGAGTTGTTTGTGCAAAATGAGATGTTATTTTTATGGCTGCCGCTGCTGCATATGTATCTTTACTTTTTTTTACTATACAAAAAAAAACAAAATCATCGTAGATTTACAACTATGTAACGTATCAAAGAACCGAAGTACACACGACCAATTTTCTGTGAAATCGAACGGTCACAAATTTAAAATTTATTTTTTTAAATTTGGGTATGTTTTACGATAGAATAATAGAACTTAATTTAAGAAGTAAATAATGATTAAGTCATAATTGTTAACGGATATAGTTAATTTGTGAATGAAAACTAGAGGGTAATAGAAAATTTCGCCACGGGTTATGCAGATAGCCAATGGGAGAAAGTAATTGCGATTGTATTGATAGCAGTTTGTAGATATTAAAGATAAGCATAAATTTAGGAAAAACGCCAACTTGCGTCTCTGAAAAAAGGTTATAGAAGGTTTGAAAATTTCAAATAAAATTTGGAGAAATGTATTATTTTAAAAACAACAATTGTTCATGCCAATAGAAATACATTTTCCAGTGCCAATATTGAGTGGCGCTCAGGTTACATAGAGTTTTATTATTTACAAGACTACTCGTATATAAAGTAAAAATCTATAAAAGAAGTAGTCGATGTATTGCAGCGAAAATCGCCATGGTAAAGAGTCGTTGGCTTTTTTTTGGTCGCGCTATACTCGTCGAGAATTTACAAGTCTTCACGCGCCACTGCTGCAGCGGCATAAAAAAGTCTTATAACTGTCTCGCGACAAATTTTCGATCGATTTTTAGAACAAACCTGTGTGGATCTATATAAATAGTCGAGAGAAAAAAGACTCGAGAGTGGTTAAGGCTTTGGATATGGCCTCTCTCCCCCCTTTTAGCCGAAGGTAAATTTTATTTTTATGAAAGTCATCCTTTGACGTCACCAGAAAAACTACACTTTATATATACGTAGCCGTTATCGAAACGTTGCGGAAAATAGGGAAAGAAGATGAAAGAAGAAGAGAAAGAGAGAGAGAGGGAGAGGGAATAAAATAAAGTAGAAGAAGAATAAACCGTTTGGCTTTGCCGAGCTGAGCTCGAAAGAGAAAAAACGCGAATGGCATTCTAAGTTCGAGTCCTTTCAAGGAGTCTCTTCTTTTTTTATTTTAAATGTGCATATATCGTAAGACTTCCTCGCGAGCGTGCTCCCGTACCATTATGCAAATACGCCGAACGAAATAACAAATTAAATTCCGATTTTACATAATCAATTGAGAGAACGTGTTGTTATACGCAGGTGCAGTTCAACTATTGTACTCGGTAGGGCTATTAGCGGAATTTGCAGCTCTATATGCATTGTTATCGCAATCGACACAACTGGGCAACGTATCAACACTGCGCGTTTTGGATCAGATATGTGTAGCGAATCGTTCGACAACGAACCGGTGACGCATGACTAGAGCTATGGCAGGACACACTATTATATGATGTTTATGAGTGCAGGTTTACTATGCTACTGTCTGATTTTCATAGAATCGCGAGCACGCGCGCGAATCGCGATCGCCAACTCTCGACCCATCCCTATGTGCGGTTACATTGCTGCAGCACTGCCAATGCCTCTCGCTCTCGTTGATTGAACGATCACGCGCGACTCGCGAAGGGTAGGTAGGGCGTTTATCACTGTAAATATAGCCCGGACTATGTGCGCAGCTATCAAAAGGTATATACGCGGGCGTGCAGCGATGCGCCGAACAATCGTCCCGCGTGGCAGTATACGAGAGAGAGAGAGAGAGAAACAACGGTGGCTCGCTACAGCAACCGACACAACAGCAGCAGCGCCGCGACGAGAACCGATAAATATCGGTGTCTCCCGGTCGCTCGCGCCCGTTACAACGGACACAAAGATCAGTATGGCATTCGCGCTTACAGAGCCGTATATGTATACGGCGAAATGATATCGCGCTCGGGCGTTGACGCATCAGCTCTATGTATCTGTGCCGCGCAGATTCTATCGAGGATCTTTTGTCTCCGCTTGCTCCGAATGCTTTGTGTGTATGTGTGTGAGTCGCGTGATACCTTATGCAAGCGTATAAACCCCGAGCACACATACACACACGTACGCATGGGCTTGACGCGATATCACGTCGCTTTGGTATTCCGAGGGACCGGGACGAGAATTCCCGAGCTTGCGCGAACTTATTGTCCGACTGTGCTAGCACAGAGGATGGATGGAAAATTCGGCAGTCTAGGATACACTTTGAAACTCTCTCTCTCTCGAATGCGAGCAGTTGTAACGTATACAAATGATTCGCGCGAATATTAATCATCCTAATGAAATTTCACGTTGCCGCGTATGCTCTGATTAATCATTTATGTATGCAAGAGATTTAAGGGCGTCGGTCAGCGCGTCCAATCGCAAGTATAAATATATACATTTAGCATGTATACCGATCTCGTGGTTTGTTAATGAAGATCTCGAGCTTTGATATATATATATATATGCATTTTATATGTAACCCACGGAATTATTAAATTTTATATGAATAAACGCGATAGGAAGGGGATTAAAGGGCGAGAGAGAGAGAAAGAAAAAAGGAAAAACGAAATTCGCGCTAATAATACCCGGTATATAAATATATCGCGTGCGTGTAAAATTTTCAAGTCTAGCCACGCTCGCGTATAATTTAAAATAATCTCCCGACTCGCTACACACTTTTAGCCCCCGAACTGCATGTACAGTAACATTTATGATAGTGTGCGCGCGCGACTGGTTTTACACATACACAGACCCACACACACGCGCGCGGGATTCACTGAACAATTATTTAATTACCTGACTCGGTCGCGATAAGAACTTGCGCGCTGGCCTCTATTTTCATGCGGAGCTTTCGTTTGTTATACTCTACATATCATATACATGTATTAATGTGTAGCTCGCGCTACACACGGCGCGAAATATATAAAGTTGAATAACTAAAGCTCGCGCGAGCAATGGGTTCGGGACTTTTATCAAGCGGAACGGATATATCATTGAATTTCTCGCGACTCAAACTTCGGTGCCGCTCATGCGCTTGCATGCAACAGGCCGCGGATGTGTATGTATGTGTGCATATTATATATAAGCAGGAGAGCTAGTTTTATCTCTAGAACGGCACAGTGCGAACTATTTTGATTTATCGCCTCTTTGTTGACGATGCAAAATTCAAGCTGCTCCGCTGCTGCATGATACATGCGCGATATACGTATTTCAAGCTTTGCACAAGCCCGCCGCAGTTTATTAGCTTTGCTTTATATCGTTCATACACACGGGCGCGCGCTGGATGCATCCTAGTTTCTATCAGTTTTCGACGTTATTTTTTTCGGTTTTTGTGGAAAGTTTGATTGCGGATTCCTCGCGCACACACGCACGCAGATGCCGTGTGGAGGGTCGGGCGTGCTCAATCTAAAGTTTCGTTTATTTAGTTACAGGCCGCAGCTGTGCCGCGCGGCTAGAGCTATAACTCGGACACAAAAATGAGTGTCTGTTTGTGTATATACGAGCTGCTTACACACGATCGCCTCGACTCGACGCGTGGATTATACATTCGCAGAGTCACTTTTCGTGAAAAGAAGAAGAGGAAGGAAAAGGAAAAAAAGCAACGGTATATATCTATGCCGACTGCCCTCGTGCGGCTACACTGCGAGTGTATAATATACAGTGGCAAAGAGCAATGTATAAAACATGCCACGTGTGAATTCGACCCTGCATGCGCCATGCCTCGGCAGATCTCTTCTTGGCGCGCGCGCTAACAAGCTTGCGATTCAGAAGTGCGCTATGGCATATAGAATAGAGACATGTGCACGCGTAGCATATAACGCACACACACACACACACACACACACACACACACACCTAGTTCGTATATCCTACGCTGGTATTTACACAAGAGTAAGCCCTATGGCCAGCAGGATGGTAACGCAGACACATACAAACACTACGGCGTAACGAGGATTAGCAATGTAGCTCGCGTCGAGGCTAAAAGTGTGTCTGTGTGTGCGAACGTAAGGCAAGAAAAGCGCGTTCGCACCTACAGATATATATCTTCGCACTCGAGAGTCCGCAGCAACCGAAATTTAATTATAATATCGTTCGGTTATCTCTCTGGAAAATTTTACAGAGGGATCTAAAATCTGAGGCAAGAAAATTGGATTGGAATGTATACACGAAAATCGAGGGATCTGATTTATTTGTGTTTTCATCGCCTTTTTTTGCTCGTAAAATATTCAGTCGAGATCAATAATAAATCTAAGAAGTAATAATTAATTCGTTCGAAAATCTTCAAATTACTCGATGACAATGCATTATACGTTGACAATTTAATCGTCACAAGTCTGACGCGGTGAATATTTTACATCCACACAATTCGGCGCTCGAAACTAAATGTAAATTCGTGAGATCGTACGAATGCAAATCGCAGTAGTCGAGGAGGAGAGCGTGCCACGCGTCCAGTGCGCGCGTTAGAAAATACCTTATCTCCTACTCATCGGTCTATTATTGTCGCTCATCCAAAAGTCCCATTATTACAGCTGCGGAATGTAATCTTAACGGCAAAGTACGCGTATTTATACGAGGCGTTAATCCTCGACGTATACGCACGCACGAGGAGAAAAGGGCATATCCTAGTCTACCCACACACACACACACACATACGCATGAAAAGAGAGGGTCGACGCGTGCAATGTTCCGGCAGCAGCAGCAGCAACGAGAGATGCAACACGACACAACCCTCGGCGCCAACATATTTCCTACGGAGCGCATTTGCATGCATACATATATTAGTACGGATAATTGTCCGCGATGAACATTTGCATTCGAGCGTGTACCGAGTTATATACTGTGTACAACGACAACTGCAGTTTCGAGCCGATGCTGTTGTTGTTACTGCTGCCGCCTAGACACCATAAAATTGGTCAAGGGCGTGATTCGTATACGGCTGTGACTCGCCAGCTGGAGGCGGGATCGATGCCTTTTCTGTCTCGCATCGAAAGTACTATTTATTTTAATTTTAATCCTAATTGCGACGCAATCAGTTGCAAGCGATGTGCGGGTCGCGTCGAGCTCTCGTGCAGCCAGCCTGCGACGGAAGAATGACGACGACTCGCTCGATAAATTTTAATGCTACCAGTGCAAAACAATTATCCATCCTCGTTCTTCGAACACGTTGTGCGTACTTCTTCGCACACCGAACCATTTACCGATGCCCATTGATCCTCGCGAGCATTGTCATGCAGTATTTCCAAGAAGAATCACCGATGCAATTATGCCATTATTATATGTATGAAGCAGCAGCTCACGCATCCGTGTGCTATATAGCTCTGCCACCGAGCGATTCGAATTGTAACATAGTGTACACATATACAGTCCAAATAAAGAAAGAAAACTCGTCTCAATTGAATTTTTTACCTTGTTACGGTCTGTACCCTGCACGCTGTTATATACACGGCCCTACCAGCGAGGCGTGAAGGCAAACGCGCGCCTAACGCGATTAAATAGCGCATTATATATAGAAAACGATTTTAATCCGCGGAATATATAGCTCGAGCCGAGCTGCGAGGAGTCACCAGCGCGGCGACAAGCAGCATCCTTGGCAGATGTTCCTTCTTTCATCCCATTCGCCGGCAACGCGCCCTTTTTCGATACGTACTCTCTTCTTTTTTTCTTCCAAGGATCGCCTTTGTACGCTTGTCTACACATCTGAAATGTATTCTTTGGACTGCAGCGCGAGTTTTTGAAACATTCGTATTATATTATAACGTAAAAATCGAAGAAATCGAGTAATTTTTTTTTATACGAAATAGCAGATACATACGCTACTACTCCTAGGTATCGAGATGAGCTGCAGAGATTGTAGATATTTTATTCCTGTCGAGCGTACTTACACGTCAACAACAGTCCTGCGCGAGTTTCGAACTGGCTTCTTCTCCTCTTTTTTCCTTTCGCGCGCGCGCGCACAAGTATTTTTCGATAAAAATATGTCAACGTTACTACGCTCCGTTATGGTCCTTGTGTAGCAGTATCTATATCTTTGTACGCGCAAGCTCGAGCGCTCGAACTTTTTATACGCGTATACGCGTATATTTTTAAAAATTCATCGATTCGCGTGTACAACGCTGTTTATATTAGGGTCCTTCGAAAAATGTCTGGAGTGCCAAACGGGTATACTCGTAAATTATTTTGCTGGACTTTAGTCGAGGCTGCTGCTGTTATATAGAAAGCGCGCAAGCCCGCAGGAACAAGCGCGAATAAAATAATCAAGCAGGCTCTCGCAGGCGCGCAAACATTCTCTGTATACGCGAACAAATTTTTTTTTCTTTTTTTTTCGGTTTTGATATTTTGCGCTTGTCGTGTAGCCTTGGATTTAGAAACTAACGCGAGCAATGAGAGAGAGAGAGAGCCGAAGCGACGACGACTACGACGACGGCGACGATGGCGACGATGGCGACGATCATCGTAAGCATGTGGCACGCACATATTCGCTCAAAACTTTTTAACCGCGCTCAGCAGAGTAGAGAGCAGAGAGTAGAGAGAAAGAGAGAGAGAGAAAAAAAAAGTTCATTTCCCTCCTGCGTCGCCGTCGTGATCGTCGTTTTATACCGTCTAGCCGCGTACGTGGCCACTTCAACATCTGCTATTATACGCTATGCGACATATTTTTGAGACTTTATGCTATTTGGCCGCATCTCCTATATATAATACGTGCATGTAGTACTCGTTTGCACGCGCATTTGCTCATCATTGAATCTTTTATTATTTCGCGTTAGGAATTTTTTTCCTCACTCTCTCTAGCCATCGTGTGGTCGATATGTATGTATACGTATATAGCGAGTCCACAAGAGGTAGTCGCATAAGAGAGGAAATGGGAGAAATATAAAGCCTCATAAACTAGGATTGCGGTAGCATGAAAAAGTACCTTCCGACCTATACGCGCTCTACAAACGTTCGAGTTCGGTTGTCTCTCTTTTTTTTCTCTCTCTCTTTCCCTCGATATACGTACATAACCGTGTACTGTATGCACACATCCGCATTTCCCTCTTAACCAGATTTCCCGGCATTTTTACCCTCGCTCTTTAGCCCGGCACTGGTCTGCATACAGCACCACACACACACACACACACACCCGCACCCATCTATACGTATGCGTGTATCATATATAATCATATGTGTGTATATACAAAAGCCCCTCGAGCGAATACAAATAATATGTGATGTATATGGATCTTGGAGTACTGTATACGTACGTACGTAACTGGCTTATGTAGCACGCGTACATATATCTCGCGCGTGTGCTGATATTTTTATTTTTCGAAATTGACCGTACGCATGGAAAGATGCGAAACGATACGCGCCATTTTTCGATACGCGTATTAAGTAATACGTGCGTTCGTACTGCAGCAGCTATACACGGGCTCGCGCGCGCGGGGGGTGCAGGCCATTACGCGCGCATTAGTCGAACAAACGTGTGTACGAGCGGTACACGCATACGCGTATATATGGGAAAATCCGCTTACTCGTTAATACTTTATAAATTAAATTCCTTTTTAAATTTTGCATGAATATTTTATATGAATGATTGAAATGAAATTTTGGACGAATTCACCATTTGAATCACATTTTTTTTGATTTTTACAATAACTCGAAATTGTATTCAAACGCGAGTTCATACTCTATTTATTATTCGGTTGATCGAGTAGTCGCAACTGAAAAACAGATATACTAATCAATGTCAAAAAAAATTTGAGTCTATTGCGTAATTTGGTTCAAAACCGTAATTTTACTTATGTAATTATGTTCTCTTTGCTACTTGCAGATTTATAGACAAAGGTACCGGCCATCTAGCGGTGTATGCAAGTTTTAGTGAACTTTCAACAATTTATGAACAAAAAAAATCGGTATTAATCCAAGTTATATAAAATTATGTTTTCTTTGCTACTTGCAGATTAATAGACAAGGGTACTCGCCATCTAGTGGCGAATGCTGGTTTTATTAAATTTTAATACATTTTCTAAGCAGTTGGTGAACAAAAAGAATTCGGTATTAATTCAAGTTATTATCAGTATTATTTCTAAGATAGATTGAAATTTATTTCAAGTTTTAAAACAATCGTTGACCTTAGAATCAATTTCATGGACATGATTATTTTAGTTTTTTTTTTTGATAAGTATTCACAGAAGTGTGTTTTTAAGAAAAATTGACTTTGAATGAGCGAAACATCTATGAGTCGGGGATTTGTCCATATAGCACTGATTAATAATATCTTATTTCCGACGGATTCTCATATTAATTTTTAATCTTTATGGAAAAAGCCATTAAGGCTCGAGCGCACGCGTGTGTGCGAGCGTATATAGTATAGTATCATAAAGCTCGCGATGCGCGTGCACTTACATATAATACGGAATATATATGTAGTGCAGCGTAACAGATCGATTGAAATTTTTCCTCGCGCTGCAGGGCGAGCATTGTAAACGTGGTCTGCGAGCAAAGTGCAACTCAACCCCCCGGCCGCGTGGTATAACGGTCACGGACTCTCGACCCTATACATATATATAGTCATAACGGCTAGTTGTGCAGCGCATAAAACAGTTAGCTCGTCGCTCGCTCTTTTCTTTCGGTACTGCAGCTTCGGTACAGCTTCGCACGCGAACCTCGGCCACTAGCGGATATCTGCTTAAAATATTAATAAGCTTATATTACTGCTGCTGTTGGCTACCGACTCGTTAATGGAGATTTGGCTGTGGCTTGGAGTGGGCGAACTCCTGCTGATGCTGCTGTTGCCGACCTTTTTCACTTTCAAATAAACCATCGTTTCCGAAGAGAGCAAAAGGGATAGTCGAGTAGTACAAAAAAAACTTTGATTTCACGTTAATGCTCTCATTGAGCTGAATTAGCAGCTGAGATTACATTATTATATGAAAAATTCGTAAGCGCGTATAATAAATAAAGTTTGATTTAACACTCCCACGTATTTTTCTGTGTCAGAGGTGTGCGGGAAAAAAGTAAAATAAAAGTAGCCGAGAAAAGTCGATGCACGTCTTACAGTGGGTGAACGGCAACGTTTATATATATATCGACACGAACTTTTTCATTCGAAGAAATAAAGGCTTCGTTTCTTCTCTCGAGGTCTGCGCGCTCTGCGGAGTGTTCCACGTGTTGAAAGGCAATAGAAGCGCGAAACTGTGTAGTGGAGCGACGTTTTATACAAAGGAAATTTTCACGTTTGTACAAAGGCAGCCTCGAGGTTTTCCGATGCTGTACGGGGCCACGCTGCCGTATGCATTGCGGCCACTTGCTTCGTTTTGCTTTTTTTTTTTTATTCCTCGCCATTCTAAGCTTTGCTCTTTCTCTCTGTCTTACTCGCTACGGTAGCTGACGCGTAGGATTTAAGTGCTCACCCTTTATCTGAGTGAAGGATTGCAAAAGTGTCTTTTTTTCCTTCGTATAATGCTCCTCGATATATACTGCATACGCATCCATTATATGTGTGTGTATAAACGAACGCGACTATATACACTGTTGCTTCTTCAGCTGTTTCGTTTTTGCCGCGCTTGATCTTACCCCATTCTTTCTCGCGAGTCGAGAGAAATTTTTTTTTTTTTGCCGACTACGTGGGCGCGTCTCGAGCCGTAATACGCTTCGTTCAAAAAGTGACTGCGCCTATAACGTTATACATTATGCAACGTGCACGCATATACGATACATATCCTTTTCGAAACAATTTTCAAAAAATTCCGGTATTTGCATTCATCGTGGCTCCAGTGAATGATCGGAAAAAAGCAGAAAAAGAAAGGAAATATTTTTCCGAAAAAGCATTTTGCACGTGTCCGGATACTGAAAATGCATGATAAATTTCTCCTGGAGTATAAGTATACGCGCGCGTATATCCAGCATATGTAGGCACTGCGCGCGCGGGGCAAAGTGCAAAAAATGTATGCACATTTCAAACACGTGACATTTCGATTTACAATACCAGCCATTCACGCAGCTATATACCGTATCCGCGTACTTTTGTTCGCCGCGCGCGTGCGGTATAATAGAAAAGTTTTGGATATGTCATACGGCGAGCAGTCGGCCGTATACACACAAACACTCGCACATACACGCGCAGGGCATTGATGTAGGTACGTGTAACGCGTTAAAAAAGTTGAACGAGAATCACAGCTATTTTCCTGCCATTTTACCTACGAATGCATATGTACAGCCGAGCGTCGTTCGCGCGCGCGGAAACAATATGCCAAGCGACGAGTTGCTGCTGCTGCTGCTGCAACGCGGCGGCCCCGCGCAACGTCGCGCGGGGAAAACCTCGCGATCGATCTGTTATGCACAAAAGCTCGTCGGATGTGGCGCGCACTTACGTATACACGTTATAAAGAGCTTGCAGCTGGAAGCGAAGTTCGCTCTCCGAGACGAGATGCTTATCGACGGGCGGGCTCAAAGTCCTCCACGCTGCACCACCTTCCGCCCTCCATTATATCGTGCATCAACTTGCAAATATATACGCGTCTGTGTACATTCGCCGATGCATTAGCTAAGGAGATGCATACACACACACACACATACACGTACAACCCCGTATAACCATACACAAGATGCTGACGACGAAAATTCGCCTTATAAGAGCGAGCGTAGATTATTTTAGAGAACGGCGGCTTCGATCGATCCTAATGTATGTATATACTGTGTGTACAGCGTATTTTCGACTCCAATGTGCCGGAGTATAAGGGATAAACTCCGGCTCTAGTTGCCGCTAATGATTGGCTACATTAACGGTATATACACACACACAGACACGCGGCGCGCACTAATCACATAAACACAATCGGATCCCCCGAAAGTTCTCTCGTTCAGTTGTTTCGCGCTGGCGGACACTTATACACCCGGATCCCTTATACACACACACACACACGGTGGTCAATATAATCCTAAACTTAAGCATTCGAAGCACGCCACCGACTCGAGCTTCGGCAACGCCAGCATTCCCCATTGTAATATAATAACCCTTCGACTCGTCGAATGTATATCTATCCATGGGAGTATATAAAAGAACGAAAGTTACGCGGCGGTCTATATAGCAGCTACCCTCGGCGCGCAGACGAGTTAGCAGCGACTCGACATGCAAATGCGCGCGAAAAAAAGGAAAGCAAAAAAAAACGGAACAGAAGGACGTGCTATTCGATGTATAAACTGGATCTCGAGCCGGAGCTCGCGCTGTTTGAAAAACCAATTGAATCGTATTAGCCGAGCAAATATATACGATATAGTCTCGCGAGCTTGAGAAATGACGAAGCTGTAACGTTAATCATCGATCGCGCGGGGAAGGCTCCCTTTTTTCATACACTTATACATTTACGCGTATAGCGAAAAGTAAACAGAGAGAGTTTGCATGCGTATATAGTATACAGCTCTTTGTTTTGCTGCCTCGAGGCTTTAGGTACTGTACATGATGCCTAGCTGCGTACTGCGAAAATAATCACGAATATCTAGATATATAAAAGCTGCAGCGCGGCAGTATATATAGAGTGAGCAAGGGAATTTTCAGGGAAACTCGACGATTTTGGGGGCGAGAATACGTGTGTAATATAAAAGAGAGAGAGAGAGAGAAAGAGAGAGAGAGCGAATGGAGAGCCTGGAGACATATTTATGCGCGGGCTTGCAGCTAATCCAGCGCGGCACTTGTTTGCGATAGGGTATACGTATATGCGCCTCGGCTGGCTGTGCGCGCTTACAAAATGCATAAACATTCCAGGCCGCAAACGTGCGCATACCGGGGCGAAAGTGGAAATGTTTGCTTTTTAAGTGGCGCTGAGTGGCGTATTCCGTGATTTTCTAGGCGCGCCGTATATTTATTATTAAACGCGTGAGCTAGCTGCCGCCACGATATATGCTGCGAGAGTTCGCTCTTCGACGAAGGCAGAAAAAAGTATTAGAGTCGATGACATTTTGATCGTCGAGCCCAGACAAGTAGTATGAATATTTCGCTTTTCCACACAAATATCGAGCGTAAAAATATATGCATAATTTAGAATTTTTGTCGTCTTTCCATCTTATACGACTCTTCTGCGAATATTTTTCGTCGGGATAATCCGAGATACTCTCCGCTATCAACAAACTTGGAAAACTTTGCGAATTATCCCCGAGATTTAATGTGTAGGTCTCGTTCGAATCTCCGTATATATCGCACCCCTCGTGTGGTGTATTTTAAGTGCTCTTCAACTGCCTCCTCTTCTTTTCCTTTCGACGAGGAGGTATATATACATATATTTGCCAAGCTTTCAGAGGCTAATTAACGCTCGACCAAGTCGATGTTGAATAAATCTCACCTCAAGCTCGCATCTCACTCGATCTCTCTCTCTCTTGACTTGTTTGAATTAATAGATTTCTTATTCTGCGAGGGAGGATTCGACTCTCGGAACCGGGAAAAGGGTACGCACCGTCTTTTTTTTTGCTGCCTTTTTTCTCTCTAGACTTCGCAGGAAAAAAAGTGCATGGTAATTTTTAACAATGATCATAATAAAATGATATAATCGCATATAATATATACGATCGTAATGGTTACTAGATAACCCCGTTTTCTATTTCCATCTGACAAAGAAATATCCGGACGTGTATATGCTGAATAAGTTGCGCGCACCATAGGCGAAAAGAATCTTGAGCAGCACAATATACTGCAATCCAAATTTTATGCATCGAATAAAATGTATACACTCACCGATCCTGAAAATATATATATAACCGTCGTAAAGAGTAAACTTGTGTACAGCTCGCGTCGTGCGAGCATTATACGCGTTGCATAGCCAAAGAAGAGAGCGAGCGAGAGGATTCGAGGATGTCCTTTTCAGAAGCAAAAAAGGAAGAAAAAAAATAGGGAAAAAATGGGACGTGCCGTGCAGTATTGCTCGTATTTTTCAGTTGAGAAAATTCACCCGCGGCAATTTCCTTCTCGACAACTCTCGAGCGATCCTATTTATTTACACAAAAGCGCATTTCTCGTGTGTGTAAAACTGGTATGACGCATAAATAGATCGACGCCGCCACAATACACCAATAAACAAATTATATGCCGTCGATGATTATATTCTTTGCATATTCCTCGGACGCCGCCCACGTTTGGAATTTATTTTTCTTTTCTTTTCTCTCTCTCTCTCTCTCTCTCCCGGTTGGCTATTATTCAAATGAGGAGGGCGAATGTTTATTCTAATGATTACTTCATTTTGGAGCTCTTGTTTTAAGCAACGAGATAGAAGCAGAAAGAGAGCGAGAGATAGACCGCGAGGGAGAACAATGTTATTCAAGAGTAGAATTGTGTTGAGTATTTAAGCTTCGTTTTGCGGTCGGAAAGCTTTCAATTAATTCGCTCTCACTACATAGCCCGAGCAGCTGCAGCAGATCGCAGATATGCGATGTTTTGCTTATAAACGACGCACCGATCTATGCGCACACACACCAAACCGTGATAAAATAATTACAATAACTTTGAATTGTCAATTAGACACGATATAACTTGAAATGTAGCAGCGCAGCAGCAGCAGTAGCAACAGCCAAATAAGGAACTGCTACGTCAGTTGGAGACATAGACACGACTCGTAAGCGCGTCTATATGCAAGTATATATAATATATGCCGCAGGCACGTTGGCCCATCATCCGCCTAGATCCGGCTCGACTGCAACTAGTTGTTGGAGTGGATATCTCCATTACATCTATTAATAATAACGCACGTAGAAAGCATATATGTACAGGTACACAACCCCTGCATACATGTAGTCCATAGTTCACAGCTTCGAGCGAGAATCATCTCGTGCATTTCTAAGCCGCAAGTACATAAACAATCACGCGTCTTTTCTAGAATTAAATTATTTCTTTCTCTAATTAATAATTTTACCATCATTTTTTACCAGTGGTATGAGAACGCGTTCTTTTTATGATTTCTCGTTCTTTTTCTCTCACTCGGTACGTGCGCGGCGCGCATCAGGGAGTTTATATAATTGAATAAAATAAAAAAAGAAGCGAATATAAGGAACTACCTCCGCTTTTTCCGCGCGCGCGCGCGCGCGAAGAGAATAATTGCTAGATAGCGAGCAAATTGAAAGTTGATGAAAGAAAGCTGCGAGGAAGAAGAAATAAAAAGCCACAAGATAGAGCGAGAAAGAGAGAACGATAAAGGGGGATGAAGATGATTGCGAATGACGTTCGACGCGGTTTGATCTCTCAGAGTGGCTGCGCGCAAGCTCGCGTGCGATTCCTCGCTTGCGTCCGTGACGAACATTTAAAGATTTTTCGTATGAATATAACTGCGCTGCAGCGGGTGTGTCGGCTACGTGGCTGTACGCGCGTATATTAAGCAAATTGCTCCACGGCTAAAAACTTTTTATCAGCCGCGCAAGAGAGAACCCATTAGACGAGGTGCGGAGCTTTTTTCCTCTCGTTCGTTCGGGAAAAATCGAATAATCGAAAATTTTCTACGGCTATAGTATACATACAAGTAACATACGTATACTACGTTCCCAAGAGTATATTAGCTGCTCTGCTAAATGGTATACATGCGCGCGTATCAGCAGGCGCGCACCCGAGAGGTCCGTTGCAGCAATCGCCGCCAAGTAAATCAAGTACAGACCGCAAGCTCTCTCGGCGCGCAAGCTCGCACACTCGGGCTGTCCAGTCTAGGCCGACACATAAACAGCATATATATATACGTGTACATGTTGCATGAAATCCTCCCCTCCTCCTCCTCCTCTTCCACCTTCTCCACCTCTCTTTCCCTCACTCACGTATACATGCTGTATTACATACGTCCGAGAACGCGGCGTATTATGTCGGGAGTTAATGCACAGCCTGTCTCGTTCGAGGCAAATTAAAATTTATGCACGTGGCTAAACTGACTCGGCCGCCTATGAATACGTATACGTACACTTGCCAAGTAGACTCTCGCTCGTTTGTGATATTTGAAAAATTGATGATTCGTTGCGTATATGGCAATCGAGTAATAAGAAAATCACCGGCAATAGCTCATCATCGATCCGTCATTTGTATCGCACGATATAACTTATAATATTCACCCGCTTCCTGACTTTTTTCCTGTCCGTAGCAACATTATAGTTCCGCATTGTTTTCTTTTTTGCCGCCGTGTTTAGCAGCGAGCACAGAGTTCATGACCTTTTCCTAACAATGACGAGCGCAACCTTCGCTAATAGTCTCGTGCGCGGTAGTCTCTGACGAGCGAAACGTAGTCTCATCACGGCGAAAAAGAGTAAGCTAACAAACAGCGAGGATTTGAATTTTTATAACGACGTTGAGCTGGACTTTTCTTTGTTAGCGAGGCTTACACACTTAGTGCGAGGCTCCTGGATTCTCAGGCTTTGAGTGCTGCTTTTTTAATTGTGCTGCTTATTGTCCATATATTTATTTTTTCGTTTGCATGTACGCGCTGATTCGCTTCCATCCAGTAGATTAGCATGCGATGCATTTTTTAAGACACATTCGCGCTCACTCGTAATATTCGTATGTTAGAAAAAAATGACGATAAAATTTGTCGAAGCGATTTTCAATGTCATTCATCGTCGTACGCGAAAGAACAAATGGATTAGTGGGTGAATATGGCACTCGATACATTATTGAAATATCCTTCCTTCGTGGCTGTAGGCGGCGAGCGTGCAGTAGCTATAAGTTAGTGGGTAGCTCGTCCTTGTCGTCGCGGTAGTTGCTTTTCATCATTTATTCAGGGAAAATTGAAGTTGTTACGCGAAGACGCGATCCCCGTGTGGTTAGTATGTATATTATGCAGTGCGACGATCGCTAAAAGAGAGAGCGAGGGAGGGAGGGAGTGAAGTAATAATTTATGAACTGCACGCGCTGCACTCGATCGATAGATCATTACGCGATCGATATTTTAATTCCAAATCGGTTAGTCGGCGACCTGGCGAGAGGACGCGTCGTCGTGAAAAAAATATTGCCATTCGCCGTAAAGTCGTACATCATATTGCCTCGCGCGAATTCCGTACGCATGGCAGAGTCAATATTTCCCTCGGCAACATAAACGCGCCCAGTCGGAGAAGCCGAAATTCAGTAATGGTCCAGCTTAGAGATTACAAGTTCGAGCTCTCGGGCCGTCTAATGGTCCAGGGGCCGGTAAGAGCGGATAGAAGCGACGCATTGATATTGCGAAAGCCGCTTATAAGGTGAACCCTCACACTCGACTCAGCTTGCTAGCTAGCTCGCTCTCTCTCTCTCTCTCTCTCTCTCACCTAAAACCGTGTTCGAGTGGTTAAGTAAGTGCTCCGTCCGATATTACCGCATGATTCCATCTCCGTCACGACCATTCCAAATGTCGTTATTGCACGTTATTTATTTACTTTTTCTTTTCAAAGAGCTTTTTACGCACGAAACGAACGGATTATCAAATAACTTTTATCAGTCATAGTTTGTAAATGGTAAAAATGACGAAAAAAATAATGCAACACACGCAGGCGTGGCGTCACCCGCTTGGTGTATTAAAGCTTAATTAGAACTTCGTTTCAATGTAGGTTTGTCGAGCACATCGAACGAAAATTTCTACTGGAGGCAATTCAACTTTTATGAACTTAGTGTATACCCATGTGTCTTTTCGATGCGGAAAACTGGAAAAATGACGCGTGCAGCGTAAAAAAAGAAAGATGATTATAATCAAAATGGCAAGTGTGAGGTATGTACGGATGAAATGAGAAAGGGACACTGAATTTCAACCTAAAGCCAACGGCGTATTTTTCATTTCCTTATCGCCGCGTACAATGAAAAAGTTTTATGGAGAGATAACATTCTTATAACTCGATTGGAATAATTTTGAAACTTATGGATCATTTGATTGATATCCTAGTAAAAATACTTTACATTAATAATGGCCTAATGACATAAAGCGCATTTCAAATGAACTGAAAATAACAATTTTACTGTTTTCAAAAATTTAGATTTGTTTTCAATCACTTTAAATACTATAAAATTACTTCGAGGTTTCACCACTAGATGGCGAGTACCTATATCTGTAAACGTGCAAGTGGCAAAGTCAAAATAGTTGTATAAGTCAACTATTAAGTAATTTAGCTTAAGTTTTTTCCAACTAGTAGGGCCCGGCTAATAAATTATTGCTTTAGTTACGAAAGAAATTTTTTTCTTGATTATCCTAACTTATAATTCATTCAGCATTTTTTTGATTTGTTATATTTGTGAAGAATAACATTTTTTCAAAGTAAAAATGTATAAAAGATAAAAAAAGCTTCCTCTATGAGGAAGCAAAACTTGAAAAGTGTGGTAATATTGAGCAAGAAATTATAAAATGTTGTACACTTGTACACTGAGTGGTGAAAACTCAATGACGCAACAATTGAACGAATTGACGTTAAAGTTGCTCTTTTTTTCTGGAATTTCACTCAATTCATGACGTTTGTCTCGTACCAAAGTTGCAGTCAAGCGAATTAGAGTAAAGAAGTACAGACAGAGAGTTCAATTAGCACTAGCGACTGCTGCAACATGTGTTCTTTTGCGCGTCATGGGAAATGGCAAATCCACTTCAAACTCGTCGTTCTAGGAACGAACTGCGCTTCTGCTTCAGCAGGCGTTTATAAGCATTAATGATCCGACGCATTCCGCTCGGCCACAATTGACACGGGGTTCTCTCTCTGTCTCTCTTTAGCGATCGGGGATCGCTCGTCTTTTACATATAAAGATCTGCTAAGCGTGCACTTAACTTCGCCTCGGCGTGCGCACACGGAGAAACTTTCGGAAGTGCGGGCCGCGAAGGATTAGCAGAGCTTAACAAGGCGCGCACATACATCCAGCGTATAGTTATCGAATCTCGATGTACGCTCGAGTGTGTATGTGTGTGCGAGCTGTACGTGCAGCTACGCCGTCGCTATATATACACAGCTAGTCGCGCTGACGCGATCGACTGACGTTCGTATAACGAAGTTGGCAAGCTCCATCGTACGTATATATAGCGAGACTTGGCGCAGTTTCCTACGAGGACAATGAATTTTAAGCTCGCCCCGAAGAAGACTACGTGCACGCGCAGCTACAAGAAGTTTAGTGACTGATTGGCTCAAATTTTAACTGCTGCTGCTGCTGCTGCAGCGGGTTCTCTTATATGCGGGACCGGTTAGCACGGAATAATTTCGTGTATAAACGCGGTCGCGCGATACACGAGGACGAGGATGAAAGTCGGGAAGAAAGTTTCGCTTTACAAGATGTTCATCCCTTATGCATTGTCCTAACGCATCAAATACGCGCGGCTCCTCTAATTTTTCGCCGAAAGCTCGTTTAACTTTTGGCTTATTCGTTCAAAGTCGATCTCTCTCTCTCTCTCTCGCAACCACTCGAGTGACGCAGGATAAAAAAAAAGTCCGCAGAACGACGATTACGATTTCTCGGAGAATACGCGTGTGCTCGTATAGGCAACGGTAAGACATTAATAAAACCGATCGCTCGGCATTTGTCGGGCGATCGAGTGCCTCGTCGAGTTTTCCGTGCAGTCTCCGGGGAGGTTTATAAGCGAGCGCGCAGTACGACGACGAAAAACTCGGGAGCATATACAGCTGAGGGCGCGCTCGTTGGCGGCGGCGGCGCTCGTAGATCGCTCGAGAGCCGAACTTTTCCGTCTGACTTGTGCTTTCTTGGGGGGGATCTTCATAAAAGACGGTCTCTCGCGTCTTATTTATAAGCAGTGCCTCGCTTCGAAAGCTTATGAAAATTCGATATATGGCTATACGCGACTCGAGAGTTTGGATCTAGTATATACGGTGTATAGCTTGCCCCGCATGGTTCGCGCACTCGCGTGGTCGCAGCTCCTCTCGCGCGCGCTGGTGGCTGCAGCTTGCGAGAGCTATATTATGTCTGCACTTCTGACCTCTTGGGAATGTTTGTTATATGTACACGAGCGTACGGGGCACGAGGGTGAGGTGAAAGCCCAGCGTAAAGAGTATATTTATCGTCTTCGGTCGTTTTTTGCTTTTTTTCTTCATTCTATACACGCCAGTGCATCGACTTTATGTGCTTGCGAGATTTGATAGGAAATCATTTTGTTTATGAATTTTCCGCGTGAATATATTACGTCGAATTGCATCGTTAAATAATTCTTATATTCCTTTATAATTCTTACGGCTCGCTTGGCTATATCGATCGACCCTAACTATAGATACTACCCAGATCTACTCTCGATAATGGATCCGTTAATCAGGTCTATTGTACTTTAAAAGCTGAATCGACCAATCGAGAAAGCGGAACGGCGAACAAAAGTCTGGAAGTCGCATTATATCGGTTAGGGTAAAGGGTTCGGTTGCGAAGACGTCGACTGTACGAGCTTAAAACGTGCACCACATGCGTGCCTGCAACGAGTAGCACACGCAGGCTTGTTTTCCTCGACTGCTGCTGTGTCTATACCACTGCAGCGGAGTATTTGTTGACATTCGTATAATGTCGAATAAAGCTCTCTCCCTCTACTCAGCGGCGTACGTACACGCGAAAATCCTGCCAGCGCAACAATTGTATATAGCTACTCCTCTTACTGCAATGCACTGAACGTTGCAGCAAGCTCGAGAAGCGGCATGAGTTTTGAAACTCCATCGGTCGAAAACGGCCACTTGTGAAATATTATGTATCAGTTGCACCCCCGTTCGCGCATAACATTAAGCTCGCTCTTGCGGCATGCGCCCCCGCGCGCACATGCACATGCACATACACATGCACATACACACGTATATATCTCATATAAATATCCAAACAGTTTCTCGCGATCGTACAGTTGCTCGCTTAAAGTTCGTATTTATGTACTGCTTCGCTGCAGTTGCTGCTGCTGCAAGCGCGTCTATCTCTGCACAGCACGAAACTAGTACGTGTATGTGCGTGTGTATATGTGCGTATAATATCGAAAAGTCGAAATATTTCTTGCTTATTCGGTGGATATGTGCATAGCTAGCTGCACACGCGCATTCGCAGCAGCAGCAGAAGCAGTGGCAAAACTTCGACTGCGCACTGCACCGAACCGAAACTTCGCGATTCGTAAATACGCGAGCGCGTGCGAGTGAACCCGTGTTATGTATGTGTATCGACGGCGAAATAGCATAATAGCAGTGCACCAAAAACTATATAAACGCGAAAAAGTCGCCCGCGTGCGCGACCGAGCTAAAGTTTCAAACGATTCGCTTCCATTTTACGAGAGAGAAGGCATATAACTGTTTGCTCCGTTTGTCTATTACGAGAATTCACCATTGTTTTTTCCGATGTATATTTTTCTTTCTCTTTCTCTCTCTCTCTCTCTCTCTCTCTCTCTCCCTCTTCCATCCATCCCTTTCGTTCTTTTATTTTCTATTTCTGCAAGCTCGTGCAGGGGGACGCAGTATATGCGCTTACATGCGAGAGCACATCGCACTGTTCAGGTTCATTCGACACGTAAACGGCCAACTGTCAACTCTATCGTGGGTGCGTATACAGCGACGACTACAGCGTTGGAAAGAATATGTTGCATACACGGTAACGGCTATTGCGGGCTATGTTTTTACGAATTTGATGATAGCTCGGCGAGGCCATGAATACGCTTTTCTCGGGCAATTGTTTGTCTCTTTTATTTTTATTCCCTGGATCTGTATTTATACGCGTACGCGTACGTTACGCGTGTCGAAAAAATTCAAGGGTTATATCAACTCTTCAATTATTCAATGACATCATAAATTCAAAACTTCGCGCGTTAACGTTAAAAGAGGAATTCGAGCTTTTTTCTGACTTACCGTCGAGGTAGAAGTAGCTCGAGTTGTTGTACAGATTCGTGATGATGGGCTTGATGTTGTCGAAGGTCATGGTGCTGATCTGGTTGTCCCTGAGATCCAGCAGAGTGAGCGAGGGCGTGCCCACCAGGAAGTCCGGCTCCAGAGTCACGAGCTTGTTCTCGCTGAGTCGCAGCATCTTCAGGTGGCGCAGGCCGTCCAGGGCCTTGCTCGAGATGAACTTGATCTGATTCTGATCGAGGTGCAGCTCCTTGAGGTCGGGCATCTCGGCGAAGCAGCGGTCGCCCAGCATCGCGATCAAGTTGTTGCGCAGGTCCAGACGCTGCAGCATCCTCAGCCGCTTGAAGCTGTCGGCCGTCACGACCGAGATCTTGTTGTTGTTGAGCTCGAGCTCCTCGAGGGTGGGCAGGTGCTCGAAGGCCCGGTCGTGCAGCACCGACACATTATTGTGATTCAAGAAGAGCTTCTGAATCTTCGGTAGCTCGTAAAAAATGTCTCTGCAGGAATAAAAAAAAGCGCATCGAATCATTGATTGGAATAGTAAATGGAGCGAGCTCGATCGCTAGAGCCCCATAAAAGAATTCGATTAAGGAAAATTACCTGCTAAGCTCGGAAATGTCGTTCTCGTCCAAATTCAGTAGTGTAAGATTTCTCAGATTCTCGAAGGCGTGCCACTTGAGCCACTGGATATTGTTCTTGTTCAAGATGATGGTCGAGAGGCTGGGCAGAGTGCCGAACGATTGACTCTCGATGGCCTCGAGCTTGGCGTGCTGAAAGCTCACCGTGTGCAGGTGCTTCAATTGCCTCAAGACGGCCGTGGGTATGTACGAGATCTCGCCCTCGCTGCGCACGATGAAGCTCAGCTTGTGTATGTAGAGCTGCGAATTGAAGTGCGCCCAGATGGGATCGCTGAGCTCGAGCTTTTTGAAGATGAGGCAGTTGGCGTCCTCGGCGCTGTCGAGCTTGTTGTCGTTGCAGTAGCAGAACAGCGGCGAGTCCGTCTGCTCGAAGTCGCAGACGTTGAGGTCGCGATGCTGCTGGTCCTTGGATGGTTTCTTGCGCGAGCGCTGCTTCGTTATCGCCGACTCGGTCAGGCTGAACGAGCAGTACAGCAGCAGGATGCCGAGTAGTAAGATCCTCATGTCGACGCTGAAGATTCTGTAAACATAAATCGAAGGAAAAAAATGTAAAAAATTTTAATCTAGACAGCGCGACGAAGAAAAATTCCACGTGAGCATTTAGGATCAAATTCGATCCACCGTCACGCGTGTTTGTAATTCAATAGGATACAAAGCATCTGTGTGTGTAGTGTATGCGTAGTGAGCACAAAAAAAATTTATTACTTCTATGTGAGAGAAAAAAAAATTATCGGCAAACACTTTAGAGAGAAAGCCACGATCGATTTCCTAGATAAACATGAAAGACTAAAGTCTGCGTCGAGGCTTATCCCTGGCTCGGGCTATACAGGCTATTATAGCATCATCGCCAAACCGCATCGCACACAGAAAGGAGAGCCTAACCCCTCACTTTTTTTGTTGCTGCTTCTTCTTCTTTGCTTCTTCCCTTATATATCATTGGCGATGAAAATAAAGCACTTGACTCTGGCTACCGTCTTTATGCCTCGCAATATGTGTGTACCATATACATATAGTACGCTTGCGGGAGCAGCTTTCACTTTTAACGTGTGTGTCGGGTGCGCGAGTATGACGAGAGCCGGGGAGAGAAGAGAGTACGTAGGTACGCTTATGTCGCGCACAAAGGCGCACATAAGGAGATGATACGGCTTAGAGCTCGAGTTCCGTCTCTCCTACTCGTCTAGAAAAACATTTTTTTCTCTATGTCTGGTCATCAGGCGTGCTTCAACGATCTAGAAAACTCGACTCGACGACGACGACGACGACGACGACGACAATGCCTCAGCAGCTTCCTCAAGGGCGAGTGAATATTTGCGTGCATTTATACTCGCACACCCACACGAGAACGCTGTTTTTTCTCTGTCAGATAAAAAAAAAAAATAGCGCGGGAGAAAAAAAAGCAGAAGAGAGGCATACCGCGTGAAGAAAGTGTTGCATCATACACATGACGTACACGAACGTATACGAGGTATATGTAGGGAGGCTGCCAGATCGGATCGTATCGGTTAAGATAATGGGCTTGTGCAGGCACGACAGGTTGACGAAAGGAAAGTCTCTTGCGGATGAGCGAGACTACAGAGATTATTTTTCATCTCTGAGTTATGCCTATGGCGCAAGTCGTTGGTGGTAGAGAAGACGTGCGCGCGTTAAGTTGATTAGGGCCGGTCGTGTCGTCGTCGTTGTCGCATGTGCGAGAGAGCTCATGATTCATCGTCGTACTTTATGTAAGCGTCTGCTTCTATATAAACCGTTCTTTTTCCTCTCTCTCTCTCACACTTTTTTTTATTTTGTTTTTTATTCAAAATTACACTGCAGCCACCATCGCCGCGGCTGCCGTCGCCTTGCTGACATTTTATTGCCCCAGTCATACATGTGCAGCACGCGTTTCATAAATTTTCATGAGGTTAAAGCACGTATTACATTCATATACGCGCGCGCGCGCCGCTGAACTATATGCATATAATAAGGTACCGCGCGAGTAAATATTCCAGTCTAAAAAATCTAAACCGCAAGCGCGGAGAGTTCTCTCTCTCTCCTGCATTGTGTGCCAGAGCTGAGCTGCCGAGCAGCTCGACCGCAGCGGGCAAAAAAAGATGGCCCGATAAGAAAAGCGCACTAGCTGAGAGAGAGAGAGAGAGCGAAGAATATATGCCTCGCAGCGAGCGTGAATTCTCAAAGTGTGAAAGAAAAAGATGCCTCGTGGCCTGCCGTGTGGCTCAGCTTATGTGTGCTTCTCTATGCGCTAGTGTGAGCGAGTGTGTGTGCGTGTGCCGGTCACGAACAAAGAAAGAAAAAGAGAAGATGAAAGCTCGAGAGCTTGCCACGGAAAAATAAAGGAAAGAAAAGGCCTGGGCTTAGTCTGCCGAAAAAATGTATAAAAACGAGCCGCTTCTGCTGGCCACGCGAGCTCCTTTGAGAAATTATCATTCCAAGTGGAAAGACTTGCATATTAGTGCGTCTGTGCTACACGTACAATTTACGGCGCGCGTCTATTTCTGACCGACACGCGCCCGCGTAGCGAGATAAAAAAGACCCTTAAAAAAGAGGCTTTTTTTAAAAGCCCTCCGCCGAATATAAACACAAACGCCCATGGTGTATTTATATAACACGTCTTGTAATACGTCAGAATGGTGTTTGTGCGGTGTCCAAGAGAGCCATGTGGGCGTAAGCTCGCGCTGGGCTATATTGCAATTATCGCCGTAAACGCGCGGGATATTATTATAATCTTGAGCTTTCGTCGTGTTCCTATATACTGTATATACGACGTGGGGCGAGAGCGAGCTATAAGAGCTCATAAAGGAAAAGAGAGAGATCGGAGATGGCGAAGTTTGTTAAATAGTCGGTGCGATCGCGTTACGCTCGACTTTGTCCGGCAATTAAATCGCGATGATTAAAGTTTAGTCGTCGCGGCAGGGATATAATAGCTGTTAGAGAGCGACATTTAAGGAAGAAACGAGCGAGAAATAAGAGAGAGAGAGAGAGGGAGGGAGTAAAAGGAATCGCATCGAATGGAAACTCGGACAGATTTGATGGACGCGCACAATGAGCTAAGAAAATCAAACATCAATCGGATCCTCTCGTTCGGTTTTATATGTATATAACACACAGCAGAGTTATACAGATATATAGAGACTCGATGGAAGCGGCAGCACGAGCGATAACTGAAGTATGTTTTCCATCCATCCGCAGAAAGATGTAAGGAGAGCGATGAGGATAGAGAAAGAGCTAACAAAGCCTCCAATTACGAATTTTGCCAGGCAAACACTTCTCTTGCCATCTCTCTCTGTACATACATTCCCTTTCTGTCTGTCTCTCTCTCTCTCTCTCTCTCTCTGAAGCAAGAGCAATCTAAAGACTGCTTTCTCTATTTCTTCGCGCGCACACATGCACATACACAGACAGGGTCGAGCGCAAGCACACGTATACTGCACAGTGCACGTATATATGTGCCAGTGCGGTAAGTGCAAAACATCCGCGCACGCCCGCCAAGCCACGTCAGGCCTTGGTATTTACTGCGACCTGTCACGCCACTTCCTATTTTGCACTAAATCCTTTGCGCTGCCTATTTCTTTGCTTCTTTCTCTCTCGCTCCTTTTTTTTATGTTTTTTTCTTGCTTTGAGTGCCGGTTGTGTTTGCATACATACGACATATATATAAACAACAGGTGCTGGTAAAAAAAATTATACAGCCATACGGAGGGATATTTTTACGGGATTCTCGATCATAATCGCGTATCTTTGGCAATAAATTACGTCTGACTCGCGAAACTGTAAACAAGCGTTTACAGCCAGACAGTAAAAAAAGGAAAAAAAAGAGAAGAAAAGAGCGAGAGGCCTAAAATCGAGAGCCGGGAAAATGCAGGAAGCGTACAGCTAGTTATGGAATATATCGATTTTTGACAGCTGAAATAAATCACCGCTAAAACTAGCTCTGCGCTAAGAATAAGAGCAAGAGCAAAATACATGTTCGCGTAATAAGTTCATGACGCGCTATATTCGAAAGGAAAAATAAGAAAGAAGAAGATGATGAAGGAGTTGGAGTTTCGGAGCGCAGAAAGAGAGAGAAACTGCGGGAAGAATGAGTGTGATCGCGCCAAGAAGTTTTAAATGAAATTCCTTCAAAATATCTGAGAGATGCTGCTCGGAAGCTCGCTCGGCTCGCTCAGTCCTTCGTCTTCGGAAATCGTTCATTAATTTCTCGTGGAGCAATCGTGATTCTCTCGTTCTCTCTCTCTCACTCTGTTTCTCGTTTGGCCCAACGCACATCCATCGATTACGCCGAACGAGTAGTAGTAGTCAACCAGCGGGGGTATGAAGAGAATCGACTCTCTCTCTCTCTCTCTCTCTATCCCGATGCTATTTTCGTCATATTTCAAGGAGACTATACGTTCGGTCGGGTCCTGATACTATACAGAGTTTCCGGGGCGCTCGCGTCACATTGATGCATCGAGCGCGCGGCGCACCAACATCGCACGCGAGCCAGGGGGTCGAAGATAATTTCGTTTTTCGCTTGATAGATCATTCGACGCGCGCTGCACACAGAGAGAACGTACACGAGAGATGGCTTTTTCTTTCTTCCTCTCTCTCTCACTCTATTTTTTTGTGGATACGCAGCAATAGCAGCGGCGGCAGCAACACACAGAGCGTCAAAACGATAAATAACGCGCATTGATATCACGATTTTCTCAGTTGTTCGTCCGCGTCGACGTCGTCGTCGAGGACTTGCCATATATATTCTCAATTATCCGAGGGCTTTGAAAACAAGCTCCCTTGCGCGCGATGCAAGCGCATGCACACATACACACGTATATATCTATAGTAAGCCACAAGTTCGTGGTGCTCCCATTTGCAAGTATAAATATATTCTATAAATACGTGTGCACGTATGTACTCGCGCGCACAGACTCGCGAGCAAGGAGGGCTTATGCACAGTGAGAAAGACACACAAAGTGCACGGAGGCTTGTGCATACCGATAAGATTCTAATTAAGGTGCGCGCGAAAGAGAGAGAGAGAGAGAAGGAAAGGCAATTCCGCAGCTGCATGACTGTAGTACAAGCCGACTCGTGCTTAATACGTAGTGTATATGAGTGATCTTGTTGCATACGTATGTATAAACGCAAAGGGCCCATTGCACTGCGAGGCATCGAATACGTATCACTAGAGGCAACTCGGCTAGCAGAATGCAGAGAAGAGTTATATATACTCCTAAACTCGGTTAGAGAAGAGTGTGTGCATACACGCTATTAATTCCCGATCTTTGTTACTTTACATAGAAGTTTCTTGGAAAGTAGCATATAGTCATCTAGCGGTTGATCGCGGTACTTTTTGTGCGTATTGGTAAAAATGAACTGACTTTTCGGAGAGACTTAATGGCGCTTTATATTTACTTATCTTCATTCATTGACAACATGTGAACCTCATTTTATCATTTTTAAATCTCGTTACTGACAATTATAAAAATTTAATTTTTTATCTAATTATAGCTCGCTATACCAAAGTTCCCTTTTATCCTTCTTGTTCTAACCGAAAAATCTTTCATATTTATTGAAGATATCTTCATACCAAATAACTTATGAATATAATTACAGATAAAATAATCCATCGGTAATTACATCGGTGATGTAATACAGAAATCGGATCGGATCCCACGTAACCCTATCGGACACCATACAGAATGGTACGGAGGACAAAATAACTAATTGAATCTGAAAATGACAAAATTTTGCCTCGCTTTTCAACGCGATATTTTACCATAGTTTCTGGTGCTTGGAAAAATTTTATAAATACATGTTTTGACGTGAAATCGGATTCTTTTTCTAAATTAGAGTTAGATTATGCTTAGTGAAAAAGTTATTTTCGAATTTTTGGAGATGATTTTGGGAAATTGTATTTCCTTTACTTTCTGGACATTGAAAGTCAAAAAGTTTCATTCAAATCATCGGAGTCGTTCATTAGATATCGTTGACACAAATTATTGCAACAAAAACTTGAAGGAAAAGGTATAGTAAGACTTCGCGAAAGCTCAGTATAATAAAAGATTACGCGTGTACCTGAGCCATCGACTCGTGTGTGCACGCCGTAATGCACGGCTAGTTTTATTACCTATTTCCATAAAAAAAGGGAAAGAAACAAGTTTTGCTGCTTAATAATTTTGGACGTATATACGCTGTGAAATTACAGTTTGTGTGCATGTGTCTGTGTGTGTATACGTTCGATCGTTGGCATCGCGTACACGGCCATGCCAGCAAGTTGTATTAGTACCAGGTTCCAAATTATATACCCTTGAAAAAAGTGCAAGCCTCGTTAGACGTTGCATAAGCACGTATGAAAGTGTAACGTGTATTAACGAGAGCTCACGGAGAGCCCTGACCGATGATGAGAGAGAGAGCGAGCGACGTCCAAGTTTTTTTTTCTTCGCTCGTAAATTGTTTTTTAACTACGTATACATGTATACAAGCTAGCTAGCCGAGAGAAAGCGAGAGCTATGATTTCCATATACTTTGAGCTTTTTTCACCCCTGCCCCCTCTCTTTACCATGTTATGCACGTCGTGGTGATTATTATATTTTTAGTCTCAAATTTTAATTTCATTCGAATTTTCCTCGTGTACCCGTGGCAGCAGCGATTGTGATTATGAATTTTTGCGTTTTCACAAGCAGTTATTCGCGTACACATAATATTGTATACAAAATAGAAGCCGAACGACGTGGGTGCAGCGCACCCTTCGCAGCCACCAGCACACCAGCACACGCGCGCACACACACACATACGCATAATCGCCACGGCATCGTGTTTATCTTGAATTAAGTAACAGTTCATACGAGCGCGCGGCCGAGCTATATTATATACACGGCTACGTTGCGCTCGTATAACGTTGATAAAAGCATCGTAATACCTTGCGGAACGTAATCTCTCGACTCCCGAGCTCGCTGCCTGCCTGCCTGACTGCAGACTGTAAAAAGCGTAAATACGCGCGCACGCAGGGCATCGTGCATGCGTGAGTTGCTGCTGCCGCCGCGTCCGGAGATAGATAAAGGACATCTCTATTATATAACCCCAACGCTTGCGAGTATATATATGTAAGAAAGAAAAGCGGGAAGAAAAGAAAATGCGTAAACAGTTATGTATTTATACGCACATAGCGAGCAGGGGTAAGGGAGAAAAAAAAACCTCGCATAAACGTCGCGACGCGCGCGCGCGCGCACGTGTACTTTGTGCGACTTTACGCGTTCGTAGCCTCATCGAGTCACTGAGCTTTTAACGACTTGACCTTTGCTTTACGATATGAACTTTGATTGCTCATGCGTTGGCTATATTATAATAAATACACGAGACTTTTTAATGCTGCGAGAGTCGGGGCAGCTCGACGTTTCGCTCGTTGAATACAAATGTCTCGTCGACGAGAGGGCCGGTATCGAATAAACATTATTGCGATATAAGGAAGCAAAAAAAAGGAGGTAGGCGACTGCGACTCCAGCTCATTTTCTTATCCGAAGCAAGAGCGAAAAAAAGGCTGGAGCGCAGCGTGAGCAAGCGAGGAGTTTAAGGTGATGCATCAAATTAGCGAAGGCAAAAAGTTGTGCCAGTCGACGGTCGACGGCAGAAAAAAAAAGAAGTAGTCGACTCGTTGAGATCGTGATACAGTACACACATAGTAGTAGTAGTAGTCGTAGTAGTAGGCATGGTGCAGGCTAACAAGGTTGTCCTATACATAGTATACATATAGGAGCGCGCGAGCTGTATAGGTACGATATATATACACGAGCTCGGTGCGCGCGGCGAAAAGACGAAAAGGGAGAGCCGCTGGCGTTATTTGCGGTGGCGTGTAAAACATAATTTGCGATAACTCGCGAACACGTGCGCTCGAGCGGCGACCGAAGTTACTTGATTCATGCACCGACATGCCCCTGATTTTCTTTCTGCCTTGCTGCTTGGCTCGAGTCGCTGCCACCACGCACCAGCCCCCCCTCTAACTCTCTCTCTACTCGCCTCTCCTCTCCGGCCTTGTTCGAGTGGATTACATTATTTTTAATTGCTTCTTTTCTTGCCTGGCACCTTGTGTGCCCTTTTTCAGCGAACTCCGTGTGCGTGCGTTTGACTGAATGTGTGTGTAACATGCCCCGCCGTCGTCGTCATCGTAAGCCTACTCTTATGAATAATGAGACACTACTGGTCTATGAGACGTCTTATTTTGTTTTACTTAGCAGTCTTTTAAAGTTTCATGCACGAAGCCAACTTGGCGAGGGACGCACTGCTGAGCTTTTTTCGTCGTCGTCGTCGTCGTCGTCGGTAGCCGCCGCGCATACCAAAAAATCCTGGCCTTTGACTCCGAGCAAGTACAGCGGGGAAGGCAAACGAACTTTCACGAGATGAAATTCAGCGCGTGTAATCTGCGTTATGCGCTCTATCCAAGTTTTTCATTTTGCTAGTTTTTTTCTTGTCTATTTTCTTTATTTTTGTACTATCGCCGCAGCGCGCAAGGAGAAAATAGCGATTTCCACTTGCAAAGTGATTTCTCACTCCGTTCGTGCCTTTTTTTTCGTCCTGTTCTGTTTTTTCTCCCATAGCGCAGAGGTAAAAACTCTACTTGAGAAGCAGCACAGAGTGAGAGTATAGAGCTAAGGGAGATTGCGCACGAACTAGGCTGAACAAACTTGTGTCATCGCTCGGGTGCTGCCGGTGGATAGGTAACGCAGCAGTAGTAGTAGTAGTAGTAGTAGTAGTAGCGGTGGTGTTGCAGCTGCGATGAAAGGCCCATTAGCAAAATCTCTTAGGCACCTGGAGGTTTGCGTGTGACTAAAACTGTTTCTCGTCGGCGTGCCCTCTACCTTCTCCTTCGTTGCCGTTGCCGCCACCACCACGAGTTGTTGAGCTTGAGTTATTACCTGCGCTTGCTTTTAGTTTGCTCGCTTGCGCGCGGCGGCGGCGCACGTGGCCGACGAGACATCTGTTCCGCAATTATTGCGAGAGGCGAGAGAGAGAGAGAGCTAGAACTAGCCGTCAAAACTCGAACAAGTTAGCTCTCCTCGGCTCTTTGGATTTCTCTCGCTCGCTCGCTCGACGAAGGAGAGCTGCAGCTATGAATGGCTCGTTTGCCTTCTCTAAACATGTATACAAACGCGAGAGCTATACACTATAAGCTGCAGTAGCAGAATACACACTTTGTTGAACGCCGCGAGCAGCAGCAACACAACTCGAGTGTTGATTACTAATGGCTAGAGCTTTGTTCATCGCTATAATAATTTCTCGTCGACTTGTCATCCTCGCTCTCGATCGACGACGAGCTGTTCAACTTCAGCTATATACACAGCTTGGGATGTGCTTTTGATTAGATATATCATGGAGCAGCGATACGCAATCCAGATCGCTGCTAGTACGCCCCGACTCTTTATGGCAATTGTGACAAATTAGCACCGATACGATCCAGCCCCCGACTCCGTCGGGCCGGATATTGCGAAGTGGTTATTTTTCAACGACAGTCGCACCGTAGCCCAGCAGCAGCAGCAGCAGCAGCAAGCAAGAGTATATATTATTTGCCGGTAATTCTTGTTTCAGTGTAATGAATTTACCATCATCGTTCGGGTTGAAAAAAAACTTTTTGTATCAATCGGTTACTCTCCACTGTGCAAGCACGATCTCTCATTCTCTCTCTCGCGTCGCGGCGTGCGCGCAATAAAGCTCTCTCTCACCCCCCCGGCCTCGCAAAAACTTTCTCCGTAAAACCAACATCTGCAATAAAACTTTTAGCCCTCCTCGTAATTACAGGGGTTGGCTTTCGATAAACATTATATATATAGGTAGGATCGCTACTCTTTCTCTCTCGCACGGACGCACATAGACACTCTGCGATTCGCGCGGCACACTCGGCATAGCAGTGCAATTCGAGCGAGAGGTCAGTTTTACAGAGAGAACGATTCGACGTGCTCTTTTTCTATTCTCCTTCTCGATCTTTTTCCAAGAGAGAGTTTCAGAGGAATCATGATGGGCGCACACACACTGATAGATATAAAAGAGCTCGCGCGCGACGAGCCACTTCTTCTGCATACGGTGAGTACGTTCCATTGGTTTTTTCTTTTTGCAAATCGAGCCAGTCGCGAGAGCAAAAACTTGATTCGCGAGAGCTCGTACATCACCGTACACGAACCGCATGTTTGTTCCGATTGAAAGACACACACACTCACACTAGCTCACGCTAGGAGAATGAGGGGAGGCAAAAAGTTACTCGTTCGAAGGCAAAGGATCTATCTATTGAAAGGTAACGCGGCTCCTTTTAGAGCACTCGCAGCGTGTGTTNCGCCTCGCTCCGCTTTGCGGCGGCTTGCGAGCGCCGTACGGTCCCTTGCGAGTGCGAAAAAGAGAGTTGACGTGATATCACTTCTTGGGGGGTCCTGCCCGTTGTTCTCATGTGCGTGGCGGGGGAATCGGCAGCGGTAGCCCGACTTCTCCTCCTGCGAATCCTCGATTTACGCGTTTTTACACACGGCTTATCGTACGCGGGTATGAAACGTGGTTTTCTTCTGTGCCGACTGCTGTTCGACCCCTTAGCTACCTTGCATAGCCCCCCTAAATCTCTGCGAAATTATTCTTGATTGAGCAGGGATTTATTCGAGGGTTTATGTCGGTTAGTCATGTCGAAATTATACAGAAGAATTACGGCTCATGGCGTTTTAATTAACAAAAAATAAAAATTGGTTGGCTCTCTGCCTTGTACATGTCTGGGTGTATTTTCACCACGTTCGACGAACAAACAAAATTATAAAATTCTTTCTTTCATTTATACAAAACAAAAACAAAAATTAGAGTAATCTTTTGGGTGCGGCGCCTGGCCTTAAAAACAAACATAAAATTGTCCTTGAGGTTTCTTGGGCATTGCCCTTGTCAGTGGAAAAACAAAAATAATGGCACTTTGTCAAATTAATAAAACTAAAATAAACTAAATATCACTTGTGGCTCTCTCGAGCGGAGAAAATAAAACAAAACAAAAAGTCTTTGGTATCACAGGTCACATTGAGAGATACCCCTCGTCGTCGCTGTCCGAGTCCCACCAAAAGTTGACCGGCGAAGGTGACGACGGCGGCGTGCGGTCTGTGCCCGACCAGCTGTCGTTTTCTGACACTCTCGATACCGGCGAATATGACGGTGATGGTAGTGGCGACGCTGCCTCACTCTCGCTCGTGTAGTCGACGACGTTGATCTCGGCCGATTGTGGTCGATTCACCATATAGCGCTCGACTTCCTCGTCGCATCCTGATGGTGTTGGTGAAGACGGTCTTGACGCCGATGGTCCTGGCGAGTGTACGGTGGCATCATCGCTGTCACTGATGGTCACGACCTCGTCGCTGTCGCTAATGGTTACGACCTCGTCGCTGTCGCTGACGGTTACGACCTCGTCGCTGTCGCTGACAGTGATCACGTCGTCGTCGTTGCTGCTGTTGGTCGGCGAGATGAGGTTGACAGTTGGTAGTGGCCGGGTGATGGTGGCGGAAGGGGGTGGTCGACGTTGGCATGGCGCACGAGTGGCTGAGGCGTTGGCTTGGTCAGAGGATGGCCGGGTGAGCTCCCACGGAGTACCGGGTATAAAACCCTCACGTGGAAAAGAACGGGGTACTCCGCAGCGCACATCTTCCAACCATTCTCGTAGCTGCCACATGCGCTTTATTCGCTGGTCGATATCCTCGTGGTCATCGTCGGCACGACGTTTCCTCGCTCGAGGTGCGTCTTGGCCTCGTTGACTTCCGGGTACCTCAGTCGTAGCGGTGGACGACACGGATGCCTCCGACCAACAGTCCTCCTGGCCCTCCTTGCCATTCCTGCACACATATCGTAAAATTTCCTGTGTTACTTACTTTATTTATATTTTTCTTTAAAACAAAATGGTTGCGGCACGTTAGGGAAAAGAAAAGAAAACGTTGGCTCTGTCTCTTAGTCCGTCGCCTCGAGTATTTCGTAGTCGTCGAGGGCCGGATCATCGAGATCAGCCTCCGGTATCTCTTTACTTCTTATTTTGATTGATCTTGAGAGATCTTCAATCTGCCTCTCGAGCCTGAGTGCCTCCTCTGCCTCTCGTCCCAGCAGTCTCAAGTAGTAGTCCCTATTTGCGCCTACTGCTTGTCTCTGCTCGGCCGGGATTGCGCGGAGGATGGCTTCTAGCAGTTGCTGCTTCCGTTTGCTCTTCCTCGGTAGCACGTAGAGTCCCTGTGACTTGGCCTCGGCGATCTTCTGCCTTCTTTTCTCTCTCTTTTTCTCCTTGTCTCTCATCTGGAAAATAGGGTCGAATATTTGAAATATGGTAACGTCCTCGTTTTTTGTGAGTGCGTGGGTTGGCCAACTCGTAGGTTGCTTCGGCACATATGTGCGTAACCACGTAAGGCCCTTCATATAAGTTGAGGAGTTTTGCAACACGTTGTGCTGAACTGGACGGTACTCGGAGCGCTTTGACGAGTACCAGGTCACCTATCTCCAGAGTGGTGATTTTGTGGTTTTTGTTCCACTTCTCAGCTCGCTCCTTCCCTATTTTCTCGATGTTGGCTTTTGCTTCGTCGCATTTTTGACTGTGCGACTGTTCGTCTCGGGGTTCCGGGACGTACTTTGTCCAGAAACGTTCTGGTCTCTCTCCTGTCTGTATCTCGAGTGGGCAGTAACCAGTCGTTTGATTCACCGTTGTATTTATTATCTCGGCTATGGCTTGGCACCAATTTGCCCAGGATGGATGATCGTTGCCCGCAAGGGTTCGGAGGAATCTCCCTATTTCCTTGTTGTAACGTTCAACGATATTTGATTGTGGGTGTCTGATTGATGAAAAAATAATTTTAATATTCTGTTGTTTCATGCAGAAGGCCCATGGCTTCGAGGTGAATTGGGAGCCGTGGTCGCTCTGTATATTTTTTACATGTCCAAAACGGGGAAAGTAATCTTCCACCAAGCATTTCACGGTCGCTTGGCATGTGGCACTCGCTATTGGGTAAATCTGCACGAATTTAGAAAACACGTCGGTCGTGACCAAGGCGAAACGGGCTCGGTTTTTCGATGGCGGAAATGGCCCTATGAAGTCGATCGATAGTAGGTCGTTTGGTTTCTCGACAAGGATCGGTTTTGATATCCCCTGCATTTCGGCGGTGTAAGTTTTGTTCCGTTGGCACGAATCGCATGCTTTCAATAATTTCTGCACATGTCTAAATAAATTGGGACAATAAAAACTCTCACTTATTAATGCGACGCATTTCCTTGGTCCTACGTGGCCATACAGCTCATGGATCTCGGAGATCAGCGGTCTCATTAACGTCTGTGGTAGATAACATTTTATGCCCTTAGCCGTCTCGTACATGATAAGTCCGTTGTCGTCCTTCACCACGTTATTGTGCTTCGATGTTTGCAGTCTTTGTAGATGCTTATCTTCGGCTTGGAGCTCACGAATATTTTTCAAGTCTTGGAGTATTGATCGTTGTGGCTTACGGGCTAGGAGCGCGTAAATATGTGCGGTTCCCTGGAGGTGTTCGTTCGTTTCTCCCGGTGGTCTGCTCAGCATATCAGCTAAAATGTTTGATTTTCCGGGGATATGAGTTATTGTAATATCGTAGTCTTGTATAATCAGACTCCAACGGAGTAAACGTTGGCTGAGGAAACGACTCGTCCGGAGAAAGGTGAGCGCTTGATGGTCGGTGCGGATTTCGATTGGTTTCCCGAACACGTAGCTCCGAAATTTCTNCTTTCAAAAGAGACCTTTTGCTTCTGTACGTCAATAATCGTTCCATAGGCTTGCAATGCGTCAATTCCTAGTATGCAAGTCTTTGCTAGCTTTGGGACTATCAGAAAATTAACATTGGTGGTAATTCCACGTATCGTCGTAGGCATGAGAATCTGTTGTTTGATCCTCGTTGATTTTTCGCCTCGGAATCCGGATACAAATGTATTTGTCAAGGGTAGTATGGGTAGGTTTGCGAAATGTTCTTTTTGTGCTTCGTAAAATTCTTCCACTATGCATGACACTGTGGCGCCTGTGTCAACAAGTGCCTGTGCTTGTACACAGTGATTGAAAGTTACGTTTACGTGTGGGCAGCGGGTTCTACTTGCCCCCCTGTCCTCACCTATGGGGTCATTTTCTCTTTTCAGGCCTTCGAAAAGGGTGCAGATTTTCTCGTCAGCTGCGTACTCCCTGCTCACATACGCAGCTGTTCCTCGTTTCCCGACTCGCGGTTCTGTTCTTCATCGTTACCCCGATATTCTTCACCGTCGCGTAAGTCTATTTCGTGTACGTTCGCTGGTTTATTTGGGTATGCGTTTCGGGTGTGATCGCGTCGGTAATCGCGTTGGTTATCGCGTTGATAGTCGTCGCGTCTTTGGTACGGGGGTCGTTGTGCTATTCTGTTCGGGTTTGGCGGATCGGGTAATCGTGCCCAATATGGTTCACGCCTAGCCTGAGTCGGCCTCTCTTGTCTTTCCGAGTTCAGCTTGCCGACGTTGTCGAGTCGATCGAGGAATTCTATAAGTTCGTCTACGCGGTGAATTCTTTGCGATATGATTGCGTTTTGTGTCTCCGTGTCGAAATGTCTCGAGAACTTCTCAATCATATCAATCTCCGAGGGAGGCGCGTCGAGTGCTTTAATCTGATTGTAAATCGCGATTACGTACTCGCTGCGGCTTTGGTTTTTATCAGCGTAGTAAAAACCTGTTTCCAATTGTTCGCGTTTTCGCGCTTGTATCATCCGGCTCCAGAATCTTTCTTTAAATCGCCGCTGAAAATCGGGTATGGACGTTACGCGTTCGTTTACGTGTTCCCACCACTCAGACGCTTGTCCTTGCAATGCTTGTTTAACGACGTGATAGAAATGATATTCGGTTAGCCCAACCGCGTTATAATAGTCCATAAAGTCGCGTAGGAATTTAACCGGTTTCTCGTATTCGGCGCCAGAAAATGTTGGGATCGCAAGCTTCGTAGGTTGTAACCCGTATGGCCTATTTGGCTGCGTTGGTGGGTACTGCATGACCTGCAGCTGTTGCGGTGTGGGTGTTACCGCGGGGGTTGATCGTGTTTGCATCGCGCCTCCTGAGGGCTGTTGATTTACGGAATTTTGTACGGCCGGCGGTGTCGTGTTGTTACTTTGTGTACCCGTCGCGTTTTCCGGAGGCTGAAGATTTTCCTTGAGATGGAATTTCTCGAGTCTATAAATCGATTCCCTTACCGCTCGGGTCAATTCCTCTCCTATCTGTCGCACGTGCTCTTCGCAACGTCGCGTAAATCTCTCGTACACTGCGTTCGAGTCTACCGAGTTCGTGATGTGCTGTGGGGGAAGGGGAAATTGGTACGTGTCCTCCTGTTTGTTTTCTGTCTTTGCAGGCTTGTTTTTAGATTTTGATCGTGACCTTGTCGTCATTCGATCGTCCTTCTCTTCCGCGGCACCGTCCTCGATTTCTGGGGTCCGCTGTTGCTCTGGCAACTTTTCATCGCTTTTTTTAGGCGGGGTATTAAACATTTTGATGTTGTGTTTAAATATATTTTTCTTTACCTATCGAGTTTACTAGGGATATTCGAATTCTACGCTCCGTGTGCTTGTTTTCATACAAGTCTCGGTTACGTATCGTTCGCCTTATCTAAATTCCCAGAATATTCGAATGAACAAAGCTCTCTTCGTTTAAACGAGTATTCGTATGCCCT